>NW_019730583.1:1127828-1247755 GCF_002891405.2 Cryptotermes secundus | reverse complement strand
TGTTCCGATTGCAAATATGTCGAGATCTTTACCCACCGCGTTGGCAGCATAGGCGCACCGAGCAGAAGGGCAGTGTTTATTAGAGGGACAAACACCAAACAATGAGAAGTCCCTAAGATTGCTGGGAGGAACACGAAGGCTAAGGCTAACATTTTCCAAAAGAGAAGCGCAGGATTTAAGACCACGAAAGACCTGAACAAGAAAAAGTGCGTCAAGGCGATGTCTCCGTTTATGTAAAAATTGTAGACTTAATTTCTCTAAAGCATCAGTATACTACTACTACTACTACTACTACTAATAATAATAATAATAACAATAACAATAGAGATGGGATAGCTCAATCAGTATAGCCGAAAAGTACGGGCTGGATGGCCAGGGTTCGACTCCCGAAATGGGCAGATTTTTCTCTTCTCTGTAACGTCCAGACCGGCTCTGGTGTCCACCCAGTCTCCTTTCTGATGGGTGCAAGGGGCTTCTACCCTTGAGGTAGGGGCGTCAATCTGACCACTCAGCTCAGTCTAGTGCCGAGGTGAAGAATGGTAAGACTTAATGACTTGGCGCTTAACTAATTAAGCACGGGGACAACTTTTTTTTCCTTGGCACTACAGCCCCAGTGGGCCTAGGCCTTCCTCCATGAACTTCTCCGTTCACTTCGGTTTTTCTAGATCTTACACATTCGGTAGGAATCCTTGTGCGGGTGTTCAGCTCGTCGCAAGGCCTCTACCTGTACACAAACACAAAAAAACGCACACACACAAACTAAACATCCATTCCCTGAGTGGGATTCGAACCCATGATCCCGGTTTCCAAACGAGCGAAGACAGTACATGCCTTAGACCGCTCGGCTACCGTGACCGGCCCGGGGACAACTTTTTTTTTCCTTGGCACTAGAACCCCAGTGGGCCTAGGCCTTCCTCCATGAACTTCTCCGTTCACTTCGGTTTTTCTAGATCTTACACATTCGGTAGGAATCCTTGTGCGGGTGTTCAGCTCGTCGCAAGGCCTCTACCTGTACACAAACACAAAAAAAACGCACACACACAAACTAAACATCCATTCCATGAGTGGGATTCGAACCCACGATCCCGGTTTCCAAACGAGCGAAGACAGTACATGTCTTAGACCGCTCGGCCACCGTGACCGGGGACAACTTTACCTTTACTAATAATAATGATAAAGTCCCTTTGTTATCAGTAGTGCAACGTATATTATAGAATTCCAAACACGTAACGACGCGTGGATACACTGACTTTCAAACTGGCATATTTAAGGCAAAGCCACTGTATTTTTCACATAACGGATTCTCAGAAAATCCTCTTTAGGGAATAAAATCACGGACCTCTCGTATATGAAGAAGGAGTCATAAGCGCTATATCCCCACGTCCGGCAGTGAAGTGACTGCCACAACACTTATGGTAATGCACACCATTTTGTCATGGTCGAAGTATTTTTCGATTGCACAGGAATCGATATTCCCTCTTGCTGCCCCACTCCCTTCTAGCAAGAATCACTTAGAACTTCCTCTACCACTGTCCTCTCGTGTGCTCTCGTGAGCCCGAAACAGTCTGTTCGGTCTGTTCTCTCTGTCCCGTCTCCAGAAAGGAAACCGCTATCTTCAGATGCTAACCTTGCCGTAGTCGTCGAAAGTGTTTGTAAGTACAGAATTGTGGCCCAGTAATGCTCGTATATCTAGGAAAGAAATAATAGTGTAAGGACATCAAAGATAATGTTTAATGTGTTTTAATAGTTCTTAGAAATTTATAAATTTTTACTCCGTGTTTTCCAAGATAAACACTGTGAAATCACTGTGTATTTATATGGCCCTTTCCAATGCTACAGGGAAAAAGTTTTTTTTTTTGCTATTGCTATCTTGAGATTTTATTATTTTCTTTATTGCTAGTGGGGTGGGACTAAGTCCCTTGTACTGCGGCCACTTCTGGCCTATTGTAACAGCCCCAGATGATAGGTGAGGGTGATTGTGGAGCAATGGTGGAATGAAGATTGGCAGGGGACACCGAAGTACTCGGAGAAAACCTGCCCCAGCGCCACTTTGTCCACCACAAATCCCACATCCCACTTGCTCAGACCCGGGATCGAACACAGGCCGCCGCGGTGGGAAACCAGCGACTAACCGCTTGAGCTATGGCGCGGCCTCTATATTGAGATTAGTAACATAAATTCTTACAATAATTGTACTCTTCGACAAAAATATTCTGTCTATATACTTATATACATAGGCTGTTCATACTTCAGTGAACTTGAATTATTCCATGCCTATTGAATGCTAATGAAATTCGATACACTTTCAGGTGGAAGGTCAAGGTTTCTTATTGGCAGTCCAAGGTACAGATCAATTTTTGCGAGTTTTTTTAAACAATAAACATTATTTAGAATGTGTAGGTTATTTGATTTGAAACATTATCATGCTTACAACTCAGTATTTCGCTTTAGATGAACATCAAGGTAAAACATATTTCTGTTAACGAACTGTAAAGCTCGTAACAACGAAAAGAGAAGTAAATTTTCTCAAGGTTGCGTCCTTCAGTTCGTAAATATGATATTTATATGTCCCTGAATGGCGTCCAATACGATGCAAGCGTAGCGACAGGCCAATTTGAACCTGTGTGTTCCACAAATATTAGAACAGACATCGAGGCCGGAATAGTGACCTGGGTATGAACCGGAGCCGAGCAGTCGCACAGCAGTTAACAAATGTCGAGAGGTCTCAAATTGGCCTTAGTGGTCCGTTACAATTTAATAGTTCGGACTAGGATGGTCTAGAGGAGCTCGGTTCGAATCTCAACCAGAACACCGGTTATCCTGACTGGTGTTTTCACGATATTCCTCAATCGCTCCAGACAAATTCCTGGATATTGCCTCGATAAAAACCCCATCCGGTTCCTTTCCCAGCCTTTCCAATTGATCCTTCTATCACCCTACTGCCTGACGCTACATGGTGCAGTCTCAATACTGAAATCGTCGTTAAACAGCCAACAAAGAAAATAGGTCCAGGCAGGTTTTGTCAAACAGGCATATTCATGTCCATGGTTTATGCTAACCGTCTTAACAGTGTATACACTTTTTCACCTTATTCAGGTGCCTTTATGCACGTTAAACTATTGTACTGCATGCCAAAATGTCTTCATTCTAAAATGACTAAAATCTGTATTCGTCATATATGTCGATGAATTCTAAATAATAAAAGTTTTCAGGATTCATCCTACGTCGCACTCAAACACGCGAATTACGCCAGTCCTCTTTTGTGTGAGCATTCTACCCACATATATTTGTGTATCGTGTTCTGTGTCGTGTTTTGCTCCTGTTACTGCACGCGTATTTATTGCATATTTATTTTAAAATTTGATACAAGTCGACAATGATGAGACGGGTGGGGCACCTGATACGAGTGGAGAGATGAAAACTCATACAAAATATTAGTCAAAAAACTCAAAGGAAGAGACGACTTACGAGGCCTGACTCTAAATGGGAGGAGAGTGTTAAAGTGGCTTATAGAGAAACGGGGCATGATGACGTAAAGTCGATTCGTCTGGCTGAGGATAAACGTGTTCAACAATTCTTCTATTATTGCAAGTGTTGCCCTGGTAATGGTTTTACCGAAGACACGGAAGTTAAGCTAAAAAAGGCAGTGAATGTCCCATAACCAGATTCTTCAAAGGACTTTGCAGCATGCAGTCAGTTACTTTCGAAGACAATGGTGGATGAATGGCTTTGCGCGTATTGAAAACTCGATATAATTTAGCGTAATCACCAAATTTACAACCTATGATAAAACAGTAACATTCATTATGCCTTTATTCTGTCTGTAGCAATTGATCTGAATTCGAGACAAACAACCACACCACAGTTCCGGTCAATATCAATAGAGTGCGTGCTGTATGCATACTATCTGTTTACTTTAACTGGGTGGACCCGACCAAGACTTGTACAGCTATTAATATAAATGGAAGTCCTGCTTCAGTGAGGAGGCCAACCACCGACTTCATAGGTTCGTAATATAAAATTATATTTATCAACCAGCGGGCCGGATGCGTCCCACTGGTGCGGCTTGACAGTTAGGTCTTCGGGACATGAGGTCTCGGAAATAGAAAATACCATTAATAACTAATACAATACCAAAATATACTTATTGGAATAAGTGGGGATTTCATTCTCACTATGGTTGCAGTACGGACTTTTGACAAAATGGAGGATGTGACGCAAGATGCAGAAGAATAAGAATCAGTGCTGTAGAACGAATTTGTTTTGAGTGAAGTGGTCGTCGCCTAACATGAGGAAGATCTGACGTGTTTGTTTTGACTCACAGCATTCTTTATGGAGGTCATGTTGGGTACTGAGGTGTTTAAGATAGTACCGGACAAAGAGACGATATATGAACTATGGGTAGGATGGCAATACGCACATAATATTTCCCTGGAAACTATAAGCGAAGAGAGAACTTAAGAAAGACATGGAAGGGACCAAACTCTTAGAATTAATCTTAAATTGACATGATGTGAGGATACTGACTGCATTCAAGCGGCTTGGAAAGCAACCCAATGGCGGGTTATTTTGAACACAATAGTACATCTTCAAGTTCTGTAAAAGGCAAGGAATTTCTTTATTAGCTCAGCGACAGTTAGTTACTTAAGAAAGCGTCGGCTTCACGGAATTAGTTGGAGAGAGACACGATACAAGGTTCTGATCAAATTGAAGTAACTTTACAGTAATTATTAACCTTCTTGGATGTAAGTTCTCTGGTAAGGAATTAAACACGGCCGTGGTTTACCAAAAAATAATAACAGTAAAGGGACAAAAACTTGTTTCTATTCGTACAGTCGTCGCTAAAATTAAAGTGTTCACTATGACGAGTTTAACGCTCAGGAAATACACACTTAAACTCTGTTACAAGGATTGTCAGTGTACCCAAAAGACGGGGTGTTTTTACAGCAGGTATTTCTTCGTAAGTGCCTGGCTGTGTGCTATGACAGCATGAATTTGACACCAAGCAGTGACAGGAATCTTCTCTTCATAGTCACAGTCTAGGGTCTCTCAAGCCAACCTCTTTTTCAAAGAGTGGCCAGGGATTTTACCCACGGATAAAAGGACCGGAACCTGAAGCTGAAAATACGCCTACAACTATGTAGATACAATGATTGTAGTTTATCCCCAAGCCCTCAATACATCTTCACAGTAAGGTGAATTATTACAATCAGAGGTTCACCTTTATTATGGCTCTGTTGGAGATTATTAAACAGTAATTTTTGTTGAGAATATTCGTAGTTGAATGGGAAGAGGTCGCAAAGAGTTGCAGGTGTCTTCAGTAAGTTTAATTCTACGTTGTTATTTTCATGGTGTTAGATCTCTTCGTTATGAAACCCGTTCCTTGGAACAGCAGTTCTTCATATTTCTATAGTTTCAGTGTAGCGGCCTCCGTAGTCTAGAGGTAACGTTCCCACCTCATGCCTCGTAGTACGCGGGTTCAAATACCCGGCGGAGGTCGTCGAATTTTTAAGGGCGGAAAAATTCAGGGAACAAGTCCTCCGGGAGGGACTTTAAGCCGTGGGTCCCGTGTCGTAGCTTTACGGCACGTAAAAGAACCTCATACCTCCAAAGGAGGTCACTGAGCCAAAATTGCGGACGTTTCCCGCCCAACAGCAGTCACTAATACCTCCGGTAGATGGGGGAAGCATTATAGATACTTCTCAGCCTGTAGAGCCGGTCTCGCTGGCTGGGCGGGACTGATGGTAAGCACCAATACCGGTAGGATATCGAGGCTGGTAGAAATCATAGAGGGAAGCACAATGGACCACTACAGGTCTAAGTGCATGGGAAAACCCACCCTCTCTAATAACTAACTAACTAATAGTTTCAGTGCGAAGAATATTAATTTTCCCGTACAACAATCGTTTTCATTACCAATTTTCCACATCTTGAAAAACTGAAAGCAGGCTTATGCCTCTCTCTTTGTCCCTCTTATCAACTTTAAGTTATTGAACCAAACTTTACGAAATTTAGTATGTACAAATATATTATGGCACCCAAGCCCATCTCGATGGGGTATTTTATAAATCCTTCACATCTGTCTGTGTGTCTGTACGTGTACCTCCTTGCCATTGCTAGGCAACAGATCGGTAAAAACTTTCCGCTACCCTGAGGAACTGTAGGAGGCCTCGTTTTCTGTGCGGTCCATGTCATATCAAAGGAAGGTAGGCGATTAGTTCTTCCCAGAACTTGTTTTCTTTTGCCGTACAACTCAGCTTACTCTAATAGATATGATTTATATCTCGAATACGATAATTGAAGGTCTGAATAAAACACAAGGCGTAGTAAGGCGGCTGATATATCTGAAGGCATAATCAAAAGACAGAAGTAGCAAAGCGGCTGAGTTAAGTGAATGGTCTGAATCAAAGAGCAGCTGCAGAAACTCTGATGAGTTAAATGAATGGTCTGAATCAAAGTGAAGATACAGAAACTCTGCTGAGTGAGGGGTCTGAATCTAAGTGTAAATACAGAAACTCTCAGTTAAGTGAGGGGTCTGAATCTAAGTGTAAATACAGAAACTCTCAGTTAAGTGAGGGGTCTGAATCTAAGTGTAAATACAGAAACTCTCAGTTAAGTGAGGGGTCTGAATCTAAGTGTAAATACAGAAACTCTCAGTTAAGTGAGGGGTCTGAATCTAAGTGTAAATACAGAAACTCTCAGTTAAGTGAGGGGTCTGAATCTAAGTGTAAATACAGAAACTCTCAGTTAAGTGAGGGGTCTGAATCTAAGTGTAAATACAGAAACTCTCAGTTAAGTGAGGGGTCTGAATCTAAGTGTAAATACAGAAACTCTCAGTTAAGTGAGGGGTCTGAATCTAAGTGTAAATACAGAAACTCTCAGTTAAGTGAGGGGTCTGAATCTAAGTGTAAATACAGAAACTCTCAGTTAAGTGAGGGGTCTGAATCTAAGTGTAAATACAGAAACTCTCAGTTAAGTGAGGGGTCTGAATCTAAGTGTAAATACAGAAACTCTCAGTTAAGTGAGGGGTCTGAATCTAAGTGTAAATACAGAAACTCTCAGTTAAGTGAGGGGTCTGAATCTACGTGTAAATACAGATAATCTCAGTTGAGGGGTTTGAATTAAAGGACAAATACAGAAAATCTGCTGAGTTAAGTGAAGAGCCTGAAGCAAAGGGTTGATACTGAGATAGCCGAGTTAAGTGAAGAGTCTGAATCGAAGTGTACATACAGGAACTTTGCTGAGTGAGGGGTCTGAATCTAAGTGTAAATACAGAAACTCTCAGTTAAGTGAGGGGTCTGAATCTAAGTGTAAATACAGAAACTCTCAGTTAAGTGAGGGGTCTGAATTAAAAGGCAGATATAGGAGTGCGGCTGCGATAAATGAATGTCTGAGGCAGTCATCAGATTATCAACCAAAACCATCCAGGAAAATGGAAAGCTGGGGACACCTCGTCGATTCTGATAACTGGTCCTTTATGTTTGCATTAACAGTAACAACTTCAGAGTAGAACCGAAGCAAAGGGAGGCACATGCCAATATCTACTTCTGTGTGTTGTGCATGCTACACGTTCGTAGCCCGCAAGTCACAAGGCCATACAAACGCTGGCAGCTGTTGTTTGATCCCAAACGTGTTTGTATGGCTGCCTAACCCATTCACGTGTTCTGAACTATAAGCAAACACCACGCGCTTTTTTTTTATTTTTATCGATGTAGGCGTATTCACAGTGTTTTGTAAACATCTGAAGTGTCAGAAAAATAAACGTCCCTTAACTCTCAAGAGCAAACTTCATGTGAAGTGAGGTTAATCAGTCATTACCGTTTCACACACGAATGTCCTCGTTCTGAAATAAGGAGTCCTTTTTGTTATGTTCTCTTGCGCGAAGTACGTATCTGTCCGTCTATCCACCTCCCTGTCTCTACCTGTGTCTGGATCCTCTATCTTCGAAATTGTTAAATGGAATTCCGTTACATGAATATGCAACAAGTGGCTTACAGTAGAAGTAGTGGGGGGGTGAATTTAATTTTGGTTAATGCAATCCAAATGTTGGATTTAGGGCCCTCACGACTGTGAATATGATTAATACTGTGTTCTAGATTGTAGGGCCATATAGCTCAATATATCATCGACGTTTCGGGGGCGTCTACGGCTTCCATCTTCAGGGTCGAGAAGCAGGCGGAAAATACCTCATTCTTTATTCCTTAAGATGGAGGAGGTACGTTCCTCCGAAACTTTATTGAATTAATACCGAATTACACGGTTTACAGCTCAGATGATAGCACTCTCCTACAAGCACTATATTCGCGTTACAGGTGTCTATTAATGATCATAGCTTGTTTTATTGTACTGTGTAAGGCTTTCCTGTCACTAGATCATGCAGTATGATTCGCAGCGGAGCTATCACCAAAGATCCAAGGCTTGTATCTGGAATGTAGTTGGATGTATAATAGGCCTAGGAAAAATTAAAGTTCATATTTTCACCTTCCAAGAGCTTTCACTGAGATGAATATATAATCGTTTGTTTCTTCCCAAATTGGACTGAAATAAAAATTAAGTTTCATCTATCATATTGTCTATATGACATATGAAACGTGAAAATTACGTTCGTGGTCTGAGATAAATCGTTTCGATCTCATACTCTAAACCTATTAACGTTTCCCGAACGGTTTTCACGCGTGTGAAACGTAAGTCATCAGCGAGGTAACAATGTTACATCATCACCCCACGCACTGTGTGAGTGTTAGCAAGTGAACCCCTACTCCACTTGGTATTCTCCGCAGAGAAAGGGGGAAGGAATATTGATGAGGTCACTCTGATACTTCACGAAATGGAATAGTCCTGTACTTCATAGAGCTCTCGTTTTTCTTCTACTTTTTTGTTTTAAAACACTCAACATTCGCTCTAAACTAATTGTTAACCACCGAGGGCCACTTGCAGACTCTGTCAGTTCTCCACGGTTCAACTGATACATTGTCGTGATTTTATTACCATGCAGCAAATTAAGCAAACCTGACACCATTAGCTGTCATTTCAAAATTCAATCCAAACGCCACTTTCTTAGTTTAATACTTTACAATTGGTTTTGAGGATTATGTAGGAATATCAGGCGGTCACAGAGGCCGCGCGATCTAACGCATGAACTGTCTCCGCTCGTTCAAACGCTCGGATCTTGGGTTCGAATCGCACTCAGAGCATGGATATTAGGCGTGTGTACGCGTTTATTCTGTTTGTGTTGTCCTGTGTTTAGGTAGAGACCTTGCTACGAGCTGATCACTCCTCGAAGTAGTCCTACCGTCTGTGAAAAATGATTACGGAACTGGATAAGTGGCCAGGGCCCGGAATGGGCTGGAACATCCATTAAAAAATGTGGGAATATCAGTTGATATTGATACATAATACAATATATCGGAGGAAAATATTCTGTATCAATATAAATTCATTGCATTAATTTATCGTATAATTTACAGTTATTGTATACTTAAACTCATTTATGCGGAGGTAACAAAGAATTGGGTCTCTTTACAGAAAAATTGGGGAGACATTGCTGTTGGTTATTAGGAGGAAAGATCTGTATGAAAATCCGTGAGAGTTTTGCAAAGAAATTAAAAATTAACCTTTGAGATGAGATTGTGTTTTTAAACATTATGCTCTATATTTAAGTGGGACAGTTCGCAGTACACAGACAGGTTAGTAGATTGAATTGATTTAGTTAGCTATGCTGTTAAAAAGCATTATACCCATAAATTGATTGGATATCAAAATAAATAACTCCGATATCGATAGGGAATTCCAAATCGATTGACATCCCTAGGTTTTAAGGAAACTATGGCAAGTATGAAGAGCACTAACTTCTGAGGTGTAACACCTTGTAGCTCGGAGACAGCCTGACGTTGAGGATTCTCTCTAAACTACACAGCGTTGCGACTAAGAAGCGCCGCGCCATCTTCGAATCCAGCACACTGGGAGAAACTCGTACACGCAATGTAGGAGAAATTGTAGATGCCTTCCAAAATTCAGCTTTCCTTGACAGAGAATGGAACGACAAGGAATTTGGGTTACCGCGATTACAAAACATGATATAACAGCGGCTGCTTTCACGATATAATTTAGACATAACCTAACAGTTGAAGCCTGATACAAACTGGACATCTGGATTTTAATTGCGAAGTGTAACAGTTCCTCGTTAAAGAAAAGGTAAAGCTATTCCCGTAACAGGACACGGAGTCCCATTCGGTTGTGAGACGACGAAGCTCCCACATTTTCTAGAAAGTCAGCTCACAGATGACGGCAAGTTTGTCAGCCTTACGCCTCGGCCGCCATTTACCTCCAAGAAAATTCGTGGTGCTCATTTCTGTTAGAGGCTAAGTCGACCCCGTGGACATAGTGAGGCTGGAAGGATTAGGTAAATTTAAAATTCCAAAGAACTCACCGGGAATCGAATCCGCTTGTAGCATAGTGCCTCAACTAACTACGCTACTGCTTGACCCCAACAGTTCCTTCTCACTAATATTAATTAAAGACGCGAAGGAGTAGGCATGATTTGACTCTTACTGTGGTGACTTGCAGGGAAGACAATATTCCCAGCTGAAGTTAGCTTAGTGAACCTTCGATTCTGAATGAATTGTACAGTTTTCTTTATATATCGAAATTCAAGGATATTAATCTCTATTATTCTGATTATGTAAGAGTTTAAACTCAGGAATTTCGTGCGTTTGTGGCGACTTAGTTTAAGGCACTCGCTAATTTATCTTTATTTGATATATTTTTGTTTGGCCGTCACATGAAACAGCGGATAAGACAAGGTCAAAAATAGCAAGGCAGGAAATAGAGTCTTTCATTAAGAAAGTCGACCATGCGTAAAAAGATTTTTTGTTACAGAAACTTGAATAATTTTATAATCGTGATCTTCAGTGAACGCTTGAAATCGCAAGGCATTCGTTGAAAAGTATAAAGGAAAAGGATATGCTTTTCAGATATCATAGTTTATTTCGTTGAAAAATCATTTATATTATTTTGTTTGATTTGGTTTTGTAGAAGATTGCGTAATATTCTATATACTGTCATGTATATGGATGCGTGACTTATAAGACAGGGTTTGAATTGGGCGATTGGATTTATTGCGAATTTTACATTCACACAGATCGGGACTGTAGGCAATACAGCACTCATGAGGGTTCTCGGCCTCCACTAGTCGTACCCAGGCAACGGCTTTATAACAACCTTACTGTAATTTCAAATTACACATGAAGTCTGCTTTCTATCGCCTAATTCCCTTCTTGCCATTATTCTGCAGCTGTCAATTCCCGAGACTCGACTCTACTACTGTCGACTACTGCTGTATACTCCTCTGTGCTCCATCTTCTGACTGTGCCCTCTTATAAACCCCCGGCACGGACCCCGCCGAAATCACTGTCTTCTAGTGTTAATGATGCGTGTTTCCTGGTCTGTTGCCTAGCAATGGACATTCTATTGTTGGGCGCGTTGCCTCGGGGGAATGTGTTTACCGGTTCGTTACCTAGCAATGGTATGAACGCCACATTACTCTATATCGAGCTGTGACTTGTAAAGGTGATTTGTCATTGAACGTGGGCAATAAAAATAGGAAATGAATCGCTTAAAATACTTCCTTTCTTTACTGATCACGTAGAAGGCCGGGATACGCATCCCTCAGCCTTGAGCCGAGGTCATGCGCAGTACGTACTTCGCGCAGGACTGGTCACTCCATTGGACACTCAGAGAATTCCTGTGGCCTCGTGAAATCCTTCAGTATTTGGATTTCCACTTACTTCAATACCCCGAACAATCCATAATATTTTTGGACTGTCACTCTTATTGTTGTCCGTTCCTATTACGTTGTACCGTGGCAGCAGCTACCTGAGTAGGTTTACAGTATCTCTACTCCTCCGTGGCCTTTAGTGCGCAAGCGAACTATACCGACCGAGCGACCGCCGCTTGTCGGCGAAGTTAGTGCCAACGTTTAGCGGATAGAGAGTGTCGCGTGGTCAAAACAACGGATTCCCACGGCCGTTAATCTCGGGTTTCTAGACCGGAGCCGCTACTTTCTATTCAAGTAGCTCCTCAATTATCCTACGTGGCTGAGTGGACTTCGTTCCAGACCCACTACTTCTCAGAAAATCTGGTAACGCCGGGAATCGAACCCGGGACCTCTGGATCTGTAGCCAGGAACTCTGACCAATAGACCACAGATGCAGTCTATCTCTACACCTGTAGTAAATTATTTATGAAATATTTCTGTACAGTCATGGAAAGAATTCTCGAAATAATTCACCAGCAGATATATTTTCCAAGAACACCTGTAATAAAGCTTACTGACTTGCCAAAGCCTTGCGTGGATTCAACTACATTTTACATAATTCTTGGGAAACTGACACTCCATTATTATAGATAGCAACTCATAATTTGGGAACCATGCCTTACAGCAGAATGAAAGTTATTACTTACAGTCTCCTGTATAAAGTTCAGTGGGTATTATGTACAGGTTTTTCATTCATTAAAATAGTCTAATATGAATTTAAAGTACCTTCCGTAGGTGGGACGAGATGGGACTTGTACTGCTGATTGGAGGGACGAGAAATGAATGGAAGATTTTAGAAGGAAACCCCCTAAGGGGAGAACTCAGTTACAATCCCCGTGTTCGAAAACGCCTTGGATAGCAAGGTCATGACAGGCAACTTTTCACCGGCTGTGGTGCCGTGTGTTTCCCTGGACGCATTCCGACGCCGTAACCTGCAGACAATGCGGCAGTAACATGCGGAGTATGGCGAGACAAACCGCTGAGGTGTTAGCTTGCATTTCCGTGCTTGCCATTGAAGCATGAGTCGGCCTGTGACACGACTGCAAAAGAAGGCCGAATGTTTATGTACCAAGGGGTTCCCAGCAAGATTCATATGTGTAAGATTTTAGGGTTTCACGGCGGTAATTATGAAGATTGCATTCTTCTCGGACGTGGCGCCTTGTAGATATTATATTAAGCGACGTTTCGGAGGAACGTATCGCCTCCATCTTCAGGGTATATAAAATTTGTGAGGGAGGAACCAGAGTGAGCAGGTGGCTGCAGACTGGGTGCCAGTCAAAAACAGCCATCTGCTCACCGTGGTTCCTCTGTCGTGGATTTTTATACCCTGAAGATGGAGACGATACATTCCTCCTAAAGTCAGTTAATACAATATCTACACGGCGCCGCATACCAGAAGACGGTATTCTTCAAGATTCATATAGCTTATTTTCTTACTGCATAGATCTATAATCCTAGAGATCTATTATTGTTAGAGATCAGTATTATTTGATTCTTATGAGGAACATGTTTCTTAAGTACATATTTTTGTATTAAATTTGTATGATATAATCTCAAGGATTCGTACATTCATTACGTGTGTTATTTTTGACCTACAAGCAACGCGCCGTGCATGATACGTAGGTGTGTTAACGACGTAACTTCTTAACAGATTACACATAATAAATTCTAATATTTATTAGTTATACCATCAAGCCTAAAAGCCGATTATAGTGGTCGGCGCGGTCTAAGGCATGAACTCTCTTCGCTCTCTCGAACCTTAGGATCGTGGGTTCGAATCACACTCAAAGCATTATGGCTATATTATGTGCGTTTATTCTGTGTTTATGTTATTCTCTATGTAGGTAAAGGCCTTGCGACGGGCTGGTCTCCCGTCCAAGGAGTCTTACTGACTGTGTATAGGATCAAGAAAGTGAAAAATCGGCCAAGGACTAACAAAGGGCTGTAGAACTATAATAATAAATCCTAAAGCTGAATTCAAAATTCTCCCGAAGGTCATATTAACACTTTGCATTCTACAAAAAACAAGTTTTAACTAAAGTTTCATGTATTAGAAAATATAGTATTTCCGTAAACCATTTAAGGACACTCTAGTAAGAATCTCGGGCCTCCCTTACACTTCAAGATCTTGTGTGGCCGCCATACTGTTACTGTTACTGACAGGAAATCAGAAATAAACGTTGAAGTGGCCTCGAATGGCCATACCATGTTTGATGAAAATCAGTCTACTGCTTTAAAAATTGAAGGGAGGTGAGTCCACAGACTCGTGATTTCTCATGTCTGCTTTCTTTCCTTAAGAAAGAAAAGTAGGCTAAGAAGTAAAGTCCCTGCGCTTAATTAAGCACCACGCGATCAATGCATATGGGAAAGTGGATATATATATATATATATATTTGTTTAACTTCAGAACAAGTTGGTGGGCGTGGTCAGCTTAACTTCACACATCCACCGCTTCCTTCCGACGATTGTGTCCGCGGCAACAGTTGGTCTGGAAGCTGGGTGGGACCCGCAGACCATCAGGATGTGGAAGCAAGGAGAAAGTATTTGCTTCTGCCACGATTCGAACCTCAGTTATCCAGACAGTATCCTAGTCACTATACTGACTGAGCCGTTCAGCAATCCTATCTTGATTTCATATGTTTATATTTGAAGTTTATTTGACTGCATTATCCGCAACAATACTGGGTCGAATTGTTGCATAATGATGAAAAATGAATAGCGGCCGTGACGTAATTTAAGGTGGAAATTCTGAAGTTTGTCTAAAGGGACTGAAGAAAACCATCACAATACTCACCCGGTGTCCCGGCAGAGATTTATGATATTTCCGCTTAGAAGCCAACATCTTGGTCACCTTGATATGGCGGAATCATGAAAGAAATGCGAAATTTTGCGAAGTGAACGATGTCTACATGCATACTAGTTCATCTTCAGTTAATTATTCGTAAAAACCACTTTCCGGGAAGTATGTAATTATCTGAGAATAATGATAAGCTCCAATTCTCGAAATTCTAGTTTGCATTTTCGATTGGACGTGTTTGTGGAAATTCGCGTGAATCGATTATAGAAATGGATTCATCCAGATTTAACTTCAGATAGTTAGGTATGACAGTATGGGTCAGTTTCCTGTCTGGATTGCGACAGACCGTGGTCTCACAATACGGTAGTTGGGCTCAGAACAATGCAACTGCGGATCTGCCGAATCCTCTTGTCGGCTCGGCAGGTGGTCTCAGCATGTCTGCGTCAAGCCTCAGTTACGTAACCAAACCGGTTCAAAAGAACTGGGTCAATTTCTATGGGTCATTAAACACGGGATAATCTCTTGTTATACCACAGAAGCTAAAATATAATTCACGTGCTTAAGATAACGTGCTCATGGTCACGTTCAATACCAATAGGATTTGAGGAGCTCACAACGGTGGTTACAAAGATTTCTATCTTCTAGAATATAACGCCATTTAGTCCGTTGAAATTTATCGACGTTTCGGAGGAAAATGTCGTCTTCATCTTCATGCTGAATTTTTTGGTTAATTTTTTTACTCTGAAGATGGAAGCGACATCTCCCTCTGAAACATCCGTCGATTTTTAACGGATTACATGGCATTATATCCCACGATATAGAATCCTTCATGCTAAATACAATTTACACTCATAAACATGTTGCCTAAAATGTAGGAGCATGTTGACAACAGTGTTCAAATGAAGTTTGACGTGATAGTGTGATTGTGGCATCGTTTGTGATATATTTAGAGATACCCTCAGGGATTTGAATGACATACTTGACCAGTACTCATGCTTCCCTGACTTTCAGTTTGTTCTAAACACACTGAATAAGTTCTGAAAAAAAAAACAACATACGTTTAAATGTAATCTTCAAGCACCTGATCTGGAAATTCGGGTTTACACATACAAGTACAATAGAACTAGCTAATTAACTATGAGTACATGGAATAGAGATGTTTGCAGAAAACTAATAGTTCCTGATGCGACCAAGATATTCATCGCATTCCATGGAACGGAAAGGTTCATTACTGAGTTCATAAGAGCCACTCACTGCACCTTATCCTCAGCCAAATGAATCCAGTCCCCACATCTCGGCCCTGTTTTTTTTTTCATGGGGTGAGACTGAGTCCAGTTGGTACTGCGGCCACTGTTTGGCCTATTGTACCAGCCCCGGATGATAGATGATGGTGATTGTGGAGCAACTGGTGAAATGAATATTGACAGGGGAAACCTAAGTACTCGGAGAAAACCTGCCCCAATGCCAATTTGTCCACCACAAATCGCACATGGTTTGACCCAGGCTCGAACCCCGGCCGACGCAGTGGGAAGCCGGCGACTACCTGCCTGAGCTATGGCACTGTCTTTCCGCCGTTACTTTGAGATATATTTTAATATTGTCATCTCGTCTATGCCTAGATTTACAAATAGTTTTCTTCCCTTCAAGGCGTTGTACACATCATTCATATCTTCCATGCGTGCAACACGACCCGCTCATCTCCTTTCTCCTTGATTTAAGCACACTAAAAATATTTAGTGAAAGATATGAGTTAGGTACGAAGTTTTTCATTAAGCATTTTTCTGCAGTCTCATGCTACTTCCACCCTCCCAGTTCCAAATGTTCTCCTCAGCACCCTGTTTTCGGACACCTCGATCTATGCTCCTCGTATAATGTATCACGCGCATAAAAACAACTGATGCATATTTTTATAATCTCTACTTTCTCTAATAGGAGCAAGGATAGCACAGTCGGTATAGCGACTGGCTACGGGCTGGGCGACCGAGAAATCGGAGTTCGAGTCTCGGCAAAGTCAAGAATTTTCTCTTCTCCTCTTCGTCCAGACAGGCTCTGGGGTCCACCCAACCTCCTATCCAATGGGTACTGGGGGCACTTATCCAGAGTTATATCGGCTGGGTTGTGAAGCTGACCACTCACCTCCAACTAGTGCCGAGGTCAAGAAAATGTGGATCTATACATCCACTCCCCATACGCCTTCATGACATAGTGCTTAATTAGTTAAGCACAGGGACAAATTTACCATTTGCGTGTTCAAGTAGCATACTGAAAACAAGTGGTCTTGTCCTCTTCTAGCACGCATGTGGTACGTAATTTATTTATTCGCTTGTTCATTGTGAACAGTGCGTAAAAACATTGTTTCAAAGAAAGAAGTTCCCTTTCCTATTGCGTCATGAACGAAGAAAACCTGTTTAACAGTTACCGTTACAATGACGAACGCAAATAGCAAAGTTTATTATCCTTAGATATCGCCTTAACATCATTCCTTCGACCAGAGATGAATGAAAAATATAGTTTCGCTATTTTAGCTACTGGCCGTATATCACCTCTCTACGTCACACTGCATTTGCGTCTGTTTTGAGAGGGAGTAGCGGGAGGCTGCAGCAAACTGAATGCAGAGGAGAACCATAATTTGTACTATTCACCAAATATTATATCACCATTGGCTCGACAGTCCTGTGTGGACCCTGGACTTCTTCAGAAGCTTCAGCCGGTCTTCT
The DNA here is from genome assembly GCF_002891405.2 of Cryptotermes secundus. NCBI lineage: Eukaryota > Metazoa > Arthropoda > Insecta > Blattodea > Kalotermitidae > Cryptotermes > Cryptotermes secundus. The sequence continues at coordinate 1,230,426 of NW_019730583.1, read as the reverse complement.
CCATTCATAGCCGCACCCCTCCAGGTCTTCACTCCCAGAGCCCTGACATCCTGGATCACTCCAACCTCCCATCTCAGTTTGTTCCTTCTAACTTTCCTAGTCCCTTCATGTCTGGTGCCAAACACCTTCTTGACTGTCCTGCTATTTTCCATACGTACAATATATCCAGCCCGCCGATTAGAGTGGCCGCGCGGTCTAAGGAATGAATTGTTTTCGCTCCCTCGAACACTGGGATCGTGGGTTTCAATCCCACTTGAGGCATGGATGTTTATATGTGCGTTTATTCTGTGTTTGTGTTGTTCTGTATGTAGGTAGAGGCATTGCGAAGGGCTGATCTCTCGTCCAAGGAGTCTTACCGACTGTGTATAGGATCAAGAAACTGAAAAAAAAACCGGCCAAGGCCCAACAAAGGACTGTAGAGTCATAATAATAATGATAATAATAATAATATGCCCACCCCAGCATATTTTTTTTATTTTTATATATTTAGTGATATCTAGCTCATGAAATAGCTTATACAATTCATGGTTATAGCTCGTCTTCCATGTATCCTCGTCTTACTCTTCTCCAAAAATGCATCTTAGAACTCTTATTTCAAATAGACCTAATGATCTCTACCAGATATTATAAAAGAGATGAAAACAAGGATGAACGGGTGGACATGTAGCACGATTGAAGGAAATGTGGACTTCTACAAAAGATCGGTCGGAAAACGTAAAAAAAAGATATCTTGAAATATCTAGGTGTAGATTGAATAATATTAAAATGTAGCGAATACATAATGAGATTGTGGGTTACATTCATCTCACTTAGGTTGGAGGGTAGTTACGAGATCTTGTGTGCATGATAATGAACATTCGGGATTCGTAGAGGGAGGCAAATCTCTTGACCAACTGAGGGCTCAAGAAAGGCACTGCCCATTGGAGGCAGTGGTGTAGCCTTCGGTTGTGGGAACTGCAGAAGGGGTAAGTGAGCTACGAATGAAACAAGAAGGGGTGAATGAGATGGAAACACGATCATGCTATGTAAAAGTATGAAACGGGGAGATCGCGTTCTACTTCACGCCTCTCTACCAACAAGAGGCTTGGACAAATGACGAATGTCAATCAGGAGTGTTGGTATCCCTACCGGAAATGAAACCCATGTATTTCCGGATAAGGATGTAGGGCTTTCTGCTATAACAACTTACATGGCAAATATTCTGTACGGAAACATATTTATAAATATTCTTCAATGAAGTTGTGACGTCGTTTTAGCCCTTAGAGATGGACTTCGACAGCTCCAAGTTAATTTTACTGGTTCAGATCACGTTTTGATTATTTTCTCTTTGAAATTTGTGTTAAGGAATTAATTTATGACTTAGATGCTATGATGATATGATATTAGAATAATTGAATCTCTTAGCTGGAATAGGGAACGAGTTTACGGCTCAGCCATTGGCCCTGTTCCCATTTCCAAGTAACTGATTCATCTTAAATGTTCTCTCCCAGGTATACCTGCAGAAGATAATGCAATCCTTCATAAGGCGAAGCTCATCTAAGCAACACTTAAATCTCGGTTTTTACTTCCTGGGAAACAGCTCATTCACGTTATAAAGGTAAGTCGTTTAATGATGTCTTGAAAAAAAAAACACTGTATATTCTCAGCATCAAACGAAACACAGACATATTTTGTGGGCGAGTTGCTGTGTTATCTAACGTTAAAGGATGTGGTACACATAGACACCAAAACAGAAACAAACTCCATGGTTTTAGTGCGCAAACGAACTATACCGACCGAGCGACCGCCAATTGTCGGCGAAGTTAGTGCCAACTTTAACGAATAGATGTTGTCGCATGGTCAGCGCAACAAATTCCCACGGCGGTTAATTTATGTTTTCTAGACCGGATCCGCTATTTCCTTGAAATAGCTCCTCAATTATTCACATAAACACCACTGTCATATAGATGATACAATTACTGTAATGAAAGAACATGCAGGCCTTCTTTAAATTATATTCTTCAGTTGTTTTCTTTTGCAATTTATGATTCATCATTAACATTATTTATTTCGATTGACATCACTCCGTCGGGGAATGAAAGCTGGCCACCTTGTAGCAATGCATGTACTGTAAGTGAATGCTGCTTAGCTACTGTTTGCTAATGAGAGGTGGCAGAAATCAAGTTTCCGTAGCAAGGCCTGTGAAGTAATGTTAGTGTTGGGAACAGGGGTGTGACATTTTGAGAGCAGTCACTTTTACAGATAAACTTAAGCCTATATTCCTCTCTAGGAAAGAGGGTAGGTTGCATGAAATTCTGAGACAAGAACGACGCCAGCGACATTTGATTTAGGGCCCTGAAATCATGTACGATATTTGTTTCTGAAAGACATTCAATTTTTTGAGGTGACCTTTTTGTTGAAAAAAAAAAAACATGGCAGCCGAGCGAAAATGTATTTTAATTTTAGGTTCAATTCGGATAACTTAACCATCGGATACAGGCGTCTGGAATTTGAGATGGAGGTAGATCATGAACACACATACACATTAGACTGAATTATGATACATTGCTTCTAAATCTTCATCACAGCCTTGAAACCGGCTGGAGTCCAGCTAGTCTCATAGCGAACGGGAACCTTGACACCTTCTCCGGTATAAAGCGGCCCGAGCATGAAGCTGGCAGCTCATTTCCATCTAGTATCGAAGTTAAGGATATGTTCGCCTAAAATTCCGTTCCTTCATACATCTTCACGAATTGTCCTTAAGTAAGCACATCGACGACTTTAACTTCCTCTTACCTTTACCTTTAACTCCACAATTACAAACATGATCACATTGCGAAACATTTAAGTTTATATCTGACGAATTTAGTCCAGAATATTTCAACAAAAATAAAATGTCAATAACAACGATAAAAGTAAAAGGAAAAATTATCACTGTACATAATAATGTACTTAGCAATATAAGACGAAGGCATATGGAGGAGTGGAGGTATAGCTCCACAATTCTTGACCTCGGTACTAGACAAAGGTGAAAGCTTCACGCTCCTGCCGCTCTCCATACGGTGATGTAACACGGGAACCCACTGGATAGGAAGATGGGTGGGCTCCAGTGTCGGTCTGTAGGTTACGGACAAGAGAAAAACCTTAGACCTACCGGAAATCAAACCCCGGTCTTCCAGCCCGTCACTATGCCAGCAGAGCTATCATAGCTCCTTCTCAATAATAATGCTAAGAGATAATGTGAGTAGAGATAATATTCCTGTGAACACAAAGGTATTGTCACCAGGTGGACCTTGCTCTCTAGAATAACGTATCGGCATATGTGTGTCATTTTCAGGTCCCGTTTTCAGTTACAATTATTGTAGTATGTAAATCGCGGTCCCAGTCATAATTACCCAAAAGTATGCAGCAAAATATTAGTACGACTAGAAATCTCTGAAACAGGAAAATAGACCTTACGAGTTCTGCTCGGAACTCATTGTTATATGATTCCTCAGTGTCAACAGGTGCAAGTAATTATGGGGCTCTTATCCATCCACAATACACGTTCGGCATGAGACCAACTGAATGATGCAGCAGAAGTTTGCAGGCGTTGCAATGCGAAAATTGCCAGTCACTTTGCATGGCAAGTGAAGGGAGACGGAGCAACCTTGACTTTCGCCAACAGCGCAGTGTTCTTATAACCTACTGCCGCTAGAGTCAGGTGCTTTTTTACCAGAGACCACACATTTGAGAAGTGCAACTTCTTGTGGATAAGTTCCACATAGGCCGAGGCAGAGGCAGAGGCAGAGGCAGAGGCAGAGGCAGTCACAGTCACCGGTCGCCTGGCCGACAGAAAGTTAGGCGGGTCACGTGGCCACCCTACCCAGAAATCTGTATACTATAGACTCTCTGGGACAAGCAGCGAATTAATCAAGAAATTTAAAATAATATGTGCAGAATGTATCTGGCCGTCTCATTTTGGAAACACTTTTCAGTTAAGCATCTCCCATCCAAAAACATGGCCCCTAAAATTTACTGAACTAATCATTTATAAGGTCACTACGTATTTTACATGGGTGTGAAACTTGGTCTCTAATCTTAAGGGGAGAACCCAAAATTGTTGAGGAGAATATCTGGATCTATGAGACGGGGAGTAGTGAAGGAGAGGAAACATTATGAAATTATTAGTGTGATCAGATGAGGGAAGGTGAGATGGGCGAAATATGTAACACGCATGAAGGCGAAGAGAATTTTACAAGCCTACTAGGTTTTCCTTGGTACATTAAAAGGAAAGAGCTCACTTCGGAAATGTCAACATATTAGTATTAAAGTATTAAAGATACCCTAGATGTGAAAATGTGGATTGGATTGAGGTGGCTGACGACTGGGTACAATAATAGCTGTTGTGAATATCAAATAAATAACTAGCTCCACGGGGAAGATATATTCTTGAGGACCTAGTGTAGAAATTCCTCCAGCTTTTATAGAAACCAAGGCTTCATTACTGAGTTGACAGTAGCGCTCTACAGGATTCACACTAATCCAATGGACATCCTCAAAATCTGTTGTTTTAAAATTACTATAATTTTCTATTTGAATTTTTCGCAACGGAAACAATGAAGAGTGCTCTGTTCTGGGATGTAGCGAGTTACAGCCCGGTACAAGTCTACGCGGTGTTAAATCAATGAAAATAGGATTATTAATTTTATTTTGTCGTTTCATCTATGTCTTAGGTCCTTTTAAGTTATGTGTTCCGTTCAGTTTTTCCAATTAAAATATTTTATCTATTTATTCCTTCCTGTAGGTGTTTTACGTGACCTGATGATCTTTGTTTCCTTTATTTAGTCACTTGGTGAAATGTACAAATAATGCAGTTCCTGAAGAATGTCGTCTTCTGGGACATGACACAGTGTAGATCTTGTGTGACTGCGCCACATCCCAGAAGACGGCATTTTTCCTAGTCACCGCTGTGGAAACCTCAGCGCTTACACAATGAAGTTCCTCATTACGGAATTTCCCTCAGGTTATGTTACTCTTCCTCTTAGAACCAAACATCTCCATCTACACTTTGTTCTCATGCAATCTAAATCTGTATTGTTCCCTTTAGTCGTGAAACTTGGCCAAGTTAACGCACATCAAGCAGGCTCTTAGTTTGTAAACCCCTATGGGTGTGTGTTGTAAGCAAAAAGATATGTTTCACTTCCCCTACCAAGCCGTACTTCCCGTTCCTATGCTATTTATGCTAAACGGCTATTTTCGCTGCATTTTTTCTTGTCCATCATCACTGTAATATACACGTCAAGGTCTACAGGAGGTGCAAGGACGCCGACAAAGTCTACGTGATGTACGTCACAAATCAGCTCATTATGAAGTCCTTGAAGACAGCCTTGTTACTGGGTTAAGGTACCACTCCATTTATGGGTCATTAGAATTGTTTCCAGGATTCTGCTTATTGGCTGAAACTCACTCAAACCAGTTTCAATGTGACCAAGCAAATTCTTCAAGCCTTAGTTGCACGTGTGATGTGTTGAAGCTATGAGTCTGTAACACTGTGTTCCTTGACTCATTCAAGGTGGGTAATCAGTTGCCTTACTCCTAAGGTCCCGAAGTAAAGAAGGCGCAAGATGGAATTCGACTTCTTTGCTTTGTAAGTGAAGAGCTTCTTTCGGCAAGTTTTCTCGCATGCTCAGCTTAAGTAAATTGTGGTAGCTTCTGCAAGATTAATACAAACTGGACGACCGAAGTTCGACTCCATGATCACCCAATTCAGAATAGCTTTGTGACCCAACAGGACTCCTGTCGATCGCTTGCCGGAGGCTCGTTAGGTGGGAATAAAGTGACTGGAGCCTGAAGCTCACCACTCATCTCCACACAGTGACGAAGTTAAGGACGTTAGGAGGCTTACCTGCACTCCACCTGTACACCTTTGTTGTGCAGTGTTAAGGCACCTGAATAGTTCTGGCTTTGTCACAATGTCCTGAGACCTTCGCATATCCGCGTACTAATTAAGCGCGAGTTTCGTATTTAGGTTGCTCTGAGGTACAGTATTTACAGAGCAAACCCCTTGCAGGAAGTTAAGTCTACATAAACTGGAGGGTACAAGGCGAGTAGTCAGATTTGCTTTCAGGTGATTGGATTTAGTTGAAGATTTGAAGACAATGGGATATTAGAAATTGGAGACGAAAATCACAGGGTGGGGACCAATGGCGAGCAATCGTGAAAAAGAGGCCAAGGTTCATAATGTACTGCAACGACCGAAGAAGAAGAAAGAGAAGGAGAAGAATAAGAAGACGAAGAAGGAGATGAAGAATAAGAAGACGAAGAAGATGAAGGAGGAGGAGGAAGAGGAGGAGGAGGAAGAGGAGGAGGAGGAAGAGGAGGAGGAGGAGAAGAAGATGAAGATGAAGAAGGAAGACGAAGATGAAGGAGGAGAAAAAAAGGAGATGGAGAAGACTAGGGAGGAGGAGAAGAAGAAGGAGATGAAGAAGGAGGAGGAGGAGGAGGAGGAGAAGAAGAAGGATAAGAAGAAGAAGAAGAAGGAAGAGGAGAAGAAGGAGATGAAGAAGGAGGAGGAGGAGGAGGAGAAGAAGAAGGATAAGAAGAAGAAGGAAGAGGAGAAGAAGGAGATGAAGAAGAAGGAGGAGGAGGAGGAGAACAAGAGGAAGAAGGAGATGAAGAAGGAGGAGGAGGAGGAGGAGGAGGAGAAGAAGATGAAGAAGACGAAGAAGGAGGAGAAGAAGAAGGTGATGAAGAAGAAGATGAAGAAGACGAAGAAGGAGGAGAAGAAGAAGAGAAATATTTAAGTGGTCCAATTGCCATGCATATTCTAACGTAAATACGAGTATCTGTACCACTGTGTAGGATTTAATGTTCTCACAGCAGTTGTTATGAAAACTTCTATCTCCTTGAATATAACGTCGCTCCGAAGGAATATGTCTCGTTCATCTTCAGGGTTATTGCCTGCTTCGTACTGGTTTCTTGTATGGCTTGTTCTTGAACCATAAAGACGGAGGCAGCGTGTTCCTCCGAAATCTCGGTTCAATTTCACTTCATTATACGCCGCTGTAATTTTCGCTTAGTTGGGGGTGGAGTCCAACTGGGTCCACTCGGCACAGCGGCCACTGATTGGCCTATTGTGGCCTGCCCGGGTGATTATGTTGATGGAGAATTTGGTGGAATGAAGATTGGCAGGGGAAACCGAAGTACTCGGAGAAAACCCGCCCCCGTGCCACTTTGTCCACCACAAATCCCATTTGACCATCATTTCTTACTTTGTTATGGTATTAGACACCAACACACTAACGTTAGTTTGAACACAACGATTTACTAATTAGATACGCAAGCAATGGGGAGCCGATATTAAATCGGAGAAAAAATTACACAGGCGACGAAATTCCTATCTGTCTGTCCGTCCGTCCATGTACCTACCTATCTATCTATGGTTCTACAGCCCTTTTGTTGGACCTTGGCCGTTTTTCAATTTCTTAATCCTATACACAGTCGGTAGGATTCCTTGGACGGGGGATCAGCCCGTCGCAAGGCCGCTACCTACACACAAAACAACAGAAACACAGAATAAACGCACACAGACATCGATGTTTTGAATGGTATTGAAACCCACCAACCCACCAACCCACCATTCGAGCGAGTGAAGACAGTTCATACCTTACACTGCGTGGCCACAGTAATCGGCTGACCCAATTTCTATCCAGTGGGAACTTCGTTCTCCTTGACCGAGGGTAAAGTGGCTGGGGTGTAAAGCTGACCATTCACCTCAATCTAGTGCCAGTATTAACATTGTATGAAGCTACACATCCAGTATCACGTAGGGCTTTGTAGTGTGATCATTAATTAAGCACAGTAACTATATTATAATTTTATCTCAGTAGGCTTGCCAGAATTCTCATCCTGCCGCTGCAACATTATGGAGACACGTTTGAAGTTGTGACTGGTTCCAATTCAGCTGAACCCAGCCTTGTTCAGTTCTACAATATTATGGCGACATTTAAGATGGAACGCGGACTGTTCATAAACTGGATAATTGTCCATTTTTGAAGGATATAATGTGCTTCTGGTCCTGATCCTAGAAGACTGTAATTCGCAAATTGGTTTACCCTTGCAGCACTGCTGCTTCCTGTTCACTTACTTTCTTAATCCGTTCCTCTTATACCTTACGGTGTCGATATTGTTGTTGTTGTTGTTGTTTTTTTTTTTCATTTTGATCATTTTACAGACGGTAGGACTCCTTGGACGAGGGATCAGCTCGTCTCAAGGCCTCTACCTAAACACATGAAGAACACATTTTTTTCCTTGGCACTACAGCCCCAGTGGGCCTAGGCCTACCTCCATGAACTTCTCCGTTCACTTCCGTTTTTTTAGATATTACACATACGGTAGGACTCCTTGGGCGGGTGATCAGCTCGTCGCAAGGCCTCTACCTGTACACAAACACAGAAAAACGCACACACACAAACTAAACATCCATGCCCTGAGTGGGATTCGAACCCACGATCCCGGCTTCCGAGCGAGCGAAGACAGTGCATGCCTTAGACCGCTCGGCTATCGTGACCGGCATGAAAAACACATACACATACCAAATATCCATGCCTTGTGTGGGATTCGAACCCACGATCCTGGCTTCCGAGCGAGCAAAGACAGTACATGCCTTAGGTATCGTGACCGGCCTCAATAATCACAAGATACCTAATCTGAATATCGGCGATTTATTTTCATTTAGTTCATCCGGAAGTGGCTTGTATTTAGTGCCTTAAAATAGACTACCCCTCCTTTCTTCGAAGTTCTTACCGGATACTTGCATATCATTTTTATTGGATGCTTTATAACCTCCGTTGTTAAATAAACCTACAAAAACAAAAACAACGCGAAAGTTTACAGAGGCTGCGTACCGGGCAGACATTACAAGCGCTCTCGTAACTGTGTCACTTTCTAAGCTCGTCACACGGAACCCCCTGCCTTGAGTGTTTCTGTAAGTCACAGCTGTTTACAGACAGGAAGAAGCTCTTATGTGCAATGCTCCCACCCTTTGCTACCTTCCTTCTCGTGGCTCGAAACAAATAAATGAGTGGTTACAAGGCGCAGAATTGTTATGATACACCAGAATCTATTGCAGATTGTCCGTATATCTGAGCTGTACAGAGTTATGAATCAAACTGTCACAAATGTTTTGAGACGTTACGTAACGGCAAATGACGTTGGGGATGATAACGAATTGTCTCTTCGTCTGGAGGGACTGAGAAAAACCCTCAGCAACCTCAGGCAGGACTCTGGCAGATGTTGAAACGGATTTGTACATGAATGCTGGACTCTTAGGCTACATGAATTTATTTTAATTCACCTTACAGCTTTCAGGAGCCCGTATAACTCAGTCGGTATAGCGAAGGGCCGGACGGCTGAGGTTCGATTCCCGGTAGGAGCAAGAGACTTTTCTCTGTTCTGCAGCGTCCAAACCGGCTGTGGGGCCCATGCAGTTTCCGTTTGTTGCCGAGGTCAAGAATAATGGAACAATACCTCTAAATCTCCTATATATATTTACTCTTACCTCTCAACTTTCAGTTCCAGTGAAAGAAGATATGTCACTTTTACTGTCACACCCTTGAGTCTGAAACAACGAACTGTAGTTTTAAAGGAATATGATTATTTGTATCTCCGTAATTGCTTAAGTGAAGTTCAGATTTTCCTTCCTAGAGCTATAATGCGACAAACTTCACAGAGAAGAGTGCTTCTTGATAATCTTACAGTCGTTTAGCAGGTCAAATTGTCCGCCTTTTATGGAATGTGACCACTCATTACAGTGCTGACTAGAGCCCCAACTCTGACCCAGGTGAATCAAATTCACATTCTCGTGCTCCTTTTTCGAAGTTATTATTGTTATTCTGCCGTCTATTCCTAGGTCTCCTAAGTGACCTCGTCCCTTTCAGTTTTCCAACAAAAACTTTTTATGCATGTTTTCTCTCCCATATGTGCTACACGCCTCACATAAACAATAATTGCTTTGAAAGTACACGTTTTTCTCGGTACTTATGGTTAGTAACGAAAACGTTGCCCATTTTTGCACATTTAGGCACGTATTCGCAACTTAATATATGCCCTTTTTAGCTGATTATCGCCACGTTAACCTCATTACATGGCACGAGCTTGATGTCTTCATTACGTTGTCCCATTATGCCGCTATCTTCTCTTAAGTTGTAATAAATTTCGTAATTTTATTGTTGTTATCTTTTTTCCTACACAAGTGAACGGTTACCTTCTGTTACGTCCAGAATAACACAAGTGTTGGTAACACGCCATCTGCGGAATCCAAGGCTATTTTAAATAGGATACGCTGTTTATTTCTGTAAGTGCCCCTCCATTTCTGTGGCGTGTTCTTAATACAAGGGTTCTGAACCTCGATGGCGCAACAATAGCCTTCTAAGATAAAAGGAAATTCTATTGAACTGATGCATACTTGATTTGTTATTATGATAAATACATAGCTATTCTTGAATCGCGATTTGCAGATATACTACAAAACTGACACAGTCTAGATGCGTTAGTGGGATATATATATATATATATATTTGCAAATATTTGCGATAGCTCTCAACAACTGCAGTGTAAGCGAATTAGCTTCCAGAAGCAGGAATGAATTTCCATTTGTCTAAAAAGATACCTTGTTCCATGCTATGTTATAACGAGTAGTAACTCTGTTAACCTTCTCACAGGAATTTGGAATCTTCATTTGTTCTCCCCATGAGGAGAGGACAGGGTTTCAACCTAAGACACTTCTCTCTTGTACACATTTAAAAGTATATTACGTAATTATATTTTATACAATATCAGTTTAGTATGCGTGTTTTAAAGTTTTGTGGGTCATTGTAGTAGATTTCTCGCTTATAATTATGCTGTTAGAAAATCTACTTTTAATCAGAATACAGGAATGTTAATGTTTGAGAAGACAGATTTAAAATACAAGATATGCGTTAGAGTGATTCTTCAGGAGGAACGATAAAATTGAAAAGTTTATGTGCTTCTAGCTTAACCTCGTCACAGCGACGTCCTGAACGTTGGCGTTAGCTCTCACTGTATGTGAATACCCAGTGGTAATGGTTCTGTAGACTGTACACAACTTTCCCTCTTACGCTGCACGTAGGAACAATTGCTAGCGAGGGAACGGTCATGGCGACACTGAGTCTTGTATCCGTCTGCATCGCTGGGTATGACGGCACAGTTTGCACTGTTACCTCGACTTCGTGGAATCTTGCTTTTTTCATTTTCTTATTAAGTAAAAAATAAAGTAAAGGCATCCCTGTAACAGACCGTGGAGGCCCATAGGGTCGTGAGATGTTCAGGTTCCCACATTTTCTAGACAATCGGCTCATAGATGACTGTAAGGTTGTCAGCCTTACGCGCCGGCCGCCTTTACCCCTAAAAATGTTCCTGGTACTCATTTCTGTTAGAGGCTGAGTCGACCCCAGGGCCATAGTGCGGCTGGAAGGATTAGGTAATTTGAAAAAAAAAATCCACCTAATCGGGACTCAAACCCGCGACCTTCCGGCTTGTAGCATAGTGCCTCAACCAACTGCGCTACCGCGTTTCATTTTCTCAGTTCTTAACGAAAATGTAAGAATAGATTAGAGTGCCATATAAATTATCACATTATTGAATTATTTCTTTTCAGTCCCTTGAAGTAATTAAATGTTTGTTTTTTCTTTTTACTAATGCAAATGTGAAGCTATCTCTGTAACAGACCTTGGAGGCCCATGTAGTTGTGAGACGTTGAGGCTCCCACATTTTCTAGACAATTGGCTCACAATAATTATGTGATAATTTTACACATTAATTAATAAAATATTCTGGAAATATGACACAGTGAATTCATTGTAAAATATTTGGCCGTGCCATTTTATATAGGCTTATAATAATTTTATTTAATGTATGGTGGTGATATAAAACATTTGTTTACAAGGTTGCTTTGTGCCACTTCCTAAAAAACATATGCAAAGAAAATATTGCTGTGTGCCAAATAAAGGGGCAGACGATTATTCTTGCCGAAATAACTATTGGAAGTTTGAAATACTTTCAACTATTCTTACATTAGGAATTAAGTGCACAGAATATTGGCGTTCTCCACACACTAATGAATCACAATGATTAAATAAAATGATTTATTTAATTCCCACTGGCATTAAGACATCAGCCATGCACCCAGCTCTAAATTTCTAAGAGCTATTGTCTCTTTTTCGACAAGAAGAGTAACCCAGTTTTCTCTATTCTTAGAAAAGGAAGTCACAGTAACTTGCCAAGCAGCTGAAACAGAACTATTGTGTTTGTTCCGACAGTAGCTGGAGGTACTGAGCAGCCTTGCATCTGCATTAGCGTTTGCCTGCTTACGTATTGCGACCGCTGACAGCATTCGACGTACATTACATGAGAAGCGCGATAAACATGTGTTATTGCTCACAAATTGCACTTTGATAAGTTGACTGCAACGCTCTATGGTGCTGATGCAAATAATGACCATTATTTTATATCATTGACAAGATAGGATAATATTACCATGTCAGTCTCTCTGCTAAAGTGACTTATATCACTAAAAAGTATTGTACGTTATTTTAGACCTGAGTTCTGAACACAATACACAGAGGATTTGTTCGAGACCATTAACTGAGACAAGTATTTAGGTGTTATATCAAGGCCTTAGTTAAAGTGCGTCACACTTCCTCTTTTCCACAGAGCAGTTGAAACAATTGTCCCGCTACTGCCGGCCGTACTTCTCATGCCTAACCTGTAGGATATGCTTAAAAACGCGGCCCGTATTTACAAGAGTTTTGAAACTCATTGAAGTGAGAACTGAACAACAGGCTACAGTCTGCGTGATGTTGAAGCGGTTCTGAACATTACGGCCCCTTTTTACTGCAGGTTACTGTGCTCGAGTCTGGTACATGTCCGATGCGTTAAAGTCTCCTAGCTAATTTGGTGAAATTTCTGTGATACGCGTATAAGTCAGTGTTAATAACTGTGTCACGTATAATCGATTCAGAGAACATGGACATGTTCCCATTTCCCACTAAACGACTCGGCTGTGGAACCTACTCGTAAACACGTCTTGTAATGAATTAATCTATCTGCTATGTTTATGAACACGAAATCATTTTCATGAAGGAGAAAACTGACAATCTTAATTCTGGGAAAGAAATACAGAGAAAATTAAAAAGAACTGCGTGTTGTTTCCGAGAAAGAAATGACACAAATGTGTTGTTGGTGGCCAAGTGATTTGCTTTTTACTTTTAACTCCTATAGCTTTAAATTTGTGATAATGACTTACCTCAATGCTGTACGATTTCTTGATGGCGAACATTTCGCGATTCTTTTGGGCAGCAGCGACAGCCATCATTGTGTTGTGTCTTGGGGGTTGTGGAGAGGGCCGGGGTAAGTTGCAGCTATGGCTGAAAACTCCGAACGCTGAGAACTCCAGCCTGAGAGGGTTTTCTTCCTGTACCAATACGCGGCGGGTGTCCTCACAATTCCGTTAGAAAAATAGCGCGTGTACCGAGAGTTGTATTGTCCCGAAAACGCTGTTGCACCACCACTGACTTGACTGACTGGAGAGACGAAGAAGAAGAAGAAAGTTTGAGGTACTTCCCTGCAGTCAGATGGATTTCTTCCCAAGTCCGTCTGAGGCGCACAGCTGTTTCTGGGCTGAAAGTGCCAAGTGTTGCAGGTACCGTTTACACTCTGCACAAGCTTTTAAATACTTGCGCGGTATTTTCGTTATTCCCTCTCCCCCCGCGACTGGCCACTCACCACCCTCCACCTCTCTGACCCCTTCCTTTCTGATCCCGTGTTCTGAGATGTGGTTACGACACTCACTCCTCGTAACCTTACACTCACCCCGCGCCGCCCTAGAACCAACTTTTCCCGCCGCGACGCGTCATTCCTGATCATATGGACACGCCTTCAAGATGCAGCGTGATTGGTTACTTTCAAGGGGGTAACCCCTCCACTAGCCAATCACTTAGTGACCTTAACAACATTTCGGACTTGCGTGCGATGTAAGAACAGTAACAATAGAAACAAAAGAGGAAAATAAAACCAGATAATTGGAAAGGGAATTAAAATTATTCGTATTAAGAGTTGACGATTAGTTATATGTGGCTACTCAGGTTATCCTACCCTCACGTATATTTACAGCTGGTCTTCCCCTTCATTGTATACGTCACAGATGTTGGGGAAGAAGAGCACGCATATGCAGCTGAGGATGCGTGGGAAGTGCTAATTACGACAGAATTCGCTGAAAAACTGAGGAACAACTTCGTTGAATGGAATGGCCCGTTAAAGGTCACGTGTGTCACGAAGCTGTAGCACACCCCGTTCAACGGAAGGTTGTCGTTATTCACCTGTCAGCAGTGCCGTTACTCCGCAGGCCTAACATACGCTTACACGTCATACTGTGCTGCGTGCTGTGACCAAAGTGTCGTTAACACCGACATGTATTGTTTTGTAAGCAGTATCATTGTAAAAACGTCCTGCCTTTCGGAATATAACGCTGTGTCGTGCGATGAAAGTCAACCGACGTTTCGGAAGATCATGCCGCCTCAATCTTCAAGGTCGAAAGTAAGCCGAGTAAGAAATAAAGATGAAACTAAATGGCAAGCCTTGCTGTTTTCATGTTTGTTTCTTACACGGCCTACTCTTCGACCCTGAAAATTGAGACGATGTGTTCCTCCGAAACGTCGGTTGATTTTCAATGGGATACATGACATATCCCAGAAGATATTACTCTTCTTAATCACCGCTACGAGGACTTCAAATCGTGTATAGCACCGCTATAACCGATATTTCTACCATATTATTTTAACTCTTCTCACGGTAAATACAAGACATCGCTTAGCGGCATCAGTTTCCCCCTTGTACGGCTCTTGAATTTGATAATGCAAGTGAAAATAAAGTCTCCAAAATTCTCGTAATAATTGACGCACACAACGACACTAACCATTTCAAGAGCCCCGAGACTCACACCACCACAGAAGATGTTAATATTTCTTGTATCGGGGTGAAACTTGCTCATTCACTTCACAGGAAGAACACAGGATGGGCGTATTTGGAACAGTGTTAAGAAATTACTTGTAATTAGGAGACTGCTGAAATATGCCTAATGAGGAGTTTACAGGTCTCCAACAGATAATGTTAGGGCGTTAAAATCGAGGACTAGTCATATAGCACGCATGAGCGTTCCAATTACACGTTTAATAGGAAAACCTTATGAGAATAAGATCATCATTGAGAACCGGGCGTTGATAAGGATGATAATATTAAAATGATTCTTAAATACGATATGATAATATGCGCTGAATTCGTCTGGCTTTTTATAGGCTCCAGCCGCCCGTTGTTTCGGAAACAGCAGTGAACCTTCAGGTTGTATAAGGGGTAGGGCACGCCAATGAAACTGGCAACCGCAACGCAACCGCAATTTCCGAGATTTTTTATCAGCCTCAGCTAAACACATGTTACTGAATGGAGCAGCTGCATTGCCGTTTCCTCAATTTCCGCTGCTCCATTCAGTAACATGTGTTCAACTCAGTCTGATAAAAATCTCGGAAATTGCGGTTGCGTTGCGGTTGCCAGTTTCCTTGGTATGACCTCGCTCTGAAAGTTGTGAGTGAAACTTCTTGGCGAGCCGAACGACCATTAGCTTCTCCAGAATAATTCTGCTCCATGGAGTTGGTTAGATGTTGGATAGCTAGTTAATTAATTATTTAATTAGTTAGTATGTAAGAATAGGAAATAATAATGGAAACCAGAAAACCTGAAATTCTAATGTCATTCCTACGTGGGTTTTGAGTAACCATCGAAGAGATCCAAATTATGTCAAGAAATTCTGGTTTCATATTGTGATGTGTATACCCATTTCTAGCAACGTCTCGGTAAGCACATGCCCGCGGATTCAAACGCGCGACAATAGAAGCCCATTACTAGGCAACAGATCAGTAAACACGCCTCATTAACAATAGATACTGTGTTTTCTGCGTTGTCCTCTCAAAGTGGTTATAAAGAAGAGTTCCGAAGCTGGCAGTAGCAGCATTTGAGTTAGTTGTTGACAGAAGTTGAGAGAGTTCGGTTGTAGAGTTCATTTGAGAGAGTTGTAGTGAAGAAATGTGGTGAGTTCTGGAGAGTAATTGAGAGTAAGTGGCAAGAAAGAATTTAGGCGGTGCAAAGAAGACTTCATGTGTAATTTTAAGTGACATTGAGACTGTTCTAAATCCGTTGCCACGATACGACTAGTGAAGACTAAGAACTCTAGTGCGTGTGTTAAGGTGAACTGTAGTGTGTGTAAATTTGCGGTAGCGCTGTAATGCCCGTAGTCTCGAGATGTGTGAATATGGTGTCAATAAATCCAGTCATCCAATATAAAAACCCGTCTATAGTCACCCCTACACGTGACAATATTTTCAATGCGATGATCACTTAATGGCTACCTTTGGGAAAAAGAATGTGACCGTGTATGTACGGGCCTATATGCCGCATACTCCTTAAAGAACATTTCTTTAAAAAGGGAATATATACAGTAATTCATCTCGTGATCGCAAACACGACTAGTACCACTCTTGGGGAAGGTGAGAATATACACATTTCATCAGGGAACCTGAGTGGCGTAAACTACTCAGTAGCTTAAGCGTATTTTTTTGTATTGCTAGTGGGGTGAGGGTGATTGTGGAGCAATTGGTGGAATGAAGATTGGCAGGGGAAACCGAAGTACTCGGAGAAAACCTGCCCCAGCGCCACTTTGTCCACCACAAATCCCACTTGACCAGACTCGGGCCGCCGCGGCGAGAAGCCAGCGACTAACCGCCTGAGCTATGGCGCGGCCTAGCTTAAGCGTAGCTGAAAGAGAAGCTCAGATGGATATTAAAGGAACGGCCTGCGAGGATATAGACCAGATGTTCTCCCTGAGTAGAGCGTAGAGTGGCAATTCCTTACGAAACCTTTGAGTTATATAAAAGTCTGTAAATTTGTTTAGATGGAATCTGCTTCGAGCTCGTGCAGCTAGTAGCCATAAATCCTACGCGTGAATATCAGAAACTGCTTCAGTTAGTAAGGAGATCCATGTGTAGACTCAACGTGAAGTTTAGCACGGAGAGGATGGCGGCTTGAAAAAAAGTGACGACGCAGGAAGTCAAAGCGCGATTGTTTGTAGAATGTTTTCATTCGTTTTTAAACCTGATCCACTTCCTTGAGATTCTGTTTCTCACAGTTTCTCGGCTACTTTCTTCTCTTACGAAAGCGAAAAAACAGGCTTATTATGTCACTGCCCTATCTGTATATGTCTTTAGTTAATTATTTAATTACTCAATTCCTTAATGGATGGGTGCGATTTTTCATTTGCAAATATACCTTATTGTTAGGGTGAAGTGAGACTAAGGCCATTGGTACTGGAGTCAAACATGCCTCATTGCATCAGCCATGGATTTTATATTAGAAATATAGAGCATATTGTGGTGTATATACTTGTTGCTAATAGAGAGCAGTGGAGACTGGTTGTAGAGGAGGCCAAGGCTCACCCAGGGCTGTAGCGCCGAGTGGCAGGTGGGTAGGTAGGTAGGTATACTTGTTGCTAGGCAACGACCGCGAAAGAAGCACATATGCAACAACCGTTACTAAGTCTCTCTTAAGTTACTCTTAAAACAAGCATGTTTCCATGGAAAGAATTGGATACAACAGTAATGGGAAGCTATGCTTTCTACGCGGTCCGTAACAAGATGTTATAAGCAGGACAAATTAATGAGGCGTCACTCAAACAGCAGTTGGTTAGTAAGTCAGAGAGTTAGAGGACTGTTGTAGTTCAGTTTTTTTTGTGAGCTCTTGCTGTGAGAAGTTGGTAGCTGAGACCGGGGAGAGTTCGGGAACCCAGAGGAAGGAACGTCCGCCGTTGGAAGCCGCTATCAAGCAACGGCTAGTGGCGACTGTAACAGACTGAGAACGCTAGTGTGTGATAGTGATATATAAAGTGTAGTAACGAGTTGTACAAGAGTCTGATCAATTCGATTACCAATCTAAATCCCGTCTATATACACCTCATACACGTCACAATATTATGGAATGAGAATTGGCCAGGGAAATCCAGGTTGTGCCTGGTGGTGTCAATGAGCGTAGGCTTATAGGCACGGATAACTATCCTGGTTCTATACACGTGTATACGAAAACTACTGACTTTCACGATAGAGTGGGTGCTATCCGTGGTTCATATACAGGTATCCGCAGATCCAGATCTGTTTCGATTGAGCTTTTCGTAACTTTTCTCAGTTCATCGAGGAAAATGTCACATTGCCTCGAATTAGGCCACGACCGCTTCCTTCCACACCCTTCATAATCTTTATATCTTTCGACGTAATTTGCGATTTACTGAAAACGTGTTTAAACAGTCGAAGAATAAAGACAGTATTATCAAGGTCAAACTTCTTTCGTGTTATTGGTTTAGTGCTTCAATACATATCAAGTGTCAAAAGGAGAGACCGCAGTAACCTTGGTAGGCCCTATTTTTGCTTGACAGGGACGAAGTTAATTGTGCGCATCGCAGAATTTCACTTTTACACCTCATCTTGTTTCTTTTTTATCCTATTCCAATTTTAAATCTGTCCTTGCTCCTTTTCAGAACTGAACAGAATTCGCGTGTAGTGGTTCAGTCCCTTTCTGTGGTGTCGCGCTGCCTACCCTCGCCTTCTCTTTTCTTGGCAAGTCAGGACGAAGTCTCAACGCACGGTCTTCAGCGGTTAGTATGCCTGAGTGTTGGCCGCGCCATAGCTCAAGCGGTTAGTCGCTGCATTCCCACCGCGGCGGCCCGGGTTCGATCCAGGATCTGGTCAAGTGGGATTTGTGGTGGACAAAGTGGCGCTAGGGCAGGTTTTCTCCGAGTACTTCGGTTTCCCCTGCCAATCTTCATCCACCAACTGCTCCACAATCACCCTCACCTATCATCTGGGGCTGGTACAATAGGCCAGAAGTGGCCGCAGTACAAGGGACTTAGTCTCACCACACTAGCAATAAAAGAAATGCCTGAGTGTTGTCCGGTTCATGAGGTATGTTCTTCATTACTAACGCTACAACTCTGTGTGGACACTGGCCTTCTCAATGAGGTTCCGTACAGTAAATTTTGCCCGGAGTAGGGGTTTTAGCCACACGCGCAACCCAGTTCTGGAGGACCATGGACTACACTACCTCTGGCCCCTACCCCTTTGACCTGTCTGGAATGGTGGCGTTACCAGGAGTTTACGCTCCCGCCAGCATAGTTCTCCGGGTCATTGGGGCGCGCAAACCTCCTGTCCTCTAGGAGACGTCATGGATATTAATGAATTAGAATGGAACATGACCGGATTTTCAATAAAGGACATCTTATTTAAAATCCAGTAATTAGCTCCATCAGTATCATTAACTTTCACAACAATTGTAATAAATAACGAATTCAATCGAGCACAGTTTTTCTTGAGAGGCTGAAGGCTGCTCTGTTGGTGTTCACAAGAGGACGCATTTCAGCTCTAACCTGACCCAAATGAATCTATTACGTGTACTTAGACCCAATTTCTCTAAGGTCTATTTGTACTGAACCTTCCATTTATGGTTCTAAACGGTTCCGACGATGTTGTATAACACTCAGAATTACTGAGCTTTTGGCCTTTTTCCATCATTTGTTATTTTAGAAACTACAAAACACAACGTTTCGGAAAGAGATCCAATTGACGAAACATTGTGTAGTTTCTAAAATACCGGACGATGGACAAAGGCCAAAAAGCCAGTAATCCTGACTTCTATTTATGCCTTGTTTTCCGAGCAAGTTCTTCCCTTCATTTTCCTGCTAATGTTCTGTATGCATTTCTCAACGTTCTCAGACGTGTAACCGGGCTCTTCGTCTCACGCGTTCGACTGTATTACCCTAATAATATTTGACGAAGAATAAAATAATGGAAGTTCATAGTATATAATGTTCTCCATTCTCAGCCTCCTTCCAATTCGATTCAAATATCCCCCCAGCACAGTGCATGTGCCCTCTGTAGCAGTGATTCTCTGAGGCTTATGTGTTGCGAATACCGACTCCCTAAAAATAACAAATACCAGTTAACCGTCGAGTTAAATTGTGCGAACTTCCAGTATTTTCCTATTACTTTTTATGCTCGTAATTTATGTGATCTTCTAGGATTAAAAGTAGTTAATTTTTTGTTATCACACACTTTTCAGTGATTCCCAGATAAACCTCAACCCCCCCCCCTTTTGGGCCGTGGTCCCCTGTTTGGGATACACTGCATCACAGCATGAATTGACTCTTAGTGCCTGACAGTCTGGTAAGGCAAAAACTTGAAATTTAGTGGGGAACATCGTTGAGAACCAGTCAGGAAATACGTCAGGTCGGTTTCAGGTGACGTAGAGTTCCCCGTAAAGGAACTGCAGACATCCTACCTTGCGATTTTTGTGCTACTTTCGAAGAATAATTCGCCAACCGACAGAAACTTTCCAGGCTGCGGGTTCTTCCCCGGAAATCCCCAATCTCCGTGCCGCTTGCCAATGACTCACCGCGGCTGCGGGGATCTGACCTCGGTCACTAATTGATATTTCATTCTAACGTGTGAACTTTCGCTCGAGATCTACCCGGTTTGACGGTTCTGTTTCACGTTTTGCATACCTTCTTAACCCACTCTCCTTGGCTGATAAGGAAACAAATTAAATGAAAATCGTACGCTCTATAGGGCTGCAGTAATTATTTGTGTCACTTGTCTTCACGTTAAACAAAACACCGTTACTTATGCAGAATGTGTGTGAAGTTTGTGTGCGGCTCACAACAAACATAATTTTTTTCCCCATAAGCATCATTGTGAGGCTGATGTCTGTATTTGCGATGCGATGTACTCGTATATTCTCGGAGGTAAAGGTCGACTTTTCAAATTTATTTAGATAAGATTTGAGGCTTTCACGGCGGTGACTATGAAGAAATCAGTTTTCTGGGATTTGGCACCGTGTATATGTGGTGTTAACCGACGTTTCGGAGGAACGTATCGCCTCCATCTTCAGGGTAGAAGAAAAAATATAAGAAATCTGCAAGCGACGAGTTGCTTTTACCGGTTCTCACGGTCTCTTCGCTTGCAGATTTCTTATATTTTTTCTTCTACCCTGAAGATGGAGGCGATACGTTCCTCCGAAACGTCGGTTAACACCACATATACACGGTGCCAAATCCCAGAAGACTGCTTTCTTATTTAGATAATTTTCGTGTTGTACGAAATTGAGCAAGAGGAGAGACGGGTATTCCAGCTGAGAACATATATTTCCGAATACATTTTTAACTATTTCACATATCACGTTTGTATCCTTGTTCGCTTATTCTCTTTCGACTTTCACACGTTAGGCCTTCTGCTCTGTTACATTTAAAGACTGACTGCGAGGCTAATTATCACTTGACAGTCTGCAGAACAAGGAGAAGCGCCCCGCTCGGAGATGGAATCCACTTTTCCTCTCGGATTTGACGTCCTCACGGCGATGTCGATTTTCCGTGAAGTGAAGCTGATTAGTCTTATAGAAATTTACTGACTCTTTGGAGGAACACTTGCCTCCTCCTTTGGGGCCGATGAATAATCCAAGTCAGTTTTATTGTTACCTACTCGGGTATCCTTAGACCTTGTAGAAGGACGCAATATGCTGTTTTGAAACGTTGACAGAATTACACCAGACCACACGACGGCAGATTTCAGAAGGTGGTATTTTTTCCTTCGTGATTCCATTATTTGAGAAATATGAGGCCTTGCTATGCGGTCGCTGCGGTAACAGTGTTTACTTGTTAATAACAGAGATCTCTTTGGCAGAATTTGTCTCGCGATAGGCATCACGCAGAACAGAATATGAAATTGTAAGATCTAAGGGGTTTCACGCCGGTTCATATTAAGTTTAATAAAATTCCGTCATCAGTTGCATATTTCTCACATATCACATGATGATGCCCTATCTGGGCCCAAACATGGTGCGAGCGGAATAATAAAAATATTTATTTATGTGACTGCAACCTCTCAATTTAATTTTTAGCCTTCATAAACAGGATGTAACACTATAAGAAAATGCAAGAATGTTGATAATCGCTGGACTCAGGTACTCGACAGGAGCCGCGTTTGAGTGTAGTTTGAAGAAAGAACAGCGTGAGTCATACGGAGCAGAGACCTTTCAGTAGCTAATGTTGCCGATGCGGATTCTGTGCGAAGGTTAAGTTGGTGTACAAGGTTATCCATAAGAGAAAACAATGAGTCTTGCAGGCTGTTCTGTATTTTTCGTATCAGAAAATAGCAAAAGAACAGAGGGTCGTGTTTATATTATCGTATATTGATCTACTACTACTACTTCCTCGCCACACATATAAAGCTGAAGAAAAATCAAACTATTATTTCAGGCTGAATATTGTCAATGTAACAGAGTATCCGTAAAAAAAAAATTAGTCGTAATTTTATAACGTTTCTGAAGGTCGCCGAAGATTGTGACAAGAATGAAACAGGCAATTCACTAGTTCCTTCTGGATCACAAATTTTCATGATTAGTTCTGTTACGCGTGAGAAAATTGCAATCTAACAAACTAATTAAGTAATTTATTCTATGAAGCAGTGTTTCTTGAGGAAGCAATTGTCTTTCGAACTAGTCATGAAAATGTCTATACTTTGCGCAATCTAAAGGCACATTAGATGAGCAGCGTGTGTTGTACTTGAGCGCACTACTAATCCATGCCCCAACCAAAATATTATCAGCCATACTCTTCTTGTTAAGATATATTTTATTGTTGTGCTCCCATGTAAGTATTCCAAGCTCTCTGTTCCTTTTGGGGCTTTTTGCACTGCATTTATTCTTCTATGCAGTTATCATTCTTGCTATATATCCCACCAATCACATTCTCCCTGATCCCGTCTTCGTATAAAGGCGTGTATATAGATTTTGTAAGGAACACTAATTTCTGGTTGTTAAAACAGTGATATGTCCCTTTGTTTAGCGCTGTCGTTTCGCTCTCTGTCTATTTTTATAGTTTGTTAAAACACTAAATTGATTTGATTTCCATCTTCAGGTGAATACGATGCGAAGGAAACCCCATAATTTTGATGTCGTGCGTAGAGACGCTTGCAAGCCATGGTCTGGCAGTATAGGTTTTCTCATGTATCTTATTTACGTGAAAATGAAAATAGAATCAGTTTCTGAAATATAGTGGTATAGGTGAACAATTACAAATAACAGAGAATGAAGAAATTAGTGGATTCAAGGACGTATTTATATACATCCTGCATTGATTAATCCTGTCCGAATTTGATAAATACCTGCAAATGTGTACTTGTTCAACCTTTGAATAGCAGTCTCAACACAAAGAGTGATCGTCTCAAGTACTAATTACTCAGCTGTGTAAACTTTGTGAAACCCATGCGAATTCAGTAGCTTACAAACAATTTTTAACTGCTCAAAATATTGTGGAAATATTCCAGCAGATCAGAAATCATATTCTTCACAAACGTAGTCCTAGGATTGATGCATTTCTGGAATTAATTTATGTCGGATACATGCCTAGTATTTTTGTTCCTACTGATTATTTGAAATTCACTAGTTTACCTTTCAGATATTACATTTATTCTATGAAATTTCTATTGACTTGTGTCTTACATTGCAGAGGTTATCTCCATTCAATAGACTATTGTTCTTCAGTCGCTTCAGTTTGGCCTGTTTCATTGTATGAAGAAATATTGAGCATTCTTCCTAAACAATGGTTTGTGCTGCACCAGCTCCCAGTTACCAAGACTCCTTGACTGAAATTCTGATATCCTCTGTAAATACTTTCCCGAGCTATATTAATGTCCACATTAGCATTCAAGTTTTCTGAGACTGAGAAACTGTTTTCCCGCCATTAGCTTCCACGTCTCTTGGATTTTTGTGATTGAATCTCTTCATACAAAATTTCCTTAGTTACTTGTTTACTTCCTGGCATCCCTCCCTAATTTACGTAAATAAGCATTGTACAGTACAGTGGTCCGTATCAAATTCATCTTTACTGAAGTCGAGCATCAGTGGCACTTCCATGCCGCCATCTATCGAGACATGCTCGGCCTCATTGGTTCTCTTATCCTCAGGAGAAGAACAAGTGTGTTTTTAAATATGGCGATGTGGGAGCATCATGCTCTTGATAGTTTCATTTCTTAAGAAACAAGTTCGCTATTCTAATACCATTACCGTTACTAGTTTCATGCAAATTCTCGCTTCCATTTGCTGCTTAGAAAGTATCTACTCTCCCCACATTTACGCCGAAATCTCCTATAAATATTAATCCCGGGGTTACTGGTACCGCAGAATGAGAAATTCTGCGTCATCTAGAAGCTCCTACTACCCGTCCGGGAGGTCGAATCGTAAGCACGCAACGAGAGCCGGCTCTACGAGTGAACTACGTCCTAAGCGGAAAAGAAGAGTGATAAATAGAGATAAACAGTGCAAATTAACCAAGAACAGGAACCTCAAACCAACAGGTACGATAGTAATGTAAACAGTTCACAACTACAATGATGCATCCCGCAGAAATCACACCGGAATTCAACAATATGATCACCAATCAACAAAATCATAACCCACCTAACATATATTGGCCAACCATGAACCCTCCAACATACCCCTTTTCACCAACTGTGATACCATCACAAATCCAAGCGATACAGATGCAATTACCCCCCAACTACTACAAAACACCAGTACAACAACAAATATAACCACCCGACATAAACTACATAAACAACGAAGACAAACATCAACACAATCAAGAAATGACCTCATCCAGCGAAGAAGAAGAAACACAGAAAAATAACAATAACAATTGGCAAATAATCCGAAGCACAAAGAGAAAAAACCTCCATCAACAAAAAGTCACCACAAATAACATTGAAACCAACAACCGATACGACCCACTATCTCAACAACCAGGAATCTCAAGCAATGAAATCACCATAACGCCAGAAATACCTAAACCTCCGTCAATATTCGTTCATGGGGTACAAAATTACTCCGAAATGATAAAACGAATAAAAAAAATAGTCGAACAAGAGCAATACTTCAACAAAAGTCTAGCAACGAAACTCCACAAACCTACAAAAAATGATCAGAGAATTCAACGAACAAAAAATATACCACCACACTTGCCAACTGAAAGAAGAACGTGAATATAGAATAGTAATAAGATACCCCCCAGTGCAAATAAATCACATCAACATACAACCAAAAGTACAGGTCAAATACCTAGGATTAACCTTTGACAACAAACTAAACTGGAGACAACACATAATCAAGAAAAGAAAACAGATGGACCAAAAACCAAAGAACTCAGCTGGCTCATAGGAAGAAAATTCCACCTCTCCATTGAAAACAAGTTACTGATCTAAAAAACAGCCATCAAGCCTAAATGGACATAGGCATAGAACTCTGAGGCTGCGCCAGCAAATCCAACATTGCCATTATACAGCGTGCCCAGTCAAAAATACTCCGAACCATCATGAACGCACCATGGTATGTATCCAACCGCACCGTACATACAGATATAAAAATTCCTTATGTAACAGAAGTCATCTGAGGAAACAGCACGGAGTACTTCAACAAACTAGAAAATCACTCCAACCCACTTCTTTAACCACTACTACAACCTCACCAGAATCGAAGACTCAAAAGTATTTGGCCACCAGATTTAAGGAACTGAGGAAAACACCACTGGATGTTTATTCCGCTCACGCCATGAAGAGTGTACAATAAATAGTTTTCATATTGTACACCAATCAGCACACTGTCTTGTATGTAGATTGTACAATCTGATTGTCAATAAAGATGAAGAAATAGAAACTAGAAGCTCCGTGCTTGGTACTATGCTATTGTTCTTAATTGTGGTGAACATTTACCATCGAGTATCGCTTTGTTACTCCATCTTACGTGTTATCAGAACTCAAAAATATATGTTCGTTATCACAAATGAGTTGCTTAACCATTTCTAAAGGAATGTATTTTCACATTTCTTGTCAATTAAATTCATTGTGTATATAGAGGTAAAATACGTAATTTTTGTAAATAACTCTTTATGTGAAGGAAGGAAGGAAGGCGAGAGAGGGGATGAGGATGCAAATGGCCATGAAGCTCATATTATGTTAACAGTTGAGTAATCCGTGTTATATTTCTCTATTTATCCCTTATAATTATAAGTTTGATCTGAGAGAAGAAAAAGCGGCCATGCTTGCCGCAGCAGCACGTGTAAAGGCCATTCCAGAGGCAGCCATTTTGTCTGCCAAGTAATCAGAAGCTTACTTCCGACTTGTCTCTGGTTCGGCACCAGGATGACTCAACAATATGGCGACGTATCTACCTGAGCAGTAAATTGATTGCTATACAAGGACAAGCTAAGAAATAGTTCAGTCTGAACTCCTTCTAACAGTGGGAACGTTTTTTATTGTACCTATTTACGCATTGTTAAACGATGCTGTCAGTAGCGAATACTACTTGCAGCGAAAAGTAGGATGGTTATAGAAAAGTGTATCGGAAGAGATGTGAAAGGAATCGGTGGGTGTCTGATTTGAGGTATTACCCCAGAATTGGCCTGGAGGGACGGAAGAAAAGTGCGGGAAAGATCAATTGCGACAGCCGATCTCCAAGCAGAGATTTGAAAACAGGACCTTCCGAATACGAAGCAGAAGTGCTAGTCACTACACCGGGTTTTCAATGTACGAACAAGTATAATATATGCAACAATATAAAATATAGAATAACCTTAATTTAAAAATTATGCAGAGAAATATTGAAATGCGTTATTCTTCAAGTAATCTTACTTTATTTCTTTTAAGCTTCCGTTATATTTCTAACCTAACCGGCGTTTGGAAATGTGTCATTGCTATAGAGTCTATGCAGGCTTCGTGCTATCAATTGAGANCGGTGTAACGAAACAATTATAGACTCGAACTTAATTATGTTTGGCTGCTTTAATTACAGTTTGTCTGTAATTAAGCAAAGACTGTCGGTCTTTTTGCTATAGTATTGCAATATTCAATGGAATAATGCAAACCGCTAAGGCCGATTACAGGCAAGTTAAGCTCACGGTCAATGGGCCAACACATTTTGAAGGAGGCCTTTCTTGTCTTATCAGTCCGAGGCAGGTCCCCCCTAACCAAGACGATTAATTTCAGACATTGTTGCATCCTTACAGGCCGTAGTTCTAGAAATCTTTGCAGTTCCATCATTTTCACTCCAAATCCAAATTTCCATTCTCATGTTATATACGTTTATTTTTAATATTATTAAATACTTTAGATACAACAAGTGTGCCAGTAATCGTGTTTCCAAGCACTTGTCCACTAACACAGTTTCAGATGTGAAATACAATATTTGTCTCTGTACTAGTGAGGCCCTGTTACATTGCAATGCAGAAATACATGGAACACAGTCATTCTACAAAAGGTAATAGTTGCTAAGCTGGTAAAGAAATTCTCTACCCGTGATGGATCTCTTAGGTTTGTTTCTGCCTTCACAAGGGCCAGTAAGTAGTTCCCGCATCTTGAGCCAGTTGGTTGCACTCCATTTCCTCACACCCCCTACAACATATTTCTTCAAGACCCATTTAATATTGTCATCAATTCCATAACTATGTCTCCCAAGTCTGTTTTCTGTTTCTGGTTTGCTGCCTAAAATTTTGTAAGCTCTTCTCATATTTTCCATATGTTCTGCATGTCTCTGATCTCTCGTCACCCTAATACAATTTATAAAATATATCAATTAAGAAACTCCTTATTTCATAGTTTTCTCCAGTATTTTTCTACTTCCAGTCTCTTAGGTCCTCCAGCCTCAGTGACCAGGTTTCACACCCAGCACCGTAATAATAGCCCCATGTCCAGATTCACGTTTCACAATCAAAGGATGTTCTGCATGTTAGGCGTGAGAATAGAGAAACTGCGACAATTACAAGCATTACGTAATATTACGATCTCTTTGTGCCATGGCTGTCCATGTCTTCGCTTCAAAGCATTTGTAGAACAAGTTCAAGGGCTACAATTAACATACCACTCTGTTTACTGAAAATGGGTCCAACGCTAGCATGACCAGGATTATTTTGGGGGTCACTGAGGCTAGTAAGATATAAGATCTAAAATCTGTGACGATGGTACATTAGTACAAATATTATTCAATTCAAAACATAACAGAAACAGGTTCCTAAACGTTGTGTTTTGAAAAATAAACAGGACCGTTTCTAGATAAAGACGAGACGATGCATAATGTTCAAAACATAATATTTGTACTAGGAAGATATCAGAAGACGAATTAAGTGCCAGTTATTGCACGCGCATTCGCAAGCAATCTTTGCAGATGACGTAAATATTGGCCTCCCCACCACCAGATGTTTCAAGTTATTCTTTATTTGTAGAAATTTAATGTAGTCGATTTATAAGATAGGAAGCCGAAGCCATTTAACTCTCCAGCGTTAAAACACAAGCGCACCTTTAGATTCTAAAGGGTTCGGAGTTTCCAGTGATTCGAATTAGTTCCATCTAAGACTCCCAGCAAGGTAGATGTCTCCCTTCTCCCATGAGGACGGAAACAGTTTCAATTTCCGAAACTTTTTTAGAATAACAGACGATAGAAAATCCAAGAACCCAGTAATTCCGTGTTACAAACGTACCTTACTTATGAGCGTTTCAAATTACTTACTTACTTACTTACCCATGGAGCGGAGCCTTTCTGGAGGAGCCGCCAATTCAGCAGCTACACAAGAATTTCCCAGCATTTTATGGAACACGAAGGTTCATTACCGTGTTCACAAGAGCCCTCCACTGGTACCTATCCTGAGCCAGATCTATCCCAATCCATAACATCCCATCCTATCTCCCTAAGATCCATTCTACGAGTAATATTGTCCACCCACCTACGCCTTGGACTTCCCAGTGGTCTCTTTCCTTCTGGCTTTCCCACCAATATCCTATACGCATTCCTCGTTTTAACATTATTACGAAGTGGAAAATTGGACTTCGTTTTAAAATACATAAATAATTTCTGAAATCATAAACGTTTTTACTTATATTTTGGATCAGTCACATGACACATATATGTATATGCCTACGCAGTTAGGATAAGGTGTCCATATTTCGGATAGGCGCCCAATTTCGGGTAGCGTGGTTTTCAGGAAGAAAGGGCAGCATTGAAGTGGTGATCACAGGACCTTACACCTCCAATCCAACAAATTTCTCAGCTCTGGTAGATTGGACGTTGAGGTAGCTGTACTGTTTTTACCGTCAGTGTGTGTGTTTTTGCCAATTCTGTTGCAGTATTTTAGCTTACAGAGCTAAGGTTCCGAAACCATACATGAGTTTCAACTTGCACCTTGTTTATATAAACTTCATTATACACGTTATAACACGCGTGTCATGTGTTTCTATCGCTTTCAAAAGCTTGAACTTTCCGTTTTGCTACATGTTTTGATTAGTAGTGGATTTCCTAGTTTCGGACATTTAACATAGTTATGATTTTCGACTATCTGAAATAAGGAATCTTATAAAATATTGATATTTTGTTTATTACTAGGAGGCTGATACTAAATGAAAAGAATGGATCATAGACTCCAAGGGGAAGTGAAGTGCAGGCTGTAATGGCAAGAAAATATGTTTCCTGAAAGACTTATTTGCACAAGCATTGTACTCGATAAGTTCGGTATGAGCTTCTGTTGAAAATTATATGGTTGCTTTGTATACATTCACGTAATTAATATTTTGTAAATGTGGCCATTGCTTTTTTAAAGCAAGATTTTGGACGCATTGTAGGTCTATGTTTCTCCTATTTCATTTCGTTTTCGTATGGTAATTTTTTATGAATTGCATTTCTTAAAAAAATATTACCCATTCGTAATTAGTCTACCATTTTCACAGGTCTTTCCGTTACAAATTTTTCATTTTTATTTAGTTTTTAAATTTATGCTGCATATGAGATCATAATAAGTACTAATTCTGATACTAGGCATATTAAAGCAACAAAGAACTAAGGTTCACAATTCTATCAGCAAGAAATGTAGCTAATACCTCAAGTATTCGAAATATGGCGCCCTTACTTCACTAATGGCCTTGAAACACGAACACCAATAATATAATCGCTATAATCCTGTAATCTGAGCGTGTGTGTTTTCAAAACTTTGAGACATTTTTTAAATAATTTCAACAAGAAGTAACAACCAGAAGACTGCAAAAAATGTGAACCATCATAAAAACGTAACTAAACAATTTACTCTTAGGCAGTGAACAAGGCAACTGGAATGCCTTGGTCTGACGTTTAAGTAACACTTGCCGCGTGGGGGGTAAGAATATCCTAACTGAGACTGGTCGATATGTTCCTCACGAGGATTGATACATGTGGAAATTCTCTGTGGAGAATTCTCTCCTCATTAATTTAATGGGGAGTGCCTGTGGATGATGTATGGAGAGAGACGAATTCCAAAGCTGTCATTTGGCTTCATGGAACAGAACTCTTCTTCAGGAATTATCCCTCAACTGCTCGAGAAATTTTTCGCTTTTATATGGACGTAGAATATTCATAATGATGTTCACAAGAGCCAGCCACTTTTCCCTACACTGGATGTAACGAAACCAATTCACATCTTCATATTCTGTTTATTTAAAATCTTTCCATCTGTGCCTAGCCTTTCCCAACACGTTTTCCCACTACAATTTAGCAATCCATTTTTTATCTGAATAAACTGACGCAGATATTACAAATGTAAAACTCGGGGTTAGGTTTTGGATCTCATAACAGTGTGCTATGAACGAAGCGCTGATTTTCGCTGACTGAAAGCGAAAATTTCTCTTATTTCTCATATCTCCAGGTTTACATTCTTTCCGCGTCCCTGACCGCGATGCGATGTCTGAATTTGTATGTCTTGGTTCCTGACTGCTTGCGTGCACGACACACACACACGCACACATACACACACACACGCCCTCCGCTGTAGCCGTGAGATCTTCCGGCCTTCAGATGTGCAACAACATTTTAATTAACAATTAATTAATTGCCTTCAAGACTTATGGAATTTGTAACCTTGTGTCTGTGCTTCCATGAAGCTGAGGTTGATGCGATGCGACAAGGCATGTCATGTGATATAGGACTTAACACTTATCATCATTCTCTCGAACACAGAACTCGCGTTTTCGATCCTGTCCACACAGCACTAACATGCGCCTTATACATAGGGAAATTGCAGTTTCGGACACGATCAGTGAACAGAACTAGGCTGGAGTGTGGTTCCAGGGCGAGGCACAATGCCTTCCTATTGCCTGTCTATTTAGGTCCAGTAACCTTTGAACCAGTGAGAGATATTCTTGAAACGCTAAGAACATCACGCAATTGGAGGTGATGCTGCTTCCGTAATTTCTTACTAACAACATCAACATGGCAGTTGCGCGAACAACTACAGCTTGGGCAACGCAAGAACCATTATTTGTATGATCACGTAATTTTGTATGCAGACATTTTAAATATTTTTTCTGTGAAAATATTGTGTGTGTGTGCGTGCGTGCGCGCTTAAGAATGTGTAAAATGCAACATATTTTAGGGGCTTCCCGAAAATTATTCTTTATTTTTTCTGAGGACTAATGTAATGTACCGCTGTACCTAGGAGTCATGAAAATATTTGCTGTTCTCAAGTTACATGCATAAGTATAAATGGGAGGACAATATTAAAATGGACGTTAAAGAAGAACGTGAGGGTGTGAACGGGATTCATTTGGCTCAGGGTAGGGCGTAGTGGCGGGTGTTTGCAATCATGATAATGGACCTTAGGGTTTCACAAAATCTGAGAATATCTTAACTAGTTGAGCGAATGTTAACTTTTTCAAGGAGGACTGAACTGCTCTATGGAGATCGAGTGCTAGGTTTTAAACATCAATAGATCATCGCAACTTCAATATAACGCACAATTTTTGGCGAATTTAAAATTAGATAAATAGGAACACTCCTCAGAGTATTTCATATCATATAGACTTAAGCTATATGTGGATCTATACATCCACTCCGCCATACACCTTAATGACATAGCACTTAATTAGTTGAGTACAGGGACAACATTACTTCTTTTTTTAGACTTACGCCATAAAAATAGTCTCTTCTTATTGTTATTTGAGTTCTTATATGATTTATACACGTAAAGCGACCGCTACTGTGGTCTAGCGGTCAGAGTTCCTGCCTACAGATCCAGAGGTCAAGGTTCGATTCCCGGCGCTACCTGATTTTCTGAGAAGTAGTTTGTCTGGAACGGGGTCCACTCAGCCTCCTGATGATAATAGAGGAGCTATTTCAAGGAAATATCGGCTCCGGTCTAGAAAACCTAAATTAAAGGCCGTGGGGATTCGTTGCGCTGACCACGCGACACCCTCTATCCGCCAAGCGGACGTCGCTCGGTCGGTAGATTTCGCTTGCGGACTAAAACCACGGAGGTTTCTTTTATATAAGTATTCAGAGTCTTGTTTCGTTGATATATTTGAAAGCTGAAGGATTTGTTCTGACAACGTGAGCGAGAACCGCAACATCAGTACTCATGTGCTTCCTGGGGGAACGAAAGTAATTCAGTTTATTCATGAAATGAGTACGCTTCTTCTCAAGAATTTCAGCAGTTGTGATTTCAATACACACTTGGAAGTGCCTATGATGTAGTGTCCTCCTACAGAAGAGGGCTTTAAGTTGTTTACGATAGTAAAATCGGGCTGTAAGGGCGGCGTTGGTTTCCAGATATATATCGGACGCCTCCTGATTACACAGACAACGCGATAAATACAGCCATGTTACCTGGAAGTGTCTCCAATATGTTAATTGCACAACGTGTTTACAAATTTGTAACCGTAAAGTCTAAATGCATTTGCTAATTCTCTGTCGCGAATTCTGGTGACATGTTCCTTTCAGGCGGAACTAGAAGAAAACACAATGTCCCTTCATTTCAGAATATAGGTATGTACCCCCCCCCCCCACTTCTTGTGTTCCATCATAACTTTCGAGGGTTATTCAGACGAGATGTGTGCTAATATAATTTGTATAAAGCCTTGCATAAATTCAATGGATTATAAGTTGCGTGCGATCTTGTACAGTAATCTAAGTAAACCATAGCTGGAGTGCCATTATTTATGATTGATATTTCACGGTGTTATGCATTTCATAATTTGTGCCCTTCATGAAATATTAAGGAGCTCTTCAAATTAGGGAGATTGAACTGGGTGGGGCATCCAGCCTGCATGGATGATCATGAGGAATGCGTATTACATTTGTACGATCTGAAGTTCCCGCAGTGGTGGTTATGAAGATTTCTACATTCTTGGATATAGCGCTGTTCACTAAGTTGCAAGCCAACCGGCATTTCGAAGAAACATTTCGACTCAATCTTCAGGGCCGAAGAATAAGCCAAGCAAGAAACTGGCGTGAAAAAGACCACCTGCTTCGTATTGGTTTCTTACTTGGCTTCTTCCTACTCTGGAGATGGACGTATTCCTCTGAAACTTCTGTTCGCTTAAAACGGACTACGCGTCACTATATCCCAAAAGACAAAACTCTTCATACTAAAATTATCGCAAATTTTGAAGGCAGTGGAGAATTCGGGAACCCTGGTGTATGCGAGAGGACAATATGGGAAGACATTGAGAGTGAGGGAGGCTTGTTTTCATTACCCTTCCTTACTGTAAGTTGATCAAGAAGGGATGGCTCTGTGATTTGTATTCTCGGCAGTGCAACTCGGATAAGTCAGATATTCATGTTCATTTATGGAAAACATCAGAACAGGGTCGTTATACCAAAATGTCTTGAACCCTATAAAGATTACGAAAGAGGTAGAAAATGTAGTAGAAAAGTAGATCAAATTAAAAATAACGGTAAAAGTGAGAGAAATTTGGTGTGAGGGTGGAAAAAGCATCATTTTGTTAGATTTTTAAATATGTCCTTCCTCCCACTCTGTACCTAACCCAATGCAAACATAGCTGATGTCCATTTAAAGACAGTGAATTCCTCCTGAATAATATTGTGTCATATAGATCCGTTATTGGGCAACGACCGAGATATAAGCAAATCTACAACGGTCGTTACTAGGCAGCGTCCCGTAAACAACAACAGAGGTACTGTATTTTCTGTGCGGTACGCGCCGAAATATTATAAGCAGGGCCAGTTAATTGTTTTACGTAGTTAGTGGTTGGCTACTGAGGAGTAAGTAAGTTGGAGAATTGGTGAGGTTCAGTCGTTGTGAGCTGTTGCCTTTAGAAAGTGGTAGCTGAGGTCGGGGACAGTTCGGGAACCCAGAGGAAGGGAAACGTTCTCCGTTGAAAGCCGCTACCAAGCAACGACAGTGAAGACGTGATTGTAGGCACTAGTGTGTGTGTGTGTGTGTGTGTGTGTGTAACAGTGAACTGTAAAGTGTAGTCAGGCGCTGTATCAAATATTGCAAGAAATCCTGTCATAAATCCAAAACTCGTCTATAGTAACACTCATACACATGACAGCTGATGTGAGAGGAGAAGTGGGATTGGTTTGATTGACTTATTGGGTTGGTGATTGCAGCGAATAGTTGTATCGCCACACTACGAAGATGCAACAGACAGTGGATCGCATCCTGGCTGAGATGAAAGCCGGTGAAGAAGAAATGAAGGCCGAAATAAGAGCCAATAGGGAGAAGAGGGCCTTCGAGACACTCTTGTCTCCCGGATGGTATCCACTAAGCCGAGACACAGACAACGCAAGGGGAAAAAATGCCAAACTAAAGGAAACGACAGCCGGCCAAGAACACCTGAAAGATGAAATGAGGGCCTGATGGCAAGAGATGAAGATCCCCCGGGAAGCGACGGAGGCATGTCTAGAAAAGGCGAAGGCCAACCCAGGTAAAACGAAGGCCATTCTGGAAGAGATGGAGGCGGCGGAGGATGTCTTCGAATAAAAATTAGACAAAATAAACACCATGGATTTGGAGGCTAATAGAGGAAATTCGGAGGCATCAGGAGGTTCATAAAGAGGACGCTGCAGTGGAACTGTGGGAGCGCTGGAGGTCCGACACAGGGACCGGCATCAAGCTGTAGTGTGCCGCCGACAGCCGCAGAAACGGACCCTGGGCGGACCCGCCAGAAGTTGGCCGCTGCCGAAGGACGGTTGACCCGCTGTTCTATTCCTGGACTGCGCAAGGGACATATTCATAGGTGATCTGGCAAGACAACCAGCAACGGCATCAGAGGACGAGGCAGGAGACAGCAGCTACGTCTAGGAAGCGAGAGGGCATACGACAAGACCGTCAGGCAGACTCGCCGAGCCGCCTTAAAGAGGGAGCAGTGAACCCGTGGCCTGATCACTGTGCTGGGATGCATTACTTAGACTCTTAAGAATCTCCATGAATAACTTGAGTAGCTAATAGTTTCTCAGCTAATCAAGAGATTCCTTAACTCACTGAGTTGAGCAAATTTCTTCACGAGAAAGGAACAGTAGAATAGCTACTCAAGAATTGTTCCACCTTTTACGGAACTCGAAAGATCTTCACAGTTTTTTGTCACCCTCTACGAGATGTATCCAGGCCACACCCACACGCCCTATCACTTTACCATGAACTTTAATACTACCTTTCGATCAACTCTTATTTCTTCAAAGTAGTCTATTCCCCTTAGCTTCTGCGACAATTTGGGACGCATTTATCCTTTCTACCTGCTTAATTCTATATTTATAAACATGTATTTGTATTTATTTTTTCAAAGTTATGAAGCCAAATATTTGAGTAGTGAGTACATAATAGGCCTGTATGGAATCGAAGCTTCGACTTCTCATTAATTTTTATTTCGGAAGTGCAGTAAGAATTATACCAACGTTTGAGTAATATTCAGCATTTTATAATTAATACAAATACTAATACACAGAGAGATGAAGTGACAGGAGGTTCGAGAAAACTGAGCTTGTACTCTTCTCCAAATATAATTAGAATGATCAAGTCAAGGAAGATGAGGTGGACAGTGCATGTAGCACGAATGGTGGAGACGAAGAATGCGTATAGGATATTGGTGGGAAAGAGACCACTGGGAAGACCAAGGCGTAGGTGGGTGGACAATATTAAAATGGATCTTAGAGAGATAGGATGGGATGGTATGGATTAGATTGATCTGGCTCGGGATAGGGACCAGTGAACCCGGTAATGAACCTTCGGGTTCCATAAAATGTTGGGAAATTCTTGAATAGCTGCTGAATTGGCGGCTCCTCCAGAAGGGCTCAGCTCCATGAGGAAGTAAGTAAGAATTAATACACATCTATCATAGTGTTTACACTTTGATAATTTTGAAACTGTCTCCATCTCTTTAGTCATGAACAGGGTAAAATAGTGTCGATTTATTTAAAGGAAAAAGGAGAAGAAATCGTATATCTGTTTCGTAGCAGTGCATTCTGTAATTACTGTAACGAAACACAATTTGCTACACCGGCTTATGCTGGCAATTGTAACCTTGAAAGGAGGATGTTTGTTTGATTAGTTCTTAATGATCTCGGTAAGGGTAGGAGCCACAGACCCTGCATTTATATATATATATATATATATGTAATTAAGGTACACAGGTCCTTGTCTTATATAACAGAGAACACGTGTATCTGGACGTTAGATTTAGAAATCTAGTGCAGCAAAGTAAAATACGATATAAGTACAGTGCACGTAGTCGCATTATTGTTCTTGAATTTTTCCAGATTTACCAAAATATGTTCCCTATAAAAGCCGTGGTCTTCAATTCTGTCTTTAGTCTGTCTTGCGAACATACTTGACTGATACAAGTATTATGTTTTTGGACATTACCCATCGTCCTGCCTTTATCTACAAACACCGTCCTGTTTATTTTTCAAAACACAGCGTTTCGGAGAGTGGATTCTGTCTCCGTCTTCAGGTAAAACCTATTAAGTTGGGCTCAGATAGGGACAAGCTCTATCGATTGAACAAAACTGCTTGGTAGATATGCAATAATTATAAATTTATGATAATGCTGAATGTAACAGAACAGGAATTAGCCAACAGAGAAATTAAAAAAAAAATTGTCAATTATATTGCGGCCTACAGACCCGCTTGTAAACAGTGATTCTTTAAACAGTGTCCGTTGCTAGGTAACGCCGGGAACATGCACGCAACAATAGGACGATGGGGTTATGCAACCCGTTTCTAAGCAATGGATCGCTAAACATGCCTACAACCATAGCGGTATATTTGCAAATAGTGTTTTATATTCGGATCTTACCAAGTGGTTATAAATAAGGGTTTAGCAGAGAGTAGACAGCTGAGTTTCGGAGTTTCAAGTGAGCAGTCAGTTGAGAGTTGAGAAGACATGGCAACGAGACAGTTGAGAACGGAATTGAGGGAGTCTCTTGAGGAGGCAGTCGAAGATGATAGACAAGATACAGTGTGTCATATAGTGGTTTGCGAAGTGCAGTAACAAGCTATATAAGTGTGCAATAAATCCTGTCGTGAATCAAAAACCCGTCTATAAGTCACGCACACCCCCAAATGCGTGACGTTATTGTATACTGATATAGTTACATATTTTAGTTGCCGCTAAAGCACAACAGACTTAAGGGAATTTACTGTATGAAATCGAAATATAAGACCTGTTAAAGTCTGTAATATGGAACTCACATACAAACAGGCTCTAAGAAAAGGGTAGGTAATAAAACTCGTCACATAATGCCTTTTCTAATGAGAGCATTTTAAGTTATCCAAAATAAATTATAACTGTATGCATTATGATGTTCCAAGTATCTCTTAGAGAAAGGGCAGAGAAAGATCTCTGGAAACTTTGCAGTTTGCTGGAATCAGTGTCAGTAAGAGAATTCCAGACAACAGAGACATATTCAAGTTTTGTTCTATTTAGGGCGAATTAAATTATCAAAGAATTATGTAATGAAGAAAATGAGACAGCTTTTTTGCACGAGAATATAAATAATAAACATTCTGATGGGATTAAAGTTTAGAATTACGAAAACCGCCAAGGTCTTTAACACAATATGTGCGTAGAATATCAGAGGTACGAAGGTCACGATTATTAACGTTTATGGAGGAAGATAAAAGTTTTGTTTTACTAGCTTTAATATCCAATTGGTCAGAGAGGAAATTGACTTTGTGCAAGGCCGATATATGGCTGCAAAAGGAGGCAGTCATCTGT
This sequence comes from Cryptotermes secundus, assembly GCF_002891405.2. Lineage (NCBI taxonomy): Eukaryota > Metazoa > Arthropoda > Insecta > Blattodea > Kalotermitidae > Cryptotermes > Cryptotermes secundus. The sequence goes on along the minus strand of NW_019730583.1, from coordinate 1,192,285 downwards.
AAAGGTAACACAGTAAAAGTAAGTAAAGGTATCCCTGTAACAGGCCGTCAAGGCCCATAGAGTTGTGAGATGTTGAGGGTCCCACATTTTCTAGTCAATCGGCTCATAGTTGACGGCAAGATTGTCATCCGTAAGCGCCGGCCGCCCTTTACCCCCAAGAATATTCCAAGAATATTCCTGGTACTCATTTCTCTTAGAGGCTGGGGTGGACCTCAGGGCGATAGTGCGGCTGGAAGGATTAGGTAGATTGAAAAAAATCAACCATCTATAAAGGTAATAGAGTAAAATAAAATGTATATGGTCAGGATAAAGAATAAATATATTTGAATGTGCCAGAGTTCCAGCGAAAACATCTATTAATAAGATGATAACTAGCGGGAATATCTTCAGCTGTAGTTTAATTAATATCTGGATTGGGGCTGTCTACGGCAAGGTCTACAGAACTTTGACTGTAGGTACAAGTCTGATCATAGTTTGCTAAAATGTCGACGAGCCAAAAGCATACTTTGTGCAAGAAATGCTCTTCTTCCGTGATTTGCGACGGGTTGGTAGCAACAAGCCGACGACTCTGGGGGGGGGGGCAGTGAGGGTGTCACCATGACACCGTCAGCATTTTTAAACTCTGGACTAGCAAATTCCTGACAGTCTCAGACTTGTTGCACAGGATAAGTAGAGGAACGCAATAAATCACGTATCTAAAAGTTCTTGACGTTGGTATATTAATACAAATATTATGTTGTATTTCTGGACATTATTGATCGTCCTGTTTTTATTTAAACCACAAATAAACAGGACGGTGTTTTCAATAAAATGGGTCGGTGGATAATGTCCAGAAATATAATATTTATGTAAAATTACATCTCCTTCATATTTTGAAGAGTAATGACAGTTGCTTCTAGAAGAACCGCTTTCCCAGCCAAGGGTAGGGATATTAATAGTCGTCAGAGAAAAAACTAAAATTCTAAGTATACAAAATATCATCTAACTAATTAAAGCAACAATAATAATAATTCAATTAAATTGTATTTATTTACTTGCTAACTTAAGAGGCCTGTGGCCAGTAACAAAGTGGGCGTGAGTAAAGAAAAGAAACAGAATACACGGAAAGTACAAAAACAATGCACTTTATATAATTTTAATAATAATAACAATAATTCCTCCATCACAAATCAAAGTTATCTTTGAGAAGTGAGGAAAGAAAACGGCACATATTTACAATGAATACAATTAGTATTTTAATGACTGGAGTAATCATGACTAATATAAAAAAAGGAGCAAGAAACAATTCAAGTTTTAAATATATCAATATTTAATTATGTAAATTTTTAGTCCCGTCGAAGTTCGTCTTCGTCTGAGAGAAGAGTACGACCTCTGTATCAAGGATTGGAGGATAAGCCAAGGAAGTAACCAGCAAGAAGTGGGCGGCAAGCAGTCTCAATTTCAATTTCTCTCATTTCTTTTACCAGGTTTGAAAAGAAAGGAGTTTTACATCGATCGCACTTGTGATCAGATCATATCGAATAGGATAGTAAAAGTGACCAGTAGTGCCCCTTACTGTCCACATGTTATCAGACCTTAGAGTGGCATTTGCCGGGGTTGGACTCGCTCTGGGAGCCAGCCGGCTGTTTGCCAGTGACAGTTGCTTAAAAGAGCCCTCCTTTCGCTATCGTCCGCGACCTCCAATAACAATCTGATCACAGATCACGAAACGTGCACCTTAATTGCTCACTATGCCTCAACTTAGCAAAGACTGGAAGCCAACAAACAGAAAAGAGAACGTGTCAAACCACCTGCAAGGCCCTTTGAGGCAAGTTTCCTGAACAGTGAGTGCGTGCTCTAGTTCCGGATTATGAAGCACATGTGGGAGGCCGTTGCAAGAACAAAGGAAGTTTGGCGAATAGTGAAATCCATCACACCTTGACTTCATTTTTGTTCTTGTTCTTGTGATTACGTGAGGGTCGGTTTCCTGGTGATGGACGTGTCCCTAAATGTGGGCATTGAAACGAGAGGTGATCTACTTACACGTAATTCGGTGTTGTTCGTAGAACAAAACCAAGGTTTCGTTCGCTTTCCCGACATTTTTCCTTATCTGAGGAATATGATGATTGCATTTTTTGAAAAGAGACACGAATAAAGGAAATGTTGCCTGTTATCACATCCTTTGCTCTTCAGAACCTGAATTTTGTTACAATTAAGAATACAAATGGCCGCGCCATAGTTTAAGCGGTTAGTCGCTGGCTTCCCACCGCGGCGGCCCGGGTTCGATCCCGGGTCTGGTCAAGTGGGATTTGTGGTGGACAAAGTGGCGCTGGGGCTGGTTTTCTCCGAGTACTCCGGTTTCCCCTGCCAATCTTCATTCCACCAATTGCTCCACAATCACCCTCACCTAATCTGGGGCTGGTACAATAGGCAAGAAGTGGCCGCAGTACAAGGGACTTAGTCCCACCCCACTAGCAATAAAAAAATACAAATATGTTTTTGGAAATTATCTAGTCTCTTGTCTTTATCTAAAAACCGTCTTGTTTATTTTTCAAAACAAAACTTTTCGGAGACTGGACTCTGTCTTCTTCTTCAGTCAAAACATACTCATTTGGGTCCAATCGATAGGGCAAGCCTCTGTCTCCAGAGAGAGGGACTAGCTCTATCTATTGGACCCAATTGAGTAGTTTTGTCTCAAGACGGAGGCAGAGTCCAGTCTCTTTGAAAAGTAAACATGGCTGTATTTTTTTGATAAAGACAGGAGGATGGATAATGTCCAAAAACATAATATTCGTACCATCAACACAAACTTTTAGAGCTTATTTGCAATTAAAAATAGTTTACTGTTTACATTGTATAGTGAAAGTAGCCCAGCCATTACAATACTCCCTGCGGACTGGTTGACAGAGGAATCGGGTTGGGTTGGCGATCAGGAGATAATCATCTCACTCCAGCAATTGGTCCTGACCGGCTTTGGAGCCAGCAACTTCTATCCTTTGGTTTGTGGGATTTCATTCCCTACAGGTAAAGCGGCTGAAGCCTGAAACTAATTATACGCTACCTAATACTGAAGTAAGAATGTCTGAAGCTCTGCTTTCCTTCTTATATACGTCTACATGACGAGGTATGTAATTCTGCATAGGGATTGCTCTATCTTTACTGTACGCAGGTCGCTATTAGTATCTGAAACGAAACTAACTGTTCATTATTTTTCTGTTGCTGCTACCTTGACGAATTGGGCTCTTTGGCCTGTTCCCATTCCGAACTAATTCTGAAACTATTGATATATTGGGTTTTTGGACTTTATCCATCGTCCTGGTTTTTAAGATAACAGTGGGACCAGTGGGTCCAGTGATTGAGGCTATGTGATTGTTTTTCCTTCACCTAAGGACGGAAACGGATCCAGTTTCCGAAACGTCGTGTTTTTATTTGTTATCTTAAAAACCAGGACGATGGATAAAGTCCAAAAACACAATATATCAGTGTGTTATACACCATCGTCAGAATCCTATAGTAACTACTTGTAAACTGTTGGTAGGACTCCGTTGAGGGGGAGATCAGCCCGTCGCAAGGCCACTACCCACACAGGACAACACAAACACAGAGAAAAAGCACTCAGACAGCCATACCTCGAGTGAGATTCGAACCCACGATCCCAATGTTACGTGACAATATGAGATTAAGACATTCTGTAATAGTGGCGTATCACTTCCGGTAACTAACAGGAAGTATAATAAGTTTGGGAATATAAACACAGCTTAGCAATTCTGGCGAGATCACTTCTTATATTTAATTATCTCAGAAGTAAAAACGGTATCAGCTCTTCGTTAAACTACTTTTTAATTAGTACAAATTTATGTCTGGGGAGGTAGGGTCAACATGTCACAATATATAGAATTATCAAGTCTTGTGAGAGGAAAATTCCTTTAATTATTCTGTCAAAGCAGACTTCGGTAATTGTGGTCTGTGATTGAAAGATTGGTTTATTTTAGCTGTTGAATATGTTCTGACATTATTCAGAGCAGAGCAATTCTGGTGCTTTCAGACGCTTGTAATTACCTCCAAAACAGTAACACTGAAGGGGGGGGGGTGAGTATACAGCGTATTAATTGTGTACTGTATCCTTTTGTAAAACTTTTGTTCGAAAAGGTTTTCTCTCTAATGAATATTTAGCTAGATGAGCTCAGTATGTTCGTAGATGTTCATGTACTCGTAGATCTTCATTTAAATTTTCCGTTATTTTAATTCAATTTTAGCCGAAATGTGCACGATGTTCAGAACGGAAAATAACGACTCAGTAAACAGGGGAAGAAAGACAATTACAATACGAGCAATAAGAATTAATTCCGACGTTCTCACGCAGTGAACATGAAATATTGAATGGGTAGAATATTATGAGACTACATGGCAACCCAGGGGCATGCGGTAGCGTAGTTGGTTGAGGCACTATGCTACAAGCCGGAAGGTCACGGCTTCGATTCCCGGTGAGGTCATTGGATGTTTCAATTGACATAATTATTCCTGCCTCACTGTTTCCCTGGGGTCGACTCAGCCTCTAACAGAAATGAGTACCGGGTATTTTCTTGGGGCTAAAGGGCTGCCGGCGCATAAGGCTCACAACCTTACCGCCATCTGTGAGCAGACTGTCTAGAAAATGTGGGAGCCTCGACATCTCACACCCCTATGGGCCTCCACGGTCTGTTACAGGGATAGCTTACCTTACATGGCATCCCAACGAGGAACAAATAGGAAAATACTTACGAAGTCCATTATTTGTAGGTTCTAATCACGAATCACATGATAATTGTCTTATACTGGTAGATATAGGCTTAACGTGATGAGATGGGCGGGGCATGTAGCACCCATGGAGGAGATGAGAAATGCCAACTCCGCAAAGAAAAAAACAGACTGGAAACATCGGCGTATATGGGAAGTTAAGGTAAAATGGATCTTAAGGAAATAAGATATAAGGGTACAGACAATTGTATTATATTTCTGGACATTATCCACACTCTTGTCTTTATCTAAAATCGCCCTCCTGTTTATTTTTCAAATCACAACGTTTCGAAGACTGGATTCTGTCTCCGAAATGTTGTGTTTTGGAAAATAAAAAGGACGGTGTCTTTAGATAAAGACAGGTAAAGGTAAAGCTATCCCTGTAACAGGACATGGAGACCCATAGGGTTGTGAGACGTCGAGGCTCCCACACTATCTAGACAATCGGCCCACAGATGGCGGTAATGTTGTCAGTCTTATGCACCAGCCGCCCTTTACCCCTCCCCAGGAGGATTCCTGGTACTTATTTCTGCTAGAGGCGGAGTCGACCCCATGGCCATAGTGCGGCTGGAAGGATTAGGTCAATTGAAAAAGAAATCCACCTCATCGGGGCTCGAACCCGCTATATTCCAGCTTCTAGCATAGTACCTCAACCAACTACACTCTGCGTGCCACAGAGATAAAGACAGGACAATGGATAATGTCCAGAAACATAATATTTGTACTAATGTACCATTGTCACAAACGTGTGATTTGGATACACGTGTACATGCCTTTCGGATCCCAAGAAGTTGGGGGATAACACCTCTTGGTATTTCTAGTCTGACTGTACCATGAGTTAATATTTTGAACGGTTTCTAAAGTAACATTTGGCAGTAATAAGGATGAAGAAAGTGAGAAATATGGGTTATTACATAAAAGTAAACTCTTAATTTATATTTTTCTAACAATATTAGGGCGCTTAAGACAAGGAAGTTGAAGTGGGTGACAGTCTGGATTTATAAGCTGGGATTCGTAGGGCAATTTCAATCAACTTGTTTATGGAAAGATGCGAACATAATTACCGACATTCATGCATAAACGCTTGTCCAATGACAATCGAATAATGATAAAAATTATAGGAATGCCATGTGTTCCACTGGTTGGCCTTTTTCAAGGTCATGTTCATCCCGTCACTCAGCGGCTGTGGCCTCGCTGGACATCTGGGACGTGCAAAGAGACACGGGCTCACAGTAAGGCGTAACAGAGGCCGCGCCATAGCTCCAGCGGTTAGTGGCTGGCTTCCCACCGCAGCTGCCCGGGTTCGATCCCGGGTCTGGTCAAGTGGGATTTGTGGTGGACAAAGTGGCGCTGGGGCGGGATTTCTCAGAGTACTTCGGTTTCCTCTGCCAATCTTCATTCCACCAAATTTTCCATCATCATAATCACCCGGGCAGGCTACAATAGGCCAATCGGTGGCCGCTGTGCCGAGTGGACCCAGTTGGACTCCACACCCCACTAAGCGAAAATTATAGCGGCGTATAATGAAGTGAAATTGAACCGAGATTTCGGAGGAACACAGAAAACACAGCCTCTATTGTTCAAACATGTTTACCAAACCATTGCATAGCAACGGTCACGGCTCGGATCCCATAGAAAAGAGTCTCTATTGTTGAGGTTTGTTTACCGAGCTGTTGCTTAGCAACGCTGTGGCCATCCACGTTACAATATCATACAAATAATATGAATACAAGTTCACAAGATTCGACGGGAATAATTTCTTATATGAAATATTTTCGTGTCTCTCAGTTTGTTTTCTGATTAGCAGGCAATCATAACAGGTTCACACTGAAACAGCTGGCTCAGTGTTAATGCTGTACACGATTCTAATTCGGAGCACTGGTTGTCGTAAACGAGGTCTTTCGCGATTTTCTCAGTCCTTCCAAATGAAATTAAGGATAGTGTCTCGATTAGGCAGCGATTGTTTCCTTCCAGATATTTTCCAATTCATTTGTCATCCTATTATTCGACACTCTGTATTGTCTAACTACACACAGAGTCGTAAAGTATCCCCCCAAAAGTAACTAGTTCATACAACACAAAAGTAATCCGTGCTACAGCTCTTTCATTGCTTGGTAAACGTTCCATTAATGAAGTTGCTGGTATAGAGCAGCGCTGCGCCGAACGGTGCAAAATTGGTCAATTGTCATATTGAATAAACAAGTCCGTTATTTAAATGCAGTATCAATTTAAACAACTTAGAAAATATGCACATAGTATAGCAATTCTAATATTTTTGATCTGGTATTTCCTCCATATATATTTTTTATTATTATTGCTATTTGGATGGGACTAAGTCCCTTGTAGTGCGGCCACTTCTGGCCTATTGTACCAGCCAAAGATGATAGGTGAGGGTGATTGTGGAGCAATTGGTGGAATGACGATTGACAAGGGAAACCGAAGTACTCGGAGAAATGTAAGATTTGAGGCTTTCACGGTGGTGACTATGAAGAAAGCAGTCTTCTGGGATTTGGCATCGTGTATATGTGGTGTTAACCGACGTTTCGGAGGAACGTATCGCCTCCATCTTCAGGATAGAAGAAAAAATATAAGAATTCTGCAAGCGGAGAGACCGTGAGAAAAGTCTGCTTTTACCGGTTCTCACGGTCTCTCCGCTTGCAGAATTCTTATATTTTTTCTTCTACCCTGAAGATGGAGGCGATACGTTCCTCCGAAACGTCGGTTAACACCACATATACACGGTGCCAAATCCCAGAAGACTGCTTTCTTCATACTCGGAGAAAACCTGCCCCAGCGCCACTTTGTCCACCACAAATCCCACTTGACCAGATCCTGGATCGAACCCGGACCGCCGCGGTGGGAAGCCAGCGACTAACCGCTTGAGCTATGGCGCGGCCAGTCTCTGCATATATTTAATCTATGACTACTAATTTTGATGGTTTCTTACAAATAGCTTAGAAGTGATTATTCAAGTGAGAACTCTGATATGTGATATTAAATGTTTTTAACAAACATGCGGATTTATGTCATGCTACTATAAATAATTATTGTTTCTTTAACTGTTATATACGCTGAATATACGCTTTGCGGAAACGTAATGTAGCCTAGTAATTCTGGTGCATCAGCTTCTTCTGTTTGATTACCCCATAAACCGCAGGACTGGCAGGAAAACTGTTCTGGATATAGATTGCGGCGTCTAGCCGAACTTCTAAGAAAAGAATAAAATCATTTTTTTCTGCACGTCTAACTTTATCTGATATTTTTCCTTATTCATATTCCGCGAAGCGTTTTGCAAAACCTTTCGTGAACATGTGGGAAGACAGGAACAGCGGTACTCGGTCTCTAACAGAAACTAGTACCAGGAATTTTCCTGGGGGTAAAGAGCAGCTGGCGCCCAAATCTTACAAACTCACCGACGTCTGTGAGCCTATTGTCCAGGAAGTGTGGAAGCCTCGACGTCTCAAAAACCCTATGGGCCTCCATGGCCTGTTACAGGGATAGCCTTCCCGTTTTAATCCTGGGAAAATTTTGTTACTACTGGCCAGTGTGTTGTAGTTCCTGACGGTAATCCTCGAAGATGGGCGGGTAATGCCCAAGCTATCGCATATAATCTAGGGTTTAAAATATCTAGAGATTATATTCCACAGATCCCGCGGCCTTTCATGACAGTCTCGTATCCTACATCCTTTTTACGCTAAGTTCCTGTAACCGTCAGCATACGGTTAGTCAGTTGCAGTCCTAAACAGTGTTAAAACATTCCATCTAAACATCTAATGTAGTTTTTCAAAATGCTTATTTCAGTTTAGAATTTAATTGGTACGTCACTATCTCCGTCACCGGGAAGGGAAAATGACAATTTTAAGGTATACGATAAACGGATTAGATGGTATAACGTTAGGCAAAAAAAAAATATAAAAGATGGAATTCTTAATGGAAATAGAATTACAGTCGGAATATTTAAGAAGACTGATGGAAACCCCGTGCTCGTGACACTTCATGCTCTGCAATCAAAACCAACAATGAAATAAGAAGACGGAGTGTATAATGAAAGTGGTAGGATTATGTGGGTTCCTTTTTACTACGGTCTGGTGTGTCCTCAGGTTGTGGGTGGGAAACGACCCAAAGATTCGGAAGGCAATTGCAAGTGAAACCAATGAGCAGTCGCTGACAGCCAACATAGGATATTGGGCAGGAGACTATCAACTCGTCGCCGTTGTAAAAGTCAACTTGTTACGAAATATTGATTTTCTTTGGAAGGACTTAAAGTGATGAAAAATCGATATAGGACCTGGGTTCCTCTCTAGGTCAGGTTCAATGAAAACAGTAACAAGATTATGACTCAGATATAGTAGGAGTGCAAGAGTACTGATGGGATAAAGGTGGCACTGAACCAGCAGGCCATTATGCATTCTTTTATGAACGTGAGAATCATCAATTAAGGACAAAAACCCTGGAGTATAAGAAAAGAACATCAGAACTTGACAGAATAGAGTTTGATAGGGTTAGGATGACAATGTGTGTGTATGTATGTATGTATGTATGTATGTATGTATGTGTGTATGTATGTATATAACAGTGCTATGATATTATTATTACGAATGCGTATTCATTAATTAAGAATAAACGCGACATTGCGAAAGCCAGCGCATATGAAAACAAGAGATGTACTCAGTGAGCACACAAATTACCACAATAACATATCATTAGGAGTTACTCACCACAATAAATCATCAGCAGGAGAAACTCACCGCAAACAGTTTCCACATGTACAGTAACGGGAAATGGACTGAAAGCTGTACGGAGTCAAGAAACTCAGAAAACACAATTTCACAATACTTTACACGAGTAAGAGCAAAAAAATTATTTTGTACTCGTTCTTGTAAAGAAGTCCAGGGCAATAAGGAAAAGAAGCTTGAGGTTGTTACATAACATTATTTTGTTTTGTGCTGGTGTTTGTAAAGAGATCCAAATCAACACAGACAACCCCCGAACATTGCATAACAGCTGATGCTTGCAAATGCACCATATAATAGCACAATTTCGGTTATTTACCGGTCCGGGGAAATCTGTTTGGCATCGACTGTGTTGAAGTACATCTTAATCATATCGAATATTGTAATTTGAGTTGTAATGGGGCTCCACATTTGACCTTAGCCTTCACAGCTGTGGTTACTTTTGGGAGTAGGGTGAGACCGGCTCCGTATACCAGCCCCTGATAATGAATATGTAGAATACTGGTGGACTGATAACTGGTAATTGAGTGCCTGTAGGAAAACTTGCCCCAGAGCCACTCTGTCCGCAGAAAATCCCACATAGGCCAAGCTGAAATCGAACACTGTCACCAGCGAGAGAAGCCGAAGGTTTTCCCCTGGGCTGTGGTACGGACATCTTCAAAGAAATTTTCGTGAGAATGACCGTGTCTGCTGTTGGGTGGAACGCATCCTGCACGTTGAACCAGCTGTGGGCTGAAGGCCAGTCGATTATCATTAATGCCTCATTTTAAAGTACACGCATAATTTTAAGCTTGTTCCTTTCTGCGTAAATTATTGTTTTACCGGTTCTGGCCCTGTGAGTCACCGGTAAGGCAAGGATGTGCATGTCGCGTGGTGTTAATTTGTAGCTTGCGGCATTAAAAAGTCTCAATCGCATATTCGTAAATTTATTGTTAGTGATGTTTGGGAATGAGGTTCCGAGGAGCGTACGAGTGCAGTGCGGTCGCATTTTATGCGAGGGATGCATTCCTGAAGAGGTCGCATAATTCAAGACCAGTTTTTAAACACATTCGTAATTTTTGCCCAATTTTTTTTTGCGATTCGCGTTATTTCAAACTTTGATCAAAAAGAGAATATTTATTAATATTTTTATATCGCTATCTAACCAACTAACTCACTCCATGGAGCTTAGCCTTTCTTAAGAAACCGCCAGTGCTACAAGCCGAAAAGTCTCGGATTCGATTCCCAAAAATTCATTGGATTTTTCAATTGAAAATTGAATTTTCAGTGCTTCCAGCCGAATTATGGCCCTGAGTTCGACTCAGCCTCTAACAGAAACGAGTACCAAGGAATCTTCCAGGGAGTAAAGAGCGGCCAGCGCGTATGGCTCACAACCTCACCGCAAAATGCAACCCGATTGTCTATAAAATGTGGGAGCCTCAACGTCTCACGACCCTATGGGTCTCCGCGCCTGTTACAGGGAATAGCTTTAACATATGGAACCCGAAGGCTCATTACCGTGTTCACAAGATCCTTTGACTGATCCCTATTCTGAGACAGATCAATCCAACTCATATCATCCCATTCTATCTCTCTAAAATCCATGTTATTATTACACATATATCTACGTCTTTTTCTTCCTAGTGGTTTCTTTCCTTCTGGCTTTCCAACTAATATCCTACATGCATTCCCCTTATTTCTTGCTACATGCCCTTCCCATCTAATCCTCCTTGACTTGATCATTCTAATTATTCTTGGAGAAGAACATAAGTTATAAAGCTCCTCATTATGCAATTTTTCCAACCTCCTGTCACTTCATCTCTCTCAGGTCCAAATATTCTCCTCAGCACCCTGTTCTCAAACACCCTCAGTCTATGTGCCTCCTTTAATGTCAGAGACCAAGTTTCACACACATACTGAACCACAGACAAAATTTTATTTTGCATATTCCTATTTTTACATTTTTGGACAACAGACGAGAATACCTGTATTCTGGCCTGAGTGGTAGCAACCGTTACTTGAATTCAGTCTCCTCTTAATTTCTTCCTAAATCAAATTTTGATTTCTTACTGTCGTTCCCAAATCTTTTATCTGTGCCGCATTTTCAATTGTTCTGTTTTCTATCTTTATGTCATGATTTTATCGTGCATTCAGATGACTAGACAGCAATATATTGTCACGTGATGTAGTGACGGGGCTTGTGTTGGTAATCAGATTTATTGAACTCTTACAGATCCGTGACTGCAAGTAATTATAGCCGTTTCGCTAATTCACACACACTCCATTTACTAGAGCACATACTTAAGTCTTCTCAGCCTGCTGTGTCTTCACCAGTTTTCTGGTAGCGGCTTCCAACGGCAGACGTTCTCTTTCCTCTGGGTTCCCGAACAATCTCCGGCCTCAGCTAACAGTTTCTAACAGTAAAACCTCACAATGGCTGAACTGCAAAAGTCCTCTAACTCACAAACTAACCCACAAACTACTCTTAAATTCGTCCTTTTCGTCACGGATCGCACAGAAAACACCGATATTCTGTTGCAGTTTACGAGTCTTTGCCTAGTAACTGCCGTTGTCTAGCTGTTTGTTCCGTGGTCGTTGACTATCAGAGGGTCAAAGTGCCAAATATACTTAACGCTTCCCTGCGTTTACCTTTATACAAATCTACTTACCTGCGTCAGTCAAAGTTACTGTGCTTCTCTTTATGGTATCTATGTTATCTGTACATAGATTCACTTTATCAATTAGACCAACAGCTGATATGTCCCATTTAATTTCAGTCCCACCTGGTTTCCCTGGGCCTTCATAATGGCATATCCCAAAGTAAAGTTGAAAAGGCGTGGCGACAAAACATCTCATTGTTTTAGAACATTTTGAACAGGAAACTCATCAGACAAATTTGCCTATAAAGACTTTATCATAGGTTTAATGTCAATACGTTTTAATCATCCTAACTACTTTCATGGTCACCCAAACTCTATGAGAGTATTGTACAATACTTCCCTCCTAACTAAATCGTAGGCTTTCTTGAAGTCTATGAATAGCTGATGTACTGTCTCATTGTACTCGATTTTTCTCCATTATCTGACGAAACAAAAAATCTCATCTGTAGTTTATCTGTTACGTTGAAACCCACACTAATGATCCCCAATAATTTCTTCTATGTACAGACTTAACCTTGAGAGAAGAATATTGGATAAAATTTTGTATGGAGTTGATAGCAGTGATATCCCTCGATAATTACTACAGTCAGTTTTATCAAAAATTTTGTGAACTGGTATAATAATATACGCCTTCCACTGATCAGACAATTCTTCCTTGTTCAAAACAGGATAAATAGGCTTATGGGTCTAAGATCGTAATATTTAACCTCCTGCTTTAATCATTTCTGTCGGAATTTAACCACTACTTGGCGATTTATATTTTTTGAAATTTTCAATACCAATTTCAACCTCAGAAGGGCTATGATGAGGTACTAACGGCTCAGCTGTATGAATTTCTGTCTGCTTAAAATCACTGATCCTATGTACAGTCAATAATGAGAACAGTTCTTCCACCTATTGAAAATGTTGTGGGAATCTGCAAGCAGATCACCATTCTCATCCTCCACTAAGTTACTTCTCTTAAATTCACTTATACCTCTGTATTCATACATATCCCTTGATATTCTTGTTCTTACTGTTAGTTGCAAGCTCATTGATTTTGTCTTTCAGATATTCCCTCTTTGTTCCTGAAATGCCTACTGGCTTCAAGTCTTATATTGTTCTTTTATATCGTACTATTTGAAATTCGCACTAAGTGCGACTGCACTCTGTTGGACTGACGGTAAAGAAAGAGTGGGACGGAACAAATTACGTAAGAGGAAACTTGATTTGTACCCTTTGGCGCATATTATTAGGTTGAATAAATGGTGGAGCGTAAGGCGGGCATATAGTATGCATGGGAGAGGTAAGAACTTTAAATATGCATGGAAGTAATTCCCTCTGAAATCTAGGCATGTAAGGAAAGATATTAAAATGTATCCTTAAAAGATGTGTGAAAGTGTCAACAAGAATCGTCAGAAATACGACAGTGTACATTGGTGGGCATCTGTCAAAAATAAAATGAACCATCTGGTTCGGCAAAAACTATGTCATTAATTACCTTGAAATAGTATCAGACTCTGAAGCACTCTGCACCGCTGAATTAGGAGCAGTAACAGAGATGCGACAAGCTCATCCAAGAAGTAACTCCACGAATCGATATCAGATACTTTGTCGCATAGATATTTTCAAGAATAAGAGGCTTCTCCCAGAACACGGGCCTATGTTCTGTATTAGAATACTTGCTAAAGTAGGTCTTCACAAGATCACTGAACTTTACGGGGAAATCCCCCATCACTGGCCCGAGGTGTCCTGCATAACCTTTCCTCGTTGGCTTTACACGAGGCGGGACTGCCCGCCTGTGAAGGAACCACCTACTGCTGGAATCTCTCGCTTTCTTTCTGCTGCTAATCTAACAAATCACTATGTTTCACGTCATTATAAGTAACAGCTACACGGAACAGCGTCCTTCTTGAGATGTTGAGAGTCGTTGAGCTTGTCAAGAAATTTCCTACTTTCATGGAATTCAGAGTTTGGTTACGGTATTCGCAATATCTTGCGACTGGTCTCTAGACCAACGTAGAGCAACTCAGCCTAGGATCCTCGTTTGTTTAAGATCCAATTTAATTCCTCTTCCCCACGAAACACTAAGTCTTCTAGACGGTTTCTCGATCAGAACTTTATTTTTGGTATGTGATATGTAATATCTTACCATTACAATTTTTGTAATTATTGGACTAACAAGCCTGCGAGTTCAACTAACTGAAAAGTAAAAACTTTAAGAATTTTTATTTTATGAACATTTTCTAACTAGTTAGTTAGTTAGTTAATTAGTTATTTAGAGAGGGTGGGTTTCCCCATGCACCGCCACCAGTTTGATCTATTGTGCTTCCCTCTATGATATTCTACCAGTCTCTTTACCCTACCGATAAATGGTGCGTACCATCAGTCCCGCCGAGCAAGCGAGTTCGGCCACTTGCTTAGCGGTGTCTATAATGCTTCCCCCATCTATCAGAGGCCTTAAAGACTATAGTTGGGCGGGAAACGTCCTGGAATTTGGCTCAGTGATGAAGCATGAATGAAGAGCATGAATTATTAAACTCCTTATTATTCATATTTCTGAATCCTGTTATCATTTTTTTCTCGACCGTCCATATTATTTTGTCACTCGTAGCCCTCCGTAGACCAAGAATTTTGACTCAAAGGAACTGCTTCGGGAACCTGTCACTTAGAAGTTGTTACGGTAATCAAATCAAGGAAGATTAGATAGGCGGACATGTAGCAAGCATGGGTGATGTGAGAAATGAGTAAATCTCATAGGTCACATTCAAAGACAGAAATAAAATCTGCATAAAGAGAAGATTAATTTCAAATTTTAGATCGTTCATTTTGAAACTCCAAAGAAATCCTGACAAGTACAACTTTTACGACCGACAACCGGACTTCCCGACAATTAAGAATGATTTATTGGTTATCGCATTTGATAATTAAATTATCCTTCTCGTAGTCGCCTGGTGACAGAGCAATATAGTATGTGAGGACCTGTTGCTTCCAGAGAGGATGAGAGCTGTATGACCTTGAAATTCAGAAGAAACTGTATACGTAATTTTACTCATTTTTTATACCTTATACATAGAGTTCCCAATGGATAAAGCAAATTAATTAAATTTACAGCTGTATACGGAAAGACTGCGACAAATATACACAGACTTTAATAGGCAGGAAGTTAGTAACTGCCGGTCACGGTAGCCGAGCGGTCTAAGGCATGTACTGTCTTCGCTCGCTCGGAAGGCGGGATAGTGGGTTCGAATCCCAAACAATGCATGGATGTTTGGTATGTGTATGTGTTAATCTGTGTTTATGTTGTCCTGTGTTTAAGTAGAGGCCTTGCGACGAGCTGATCACTCGTCCAAGGGGTCCTATCGTCTTTAAAATGATCATGAAACTGAATATCAGAGACCAGGGACCAAGGGGCTTTAGAGCCAGAGAAAGAAGTAAATAACTGGTTGCTTAAGACATAAATAACAAATTTCAAGTATAATTTACGGAAAAGAAATATTTGCAGATTTAGCGACTATAGATAACACGTGAATAAGCTAATAGTCCCGAGCTATTAAAGAAATTCCCTGCCTTTAATGGACCCTAAATGTTCATTGCAGTGTACACAAGAGCCCGCCATTGGATCGTATCCTGAGCCGGATGAATGAAGTCCACACTCTCATAAAGTACCGTATTTATTTTAGAAATGTTTTATTTCTAACTTCCCAATATTTCCGAACTGGCTTTTCTGCAGATGTTTTCTATATCCTTTTTGGAGTCCCATGTGCCACGCGGGTCTAATTAGCCTTCATCGCAATACCCTGATAGGAACAACAAGTGATGAAAGGAAAAATTTTGAAGCTCCCTCTTATGTAATAGTATACATCTGACTGTTAACTTCAAGTATGAACCAAAGCATTCTGTTCTCACACATCCCCAATACCCCTTCTCCCTTAGGAAAATAGACCAACTTTAATATTCATACAAAGCAACAGGGAACCCTTCGTGGTTTTCCTGCTATGCACCCACTACCGGAACATTTTTCTATGTTCTCTTATTGATGGGTGTGTAAAAAGTTCAGTAAAAATTCCGAAAGAATAATAACTTAGGAGACCCAGACGTAGTTGGCAAGATGATAATATTAAAGTGTATCCTGAACAATGTTTAAAGATACGGACAGACTTAGACTTATTCACAGTAAATTCCAGTCAGGTGTCGTATAAACACAGTAACTAACATTCTAGCTGAACGAAAGTGCAGGTATTTCTTGACTAGGTGAGTGAACATCAGCCTCTCAAGAAAGGCCTTGCTAGATGGAGGAATTTATAATTTTGTAATAATTTTCTAACATATTTTGAAATTTATTTAATAATTTAGAAAAAAATATTAATAATGTTTCTGCAAAATTAAAAATGTCTCTTTAATTCTAGAGTATTGTTATCAGCAATATCGGAGATAAGAAAAGCCAGGCCCTTGATTTCGCCGGAAGACCTTATTTTTGGTGTGACATAAATGCAAGTAAAATCCAGGCATGTTTACGTAATTCAGATTTTTTTTTTGTTTTCTTTATTACGGGCCTACGAATTAATTTAACCGTCTTTACAACAGAAATCCTGGTTCTACGAAACCAGTTAAAACCACGTTCTTATCACGTTTGTATCAGCAATGACCTTGTGGTCTAGTGTTCTGACTTTTCCTATTGATGGCGTGTCGTGCTTGAGGTGGTAAGTAGTACTTTATGCAAGCACTTGCGCAGGTTGGCGGGGGCGTGTGGTTAGGGTGTGTCCCGTACTTGCCCTTGGAGTCCAGAAGCCGGAGAGAACAGCGTTTCCGAGCCAACTTCAGTGGAATGTTACTTTTTTCAAGTAACTTTTATGAGGGTGCGGATGTAAGATTCTTAAACCGTTACCGGACTTGCAATACATTGGTGAGAAAGTTACGTAACATGACAACATACGTATTATGTATTCTAAAGGATTGTGACAATTGTGTCTAACACTCGGGATTACTGAGTTTCTGGACTTTGGGACAGCGGACGAAGTCCAAGAATCCAGTAATCCCGCACATGTTATGTATTTATATTACTATTACTGCATCAGAATGTTTCATGACATATCCGGAACGACTTTATCACTCCTTTTTAAGGTCAAGTCATTCCTACTGAGAGTAAAGCACTAACATTTCTTCAGGAATCTTCCACTCGGACATTGGGACAAGATGAAATGCCGAAGATGTTTCTTCTTTTTCACTGGCACTGTATCATTGTGTGGGTCTTAGCCTCCTCCATAGGCTCTGGAGGTTTCGTAACAGTAGATTCCGCCGGGGCGGAGTTGTTAGCCCCACGCTCAAGACTCCAACCTGGAGGACCAGACCCCTACCCTTTGACCTCTCTGGCCTGGTGACGCTACCAGGAGCTTACGCTCCCGCCAGCATAGCTCTCCGCGTCACTGGGGCGCGCAAACCTCCTCTCCACGATAAGGCAGTAGTCCTCAAGAAGGTGAACATATGTGCTGAGTGGAAATAATTTGTGTGGACATTGGTACGCGTCTTGATGTCCATTAGAGCGCCATTACATTCATGTGCAGAGAAATTCAACTGTGCTTCATGACAACTAAGTGCAGGATTTTCCTGATGCTTTCCTTGACCTGTTGTGTTTGCCATAACAAGAGTTTGTGGGCTTCGCATGCAGTCGTTAAGCATATAATAAAATTCTTATTAATTTATTTACATATGAACTTATGGCGTGTTTAACAACGCAGTCAGTAAGTCACGTAATATGGCATCAAATTCTAGGATGGCATGTGATGGAAGGCGGCTGTTGTTTACTATCCCGGCAATTCCGTGGAAGGGCTGAAGAAAGCTGCAAAATATTTGTCAGGGCAGCCGATCTCCGGGCCGAGTTTTGAATTCGGAAATATGAAGCAGGAGTATAAGCCAACTGAACGTGCGTTCCGGCAGTAAGAATGATGTGATTCCTTGTGGCATTGTTTCTTTTTTTAGAACTAAACCGTCAGTATCCTGTCATAATCAAGATAAAATCTTTCTTGAGGAAATGCTCCTTCATGTGGGTCTGCAGTCTAAATTGTCCTCTAGAGCAAGTTTCCCGACCACTTAAACACCGCGCATTGGATGATCAGAACTTCCACACCCTGCGAGCCCTCTCATTTGCTGTACTTACCTACTAACATTATCCCTGTTTAACAATGATAGTTATTTGCTTACGTTTATTATTTAACCATTTTCTAACAAGTTTTACAAATGTTTATATGATAAATTTGGGATATTTTAAATTCCTTTATAAACAAATATCATAAGAATAGTAAATCCGGCTGATAATACACGAAGAGTAAATACAGAAAAAATAAATTCAATAGAAATCACCACGTACCATACACAGTTACATGGAGGACCACAGTTTCGAAAAAAAAAGGACATATGTGTTTGAAATGAATTCTGATTAGAATATATGTTCACTTGTCCTAAATACAAATGTGCTGCTGCACAAACGGCCGTTTTCACGCAATGGCCACAAATATCCAGGACTGGGAATAAGAAAAGTCAGAAGCTGGACGTATGTAGGCCATCACGGTCTGTTAAGTAAGATGATATACAAGTTTGAATGTCATTAGTATATGCATATTAACCTATAGGTAGGGACTGCTCCGTTGCTAAAGTGACAGGCTGCGGGTTGAAAGGTCAGGTTTCGATTTCCGGCGGGAAGGATCTGTCTCTTCGCCGCCATGTTGTTACTGGTTCTTTAACCTACCCAATATCTCCTCCATCAATTACTGTGGGCTCTATCTGGAGATAAAAGACTGGAGTTTGAAAATGACCTCCCACTTCTCCCCAGTGCTGAGGTTAAAAATGTGTGGAGCTTTGTTTCCAGCGCCTTACAGTTTTTTAGCTTGATGGTAAAGAACCGAGACAAATTTAACTTTGTATCTTTTGCTGATCTGAATTGATGTTTTGCCTGCAGTTCTGCATCGCGAATTATAGAGAGTGCATAAGGCCTTAACAACTCATGCATTGCTTGAACAATGTGCGAGATATTGTTTGTTTCTTCGCATGTTGCTACATGAGAACCATTACATGGATTTTGAAGAAAACCGGTATGGCTTTGTGTCCCCGGAGACTGTCCCAGACTCGTGCTTCTCACTACCTACATCCAGTAAGACAAAGACTGACACAGAGCTTGCGAGGTGGGAATGAAATGAATGTCACTCACTTTAGCGCCCTGAAATTTTGTTTTATAACAGATCTTCGAAAAATGAACATTTTTTCTTAAATATAAAACAACAGAACACGAAATATGTATCTGTCTTTATGTCTAACAGCATTAATTTATGGACCACTGGAATCAGACATTTAAAATGTGATGAGTAGATAGACCGTACACGTTCATACAAATTCTGTATTAAGTATTACGTCTGAACCAACATGGCGCCGGTGCGAATCTTTGATTTTATATGTGACAAATTTAAAGTTCCTCTCAAGAAGAAAATTAATAAATAAATGAGACTTAATATTGTTAGCGTGTTCATGAAATATGTTCATAGCAGATAGGGACAGTCATAATCTAAAAGAACAAAGAACGTGTGTAGAAACCATACGTATGTATTGCTGGGCAGATTGCACCTGTACACTTCTGTTTCTGCCTACAGATGCAGATCTGGCTTTCCATTGTTCCGTTCTCCTCCCCCTCCTCAACTCTCACGGAACCCCCTGTAGGCGACAACATGTCTTTCGTGTATGCTACTATTAGGCTTGTCTAATTCAGCTGATTTTCACAGGTAATCTTCATCTGAGACAAAGTTAAATAGTCAAATAAACATACACCATCTTGCCTGCGAAAGTCCGTGCGCTGTCCACTAGTGCCTGGATGATATGCAGCACCTCATATATGTGTATGTTTGTTCTCGATCATGAAGAGACAAAAAAATTCAAGGCGCATATGATGGGTAGCGCATGTAGGAAGCATGAGAGAGCCGATAAATGTATATAACATTTTAGTTGGAATCCTGAATGGACAGTCACGTATAAAATCTAACATAGATGAGAGGATAATAAAAAGTTCTGGGAAGAACTCATTTAATTTCCTTTAATATGACACGGACCGTACAAGAGACTGAAACATTTTAGGGAATGCACAGAGAAACAGACATGCAGACAGTAAGGGAGCGCAGAAGACTCCTTTAAATTTTTAAACTAAAGTAAGCGGGCTAACGAAGCGGATAATAAAGAAATGGAATTGGAGAGTTTTGAGGTCAGGACAGGGTTCATTGGCGGATTCTTGTGGATGTGAAACTAAATCTTCAGGTTCCATAATCTAGGAATTTCTTGAGGAGCTGCGCTATTATTGGGCTCTCAGAAAGGTGGATTTGGCTCCATGGAGTGTGTTACTTCATGGGAAGGGCCTGGGTCCTACATTCAGCGTCCTCCATGAGTAACTCCCAAGAAACAATCGCCTTCGTCTAGTTTGCATTCTAAAAAGCTAATCGTCTTTTGTATCAGCTCACAGGCAAGGTACGTTTTCCATTTATACAGAATTAGTTATTGGAGAGGGTGGGTTTCACCATGCACTAAGACCTGTATTGGTCCATTGTACTTCCCTCTATGATATTCTACCAGTCTCTATATCCTACCGTTACTGGTGCTTACCATCAGTCCCGCGAGACCGGCTCTACTAGCTGAGAGGTATCTATAATGCTTCCCCCATCTACCAGAGGTATTAGAGACTGCTGTTGGGCGGGAAACGTCCTTGAATTTGGCTCAGTGACCTCCTTTGGAGATATGAGGTTCTTCTACGTGCCGTAAAGCTACTACACGGGACCCACGGCTTAAAGTCCCTCCCGGAGGACTTGTTCCCTGAATTTTTCCGCCCTTAAAAATTCGACCACCTCCGCCGGGTATTTGAACCCTAGTACTACGAGTCTTGAGGTGGGAACGTTACCTCTAGACTACGGAGGCCGCTTTTAAATAGAGTTAAAACAAGCGATTGGAATCCGTAACTTACCTAACCTAAAGAGAAGCACGGAGAGAACTGAATGGCTGATCGACCTCCCAAAGATTGCCAGTGACTGAGGTTAGCTCTTTCTAAGGGACCTAACAGAGTAGGTTTCTTCCCCCTCACCTGAGGACGGAAACAGATCCAGTTTCCGAAACGTGTTTTTTATTTTCAAGAGTACTGGTCGACGGACAAAGCCCCAAAATCCTGTGACTCTGAGAGTTATACATCGTCGTCAGAACCCTTTAGAATCTAATCACGAGAATGATTCTGCATTGGAGAATAAATCATTCCATTTTTGTTCAATACCCGTTGGAGCGACAGTTTCTTACATATACGAGTAAGTTACAAAATTTAGTCAGGAGAGCGATATTCTGAAAGTAGACGTCCAGACAGAAGCAACTGTATAAGTGATCTGCCTTCGGCAACCCCTCGATTTATGTTATATGCGTTACCACTCCACGGCGACCGTATCACCAGCACGGCACACAACAGCACACCACAGTAAGGAGTGGGAACAGAGTCAGACGTAAGATATTGCCAGTTATGTTCTACACGAAATCTGCATAGAAAGAAGCAACAACAATAGAAGCCAGAAATTCGCAGTCTATCTGAAATTTATACATAAGTGAGAACTGTCTGCATTTTCAACTATAAAACGTTGCTGCTAAAATTAATGTATGCTAAGCAGTCTTCACTTTAACACTTTAGCCTCTGCTGATTGCATTACAGTGCTGAAACTTACAAGACGTATTTTGTCCTACAAATAAATTTTGTAACTACTACATATTAATAAAATATGAAAGTTGGTGACGATGGTATAGTAATACAATTATTGACTCTTACAGACTTCTATAGTATTTATATTTGTCCTTTTTAGAATCTGACCCTATAATATTAGCTTCTAATTTATCCGGATTCTAATTTTATGGACTCTGGTCGTTACAGTAAGCTCAGCCATAGATATGCATGTGGCGTCCGAAATTTTTGTCTTTACTTCCGTGTATGGTTCATGTTTTGTTTGATTTACATAACCTGCCTTGTGTGTTCTGGTGCCCGGAGATGGAGGCCAGCTCTGCTGATTTCTTCCAAATGAACATTATTATTATCATCATCATCATCATCCGAAAACGGAGGCAGAGTTTAGTCTCTGAAACGTTGTTCAATAAGAAACACCGTAATGGATAATGTACAGAAAGTCAATAATTGTACTACATATTATACTTGATGGTTTTTATTGCTTTATTCCTAATCGTTACGTATAGATTTCAAAATATTCAATGGAATACGTTACCGCAACTAGCCAGCGTGGTAATCCGCCGGGTGAATATTACGCAGGTGGACTGTTCGTGTTGAGGTGTGACCCTCAACTCTTAGTCACCATTTTCAACACGCACGCCGTTTTCACAGTTCAGCAAACGTAACGAGAAATAAATCGCAGAGTCTTCAGGAGAAATAAAAAATATCCCTGTAACAGGACATGGAAGCCCATACGGTTGTGAGACGTTGAAAGTCCCACATTTTCTAGACAATCGGCTCACAGATGGTGGTAAGGTTGTCAGCCTTAAGTGCCGGCCACCCTTTACCCCACAGGAATATTGCTGGTACTCATTTCTGTTAGAGGCTGAATCGACCCCAGGGACATAGCGCGGCCGGAAAGATTAGATCAATTGAAAAGATCCACCTCATATGGATTCGCACCCGCGACCTTCCGGCTTGTAACTTAGTGCCTCAACCGCGTGCCCCCGTCTTAAGGAGAAGTGGATGCAAATAAGCGAATGAGCCAGGGTAAGTAGCACGTACCGGCTCAAACATGGCCGGAAGAATGAAACTAAAACTCTTGTGGCAAGAAATGATAGGAAAATTTGAAGAAGGAACATCGATGTCTTAAGTTTATGGAATAAGGAATTTAAGCTCTTCTCTTCATTTTTAATTTTACAATGAAAAAGTGACAACGAATGACTCAAACTCTGTATATTTTTCCTTTCTCTTTTCATCGCATTTACGTCGGATCGAGTCTGTTTGGATTCATGTTCGTGTGCTCCAGTAGCTCTCCATGGCATGTACCAGTAAGCAGAACTGCGTCAATCAAGTAAATACGTATATAGAAACAGAAGTGAATGGCGGAAATGTGTCGGAAGGCGACGTGACTAGAATAATGCTGTTAAAATCGGCAATTTCCATGGTTAATACGAAGGAAATATATAATGAGAATGTGGAGAGTTAGCCAATGTTACCAGGAACCTGCAGTGTCAATAAGTCAATTCACAAGAACATCAGCCTTTATGCAGCCACTGAACGCCTGTTTCTTGATTCCTTTCAGAGAACGCAGGAGCGTGTTGTGGTTAGTGAACGGACCGACGTGACGGCACTGGCGAACAAAGCGGCTGCCTGGGGCGGTAAACTTCAAAAACTTTTTGTTGTTAAATGAAAATTAATTTCTTCTGGTCTCTCATATCGTGCTAATGAGTTGGTGGCAATCGAAACATGTTACGCAACGGTGCAAATGAAACTTCTGTTGTTTCTGATGTCCGGAGATAGGGACTCGCTCTATTGATTGAACCCAAGGAAATAGGCTTTTATTTACAGACGGAGAGAGAGTCCAGTCTCCAAAATGTTGTTTTTAATTATAAAACAGGACGACAGATAATTTCTAAAAACTCGGTAATTTTAATTAATGAAACTGTTTTAAAAATTGCGGCAGTAATGGTGTTCATAACAGTGTTCGCAAATTTCATGTTAATAATTCCGGCAGAGTTGATTAAACTAACAAACACCGTGGCTTTAGTTCGCATGCAAATTATATCGACCGAGCGACCGCCGCTTGTCGGCGAAGTTAGCGGATAGAAGGTGTTGCGTGGTCAGCTCAACGAATCCCTACGGCCGTTAATTTCCGTTTTCTAGACCGGAGCCGCTGCTTTCCCATTCAAGTAGCTCCTCAGTTATCTTCACGAGGCTGAGTTGTACCCTTTCCAGACCCACTACTGCTCAGAAAATCTGGTAGCGCCTGGAATCGAACCCGGGACCAATGGCTGTGTAAAGCTAAATGCTACCCCATTTTTATCTGGAATGGTGTAGAGGCAGAACTTCCTTCCAAATTAAGCATTTAGCTTAATCTGGCCTAACCCAAACGCACCTGATTCTTACAAAAACTTACCCCAATCAACATGCTGCAATGAAACAATCTAAAGTCAACCGCACGAGGAGAAAAGGCAATGCAATGCGCAGGCTCAAGATAAAAGGAGAATACGAACATCAGGCCAGCGACTCTTATACCGATCCAGGCGCTTCGGCGTTAAGGGTGCTTTGCCTACGAGCTTTCAGAATAGAGCAGAGAAACCGAAATCATGGAGACCCAAATATTAACGTCGAAACTGACTCTGGCTATGACCATATACTCTACGGAGCCAGGATAGCTTAGTCAGTGTGTCGACGGGCTACGGGCTAAACAACCAGAATTTGATTTCCGGCAAGGAAAAGGGATATTCTCTTCTCCATAGTGTGCACACCGGCTCTGGGGCCCACCAAGTCTCCTGAGTACCGGTGGCTCTTTCCTTGGAGTTAAAGCTGTCGGAGCGTGAAGCTGACTACTCACTTTCATCTCTTGCCGAGATCAAGAATGATGGAACTCTACCTCTATTTCTCCAAAGGTCTTCATTGCGTGGCGCTTATTATTAAACGCCGGGACAGGTTTACCTCATGACGGATGTATGTTTGTCCAGGGCACGTGCATACTAATAAAACTGGCCCCAAATTAAGCACTTTCCTTCGCTAAACTAATCTAGATCTACCTTGAAGAATTCCGTCTTGTGGAGTACAACGCCATGTATTCCGTGTAGTCAGTGGAGAGCACTGTGTCCCAGAAGAAAGAACTCATCATTGCCACCGTTATGAGAACCTCAACTCCTGCATAAGTCCATTCGCATTATAACGCTGTGTGGGTCTTTGCCTCCTCCATTTCAAGGGGTCGCGTGACAGATTTTTCCGGGGTGGGGTCAGTTCCAAACCTGGAAGACTACATTTCATCTGTCCCATACCCTTTGACCTCTCTGGCATGAGTGGCGCTACCAGGAACTTATGTTCCCGCCAGCATAGTCCTACAGGCCATTGGTGCGCAAACCTCCTTTCCACGGTTAGGCGGTATATCTTTAAGAGGAACCTAACCTCATTCCTTGAATTATTAACCATACTGGTGCGAAGTCGGTCAAGAAGGCATTGCCGCCCAGTGCGACGTTCAACTTCAGTTCACATCAAGGAGTAATATTCTCCTTTCGGTCCGCCATTCTACTGGGGCATGAGAATGCATTTTTGTTCAGGTTTTTCTTACATATACCTTACAATTTAGCGGCCTTGCGACAGGCTGATCCCCCGCCCAAAGAGTCCTGCCAAATTAGCGCAGGATTAACAGATTGAAAAGCGGCCAAGATTCAACAAGAAGGCTGTAGAGCCACAGATATGTAGATACCTTATAATTTTGTTATTTTGGAAACAGTAAATAAGAAGCAGCGAACAGTTTAAAAAGGCCAATCAATCCAGTACAAAGGAACACAAAGAGAAGCGACAATACACGAGAGCGGAGTAGTTTCATGTAGTAGCTTACGAGCAAGAGAAATGGGAGAATGAAAGGAGATATCCATGGGCCCGCAATACGCCGAAACTGATACAGTACAGTCTCGTTTAAGGATGTAATATTCTACTATACATAAACGCACAACAGGCTGTGAAGTAAATCGTTATTTATTTGTGTTTCCTTCTCATACCAACGTTTAATGTGATGTTTTGTGTTTATGTTGTTTTTTGTTTAACCGTTAACACTGCCACTCTGTAATTATTGGCAATCTGCAGTATGCTTGGGCCAGCACGTGGACATAATCAGGCACGTCTATACGATCATGTGGGTTGGTATACTATCTGTCTGTCTTCCATGTATCTATCTATCTATCTATCTATCTATGGCTCTACAGCCGTTGTGGACCTTGACCGCCTTTTCAGTTTCTTAATCTATAGACATTCTATACGACTCTTTGGACCGGGGATTAACTCCTTTGCAAGGCCGCTAGCTGCACACAAGATAGCGCGAACACAGGATAAACGCACAGAAACCCATGCCTTGAGTGGGATTAGAATCCACGATCTCAGTGTTCGAGCGGGCCAAGACGGTTCATTCCTTAGACCGCGCGGCCACTGTGATCGGTTTGCTGTATATGCTAGAGGCGATTATCAAGAAATTGTAATTATTAAAATTGTGGTTCAAAGTTATGAAGAAATCAAGGTTAAAGTAATATTGGTGACCTCTCGAACACATCAATTATGGTTTCGTGTTATTGCGTAGTAACCTTTCTTTCGGTCAATGAACGAAAATGTACAATCGACGAAAGGAAAGAAAACTAGGACAAAGAGCAACAAAAAACACACAACTGAACAAGTTTAGCGATCTTAAGAAGGCAGGAAGACACCAATATTAATTTATCTCGGATCTTAACCTTGATTTCAGTAAAATTTCAAATTACAATTGGTGATTGCCTCAAGCATATGCAGCATACCAACCTGAATAATCATATGTAATGGCCGTGTGCTGGCCGAAAGGTCTTGGGCAATGCCAATAACTACACAGTGACCGGACGAAAGCAAAAATCACGTATACACAGACCATTGCTCTGCGCGTAGAGTAGAAGTGGAGACGCACGGCAAGCGACAGGGTGTTAAATCATTTGGACATGCCTGAAAACACAACGAAGAACAAGAAGTAAGCAGCTCTGGAAGGAACGTGCAACTTGTGCTTCACTTGACACAACTTCATCTGTGCCATCAAATTATTCATGAGTGTGAATTAATAATTATGAAAAGTTGTGATACATTCGCATGCATAATAACCATTCACTGACTCTCATTACATGAAATCATGGTCGGGTCTCCAAAATTGCTGTTGGTCTTCGCCAGCACAGCCATTCAGCCATTCTTGTTTCCGTGACATGCGGGATTCATAATTAAATTTTATGTCTCACTGTCCTGGGAGTCGTGCAACAAACCTTATACCTCAATTCAGGCTGTCCATATCTTCTTACACCTGCTACAAAATTTGTTACAGCTTTCAAAATGTTAGAACGCCGGGGTGTTGGTGGGGAGGGGGAGAAACTGTAGCCATTGAAGCACGGGAGATCACATTTGTAGTGCGGCAAGTGATCGGATAATTTGCAGAACTAATTCATGAGCGTCATGTTGGCTAAAGCGGCAATGTCTGCGACTTGCATTCAAGAGGTGCCTGCTTCAAATACCGATCGGGACACCGGCTGTCTTCTAAGGTTTCTGTGATTTTCCTCATTCATTCTAGACGAAAGCCAGGACACAATGAAACGAGCCACAAACCGTTTCGTTTCACACCCTTTTTAATTTATCATTTATTAATCGTCTTACCGCAGGTCACGGTAGCCGAGCTGTCTAGGAAATTAACTGTTTTCGTCCGCTCGGAAGCCGGGATCGTGGGTTCAAATCCCACATAAAGCATGGATGTTTGGTATGTGTATGTTTATTCTGTGTTTAGATAGAGGCCTTTCGACGAGCTGATCACCCATCTAAGGCGTCTTACCCTCTGTAAAAATGATCACGAAACTGAGAAATCAGTCCTATGCTCCAAAGTTGGAGCAAGAGGAGGAAAAAAATTCGTCTTACCAGACTATATAGTTTTAGCTTGTGACAGCGTCGTTAAATAGCAATAAGTAAATAGCTTGCAGCACACCAGTGTACTTCAGCACACACTCTTTGAAGCATACGTAACCTACAAATTTTAAAACGTCGCCATATTAGTAATTTTAATACTAAAAAAGAAAAGTTTCGTATAAAATTTGCAAGTGCTTTTCAGACATCTCCATAGAAAGTTTGACATGTCTAGATCCAAAAGCTCATGAATTATTGCCATCGGACTGAAAATAAATACATTTCCCTCGGATGTTATTTTATTGTTTTCTCATTCTACAAAAACTATGACCTCCACAAAATAGAGTATTCTTCCATGAGTTAATGCCACACTTTCTGGATCCTGCATTAAGTGGAACTATTAGCCCTCCTACCTCAAAACTTGGAAAGATTGCTATGATGTTATCGATGGCAGGAAATTAAAAATATTTTAGATCTCCGAAGATAAAAATATCATATTATTTACGAAATATATTTATAACACCGAATGCCCTGGTCGAGTGTGTTGCATTCCCGCCTCGCTTTCGGAGTACGCCCGTTTGAAATCCAGCCACGACACCTCGAACTATTCTGAGTGAATCCTTCCGTGGTTTTCCGCAGTTCATGCAATCAAATGCTCGGACTGAACCCTGAATTAAGTAAAGTCAGCTTCCTTTCACATCCATTCAAATTCATTTTTCAATTTTATCCGGTCATAATACTCGATTTAATCCAGTATTTAAATAAATCATAAATAAAACAAACACTGCTTATTGTTACTGTTTAAACGTAAAGTTATTGGAAATGAAATTCTCAGATTCATTCTGTGTTAAGCCATGCGAAATAAACCTCTGTGATAAGTAGACCAGGAACTGTGTATTGTCAATAAAGAATTTTGACAGTACGAGACAATTCATGGGGAAATATGCGGAGATGTGACTGTAAAAATGCCTGAACAGATGAGAAGCGCAGAGTCCTTCTTGCAGTTATTCAGATCTCTGCAGTTTTGTAAAAATGATTGGTCTATTTGTTTGGAACAGGAGTTTTCGGAATTCTGTTCTTTATAATCTATTACGCTGGGGCACGTTTATTCCTGTTACGACGGCTGGGAAGAGAATACCGTGGTAATGGGTCATGCTTCAGGTGTCTGTACATACTTGGTACTGAAGTACGTTTCAGTATTTTAATTTCACAAGATTACTCTTCTTGCAGACTAGGTCTACTGACTTGGATAGCAACATGGCGAGCCATCTGGATTGTAGTGTTCCGGGTTACAGCGTCGTGTAGTTTGACAGGTAGTGCTGGGTGTACACACTTGCATCAGATTATTCCGAAATGTTGGTACCAATGTGCCAGAATATACAGTGTCATAATCCAGGAGGCCATANGTTTCGGAGGAACAGTCTGCTTTTACCGGTTCTCACGGTCTCTCCGCTTGCAGAATTCTTATATATTTTCTTCTACCCTGAAGATGGAGGCGATACGTTCCTCCAAAACGTCGGTTAACACCACATATACACGGTGCCAAATCCCAGAAGACTGCTTTCTTCATAGTCACCGCCGTGAAAGCCTCAAATCTTCAAATATCGTACTTTGTGCTCAGGGATTGCTTCTGTACAACTCGTTGTAACTGATTTGTTGGAAACTCATATTCCTGTTTTTTACCGCCACTCCTAAATTAATTGGTCTTAAATTTGCTGCTGATATATTAGAGGTGGATGCAGAGGTCGCCACGTGTTGAGTTCCAAGAGAACACATTAAACTCCAGACTCTCAGTGGAAGCAAGCAAAACATTTTATTTTCAACAGTAAACAAAACGAAGTAACAAATTGTGGTAAATTTATGTGATGCTTTGCTTCCACCATTAAAAACAATAACCATCGCTACTTCTGATATTATACAGGTTGTCCATATCATAATCCCGACGTATTGTAATTTAAATATTTTTCTTATGAAGCAAACTAGAATAACAAAACAAATTTTGAGTTAAAAACAGAACTGCCATTTTTGTTTTACGTTGAACGTATTATTTCGGTTAATCAGCTAGTCAATAAATTCCCCGCTGTTTCTGGAAATTCTAAGACCGGTATGCTCTTCGTAAGGGCTCGCATTCGACGTATGTTATTGACTGGTATAAGGAATGTACTTTGCGATGTTTTGCATATTTCCTTTTTAGTGTATGCATTTTCCTGCAGGATATGCATTAGTTGGAGTCGTGTAGGAAAGATCATGTCCGTTGTTTCTCTGTTAACTTTGTCAATTTAAGAAAACAGAATGGATTTTGATGTAATTAAATATCATAGATCAACAGAAGAATTTTACGGCCATTTCGGTTTTCATAAAATTAATCACCATGGAAGTAGCCCTTATTTGACAGAGGATTAATATACAAGGGACGCTTATGTAAATTATATAGAGAGTGTAAATAAATATATGTTACAACTCTCTGTGGTAGATAGATGGGTTCAATCTGATCATAATTTGTTAATACACCCATGTCCGGAAACGCTTTCTTTACCCACTAGGGCCTCTGAAATATGAAGGACGACGCCCTTACCTCTTATCTCTGTGGCTTTCTGGTGACATTTACCTAACATTTCTCCAAGAGACCTTACCCGAGCTGCTGGAAGTGGTGCCTTTGGAAGTCCGTCGTGAAATGTGGGTCCAGGATGATGGCGCCCCGGCACACTGCCCTAATGTAGCCCGTGTGTATTTGGATGAAACCTTTGGCACCAGATGGATTGGACGTGGAGGCCCAATAACCTTCCCCTCGCTCCCCTGACTTGACTCCATTGGACTTTTTTTTTTCTCTAGGGGTATATGCAAAGCATGGTGTACGAGACTCCAGTGAAGACACAAGAATATCTTGTGGCGAGAATTGCAGTAGCAGCTGGAACCACCCGGGAAATGCCGGGAATCTTTCATCAAAGAGTTCAGCATAACATAGCCAGGCGGTGCAGAATATGCAGTGAAGTCGGTGGCCCCCATTTTGAGCAAATTTTATACTGCAAAACAAAGATATCATCCCCTAAATATTATGCATCCTCTCGGAAAATTTTGTCACACTTAGTGCCAAAAGGAAGTGTTTCCGGACATGAGTGTATTAACAAAATGTGATCCAGTTGAACCGATCTATCTACTACCTTCATCGGTTGCATCCTGTTGTGTGTTTCAGGAATTAGGTTAATTGTCACACAACAAATATATATATATATATACGAGTATATACTCTATATCGAACCAATGCACAGTAGAACACATCGAACATACATACGCCCAGACAAAATACATACGCCATATTTTATGATCATATAATGACACGTACCGGAAATATGCACACCAAATACGTACATCAGATATTAATAACCCGTACATCATGGAAACTTGTCTCTGGGCTCCACGACCGGGTTCACTACGTAGAAAGCTTCTAACAACAAATATCTGCAAATTATATAACATGTGCAGTTCTACTCTGTAGCACTGGAATCTTAGAATTAATTTAGCATACACATTCTTAACATCCCAGACTTAATAGTGTTAAATATTTAAAAATATATTTATGTCTTTTTAATATTTTTAATATTTGTGTAATATATTCAGCACTTATATCACCTAATATATCTTGACACGTGGTATATATTTCATTTGTATATTTTATCTTATATTTATCTTCTATTTTAATTGAAATACTAACCGACTTGAGGAAATTTTNACCACATGTAGTTGTAACATATTTATTTACACACTGTATACTTCGGTGTGGATTGTTTCTTTTGTCTTGATATTGGTTAAAACGTCCCAGGTGTGAGGCGTGTTTGCATCATGAGAGTGTACATATCATCTGCGTAATCCTTCTAATTACCTATTACATTGAGCAATGAAGAGACCTTGTAAGTAAATGCAAATGTTCTTGTTTGTAGATATTTTCGTAGATAATAAAAGTCGTTCCCTTTCAATGATTAAAAATAAAACAATACCAATAAAGCAAATAAAATAACATGTTGTCATTTAGGGTCTATCTAAGAACTATTCTCAAGCTTTCGAAAGTAGCCTGCGCTGTGCTTAATAATACTCTTTATATTAACTCTCTTTGTTTATAATGACAATTGAAGAAAAATAAAAGACGGACTAAGAGATACATTCATTTGTTATAAACGGAACTTAAAAATCATGATTTGTCTGCAGCTGAGAAAAACCTTGAAACAATGCAAATACAGAAATAACTTTTCGGCCATTTAAGAACTAGCCGATCGAAACTTTCATCGATGGGGATTCCCGTGAAGTGTGTAGGTTAGTTTACTTAATTGACTCCTTGTTTATTTAAATATGGATTTGGTTGCTCAAATTATGCAGCGATGAATAATATGACGATGCAGAGAGGATGTGGAAGGGCACAACTGCGGCGCAATTTGGAGTAGTAAAAGAATGTACCTACGTCAAGATATCATGGTCGAGATTTTCTTTTGGCCTCCCTACTACGAGTAATTAGTTGAGGCACTACTCTACAAGCCGGAAGGTCGCGAGTTCCAGTCTCGATGAGGTATATTTTTCAATTGACCTAGTCCTTCCAGCCGCCCTATGGCCCTGGGGTAAACTCAGCCTCTAACAGAAATGAGTACCAGGAATCTTCCTGGGGGGTAGAGGGCGGAAGGTGCGTAAGGTTGACAACATTACCGCCATCTCTGAGCCGATTTTCTAGATAATGTAGGAGCCTCGACGTCTCACAGGCCTCCAAGGCTTCTTACAGGGATAGCTTTACCTCCCGACTACTAAATCTGGTGTAAATCACTCGAAAGCTATGTTTAGCTCTGAGCTATCGATACCTTTTAAAAGAAACCTTTCCTTGTGTCTTCCGAGAGCGAACCTCCATCAATACAGTCCCCAAGTGTAAATCAGATACCGAGTTATCACGGCGGTGGAGAATAAGATTGTGGTCTCATGTTGTTAATAACGTTACGAAGTAAACTACTGCCGTTATCTCTGAGGTGTTATGACACAGTGGACGTTGATCTTAAACTTGAGCTCAATATTTCCCCACTATGATCCCGGACTCGACTCAGCCGCTAAGAGAAATGAGTATCAGGGATCTTTCTGGGGATAAAGGACGGCCGGTGCGTAAGGCTGAAAACCTCGCTGTCATCTGTGAGCCGATTATCTATAAAATATAGGAGCCTCGACGTCTCACAACCCTATGGGCTTCCATGGTCTGTTACAATGACACTTTTACTTTTTACTTCCTCAAATTTGGTGTTAAATATTAGGTGCCTTGGGTTCGTATTTAGAAAATTTATGATATTTCTCAATATACATCTTGCAATTATATACATTTCTTGTGTTATTCGTCCTTTCTACATGAACAATCAGTTTTCCTGGTACTCTGTCCTTGTTGGTCTACTCTGTGTGCATGAAGGTGGCATGAATCCAGATGTTCTTAGCTATGAGTATGAAAAGACGATTGAAATCACATACTTAAAACTCGAGTACACGACATTATCAGATGCGTTTCTGCTATTTTTCATTCGTGACTGAAGTCCGTGTTATTTTCTTGCGGTTACAGATCTACTCTTGAAACATGAATAATTGTGCACTTTATAGAACAAAGTGGGTAAAAATGCACATTAACATTTACTACTGAGGCTATTGGTGAGCCGGGATAGCGTAGTCGGTATTTCGACTGGCTACGGTCTGGACTACCGAGGGGTCGGAGTTCGAGTCCCGGCAGGATTAAGAATTTTCTCTTCTCCACGTCTTCCAGACCGGCTTTGGGGTCCACTCAACCTACTATCCAATAGGTAGTGGGGGCTCTTCCCCTGAGGGTAAAACGACCGGGGCATGAAGCTGAAAACTCAACTCCAGCTNTTCGTGACTGAAGTCCGTGTTATTTTCTTGCGGTTACAGATCTACTCTTGAAACATGAATAATTGTGCACTTTATAGAACAAAGTGGGTAAAAATGCACATTAACATTTACTACTGAGGCTATTGGTGAGCCGGGATAGCGTAGTCGGTATTTCGACTGGCTACGGTCTGGACTACCGAGGGGTCGGAGTTCGAGTCCCGGTAGGATTAAGAATTTTCTCTTCTCCACGTCTTCCAGACCGGCTTTGGGGTCTGTTTCGTATTATTTCACTGTTAGTGCAGTTGACAAAAATGGAGTCCCTTACAAGAACAAATTGTCTAAGTTGACTCCTACTGCCTGTTGCAGTTTCCAGGAGGCGGCTGATAAGGTCCTCGCTATCCCGTAAAACCCTAACACAAACGGTTTCCTTGGTACATTCTCGGGAGAGAAAATGGCAAGGGTTCAGTTCAGGAGAATTTGGAGGCCGGATGAACGGAATCTCAATAGAGAACTGTTTCCGGAGATTGTTATTTAATTAATTATGCACTTGGCATGAAAGGTGAGGAAGGGCGCCGTCAAACTGAAGCCTCGTGCTCTAGCGAATATTAAGGGATATGTCCTCCAGCAAAGGGGATATATTCTTGCAAGAAAATCAGTGGATCGGTTCGCTATCACATATGGTGCAACTGGTCTGGCAAGAGGTTTGACGCTGCAGTTTTATTAACATGAAGAGCGTCAAATAGGACGGGGGTTCCCCAATCTCCCCTCACTCTTCAGTGTACGCCAACCTGTATTCCAAGAGGATCCAGTTTCATATGCGGCCTGACAATTGGTAGTTGATACATTAACGTGTACAGCATCCGATCTTCCGGTTCATTGAGCTCGTTGCCACTGCAGCAGGCAGCGCGTGCCGATGGCAAGAATGTGTCTCCCTAAAACCGGGACTTATCGCCTCCTATTTTACAATGTTACCGCTGATATGGGTACCGATGCTGATATTCCGTAGACTCAGCTCTAGAATTTCCTTCAAAAATTCCACACACGAAATGCATATCGGCATATTCTGCATTAATAAAACTAGCCATTTCGTTGCATTGTTGTCTTTAATTTGCCATGAGTCTGAGTCGCACACAAACCTCATCAACAGCTTCTTTATTGAATAAGGCGAGGCCTGATCCGCAGCAGACGATAAGGAACTAAGAAGGAAAAAACCCACTCCACACAGAACGCTACATCAAACCACAGAAGTATAGCTTACAACAGTTATCGAACATTGTGCAAATAGCAAACAAGTAAAGAAGAAAATAGAAGAAGGAAAAAAAAGAAGTAAGATAGAAGAAGTGTATAGGAGAAACAATACAAGCACGTGATACCCAGTGCAATACTCTATAATCATAACCCTCGACACAACACACTTCACATTACAAGTGAGCAACACACGTCTTCTCAATATTAGTTTCAGTTTTAACTTATAATTATTTTAACCACTGACAAAGTTACAACACTCCTCACAATAATACACAGCTATCAGTTTCAAGAATTTATCGCATACATTGGCCAATTGATAGAAAAAAAACAGTTAAGTGGAAAGCGAATATGTTATCAACATGGGAATGGCCAATTTGGTTGAAACATATACTCGTATTTGAACGAGTATAATTATTATTGATTATATGCCACTTTGTTCCGACGGAAATCTTAAATATTTGAGGCTATCGTCAGGGCCGAAGAGTAATCCAATCAGGCACCAAGGACAACACTTTGTTGTATTTGCTGTGCTTACTCTTCGATCCTGAAGGTGGGGGGTCCTGCCTTCCTACAAAATGCAGGTGAGCTTCTACCAGACCACATGGCGTCAAAACCCGCAACCTTTCAACCCTTCAACGGATGCTTCGTTTTTGTTATGGTGCGATTTATAATTTTTGATAAAATGATGTATGGTATGCAAAATGCAATAGGATGAGGATCATAGACTCAATGCTCACGTAACTACATACATGTGTGTGTTTGTGTATCGGCTAGCATTGATTTCTATTGTTGCTACAATAAAACGCATTATAATTATCACTTAAACATATAACTACACATCTTCTACAATGATGAAAATAGAAAGGAACGAACGCCATTTAACATTTCCCTATAATGCAGGTGCAGAACCATTCATTTTCTCTGTATTTAGT
This sequence comes from Cryptotermes secundus, assembly GCF_002891405.2. Taxonomy (NCBI): domain Eukaryota; kingdom Metazoa; phylum Arthropoda; class Insecta; order Blattodea; family Kalotermitidae; genus Cryptotermes; species Cryptotermes secundus. The sequence continues at coordinate 1,156,506 of NW_019730583.1, read as the reverse complement.
TAACTGTGAACATTATCGAAAATTTGTCCACCCTGGAAGTTGTACTCAAGTTTTAAGAGTTCTGTACTTTAGTTTATGTAAAACCTAATCAGTACGCTCTGTCGACCGAACAGCTTGGTGTAGCGGTAGAGCTATAGATTTTTATTTGGAAGGTACTCGGTTCGAATCTCTATCGGGACACCGACTATTCTATTTGAGTTTTCGTGTGCTTTTCCTCAGTCTTCATAGGCAAATGGCAAGAGAGTACGTCAGTTAGACCATGGCTGCTAGTTTCAACATCATTTGCATCTCATCATTTCCTTGCTATATTATTCGACCCTGGTGATCACAATAGCCGCGCACAGGCTCTGGCATGAGCTCTCTTCGCCAGCTCAAATACTCGGGTCATGAGTTCAAATCCCATTCTAGGCATGGATCTTTGCGTTTATTCTGTTTTTGTGTTGTACTGTGTACTTAGCGGCCTTGCGGCGGGCTAATCCCCGCCCAAGAAACCCTACCGACTGTCTATATAAGTTAGAAAGTTTAAATCAAAGGTCAAGGTTCATCATAGACTGTAGCGGCTACATATTATTATTATTATTATTATTATTCGATCCTACACAGTATATTGTAAATACTAGTAGTGTAATAGAATAACCACAAATAAAATGTAATGTAGCTATATTTATGTAAGATGGCACTCAACGCTGCACTTTTTAAATCGTTCTATATTTCGTGAAGTCTGAACAATCTGCTGAGCATAAGTTAGGCCCTTATATCTGTACAGCAGGTATGAATAATATTTTGTCTCATATAAAGATGAAACCCCGTATAATCATATAGTCTCTGTGAATTATGTTCTGTTAGGGAACTTCTGGCTACTTTGAAACAAAAACTTTTCTGAATTCTGGGAATGACGGAAATATTTCGTATCTGATTCTTGCGAGAAATATAGTACAAGAAAATATATTGATCGTAAAGCATAAGGGACAGAGATCTCTTGGGAGACCTGTTCGTAGGTGTGAGGATAATATTAAAATTAAAATTAAAGGAAAAAGAACAGACTCATCTGAAACAAGGAGGGACCAGTGGCGGGGACTTTGGAGGGCCGTAGTGAACCTTCGGATTCCTTAAAAGCGACACATATGTTGGCCATGTGGGCTACTATCAGATTGTTAAAAAGGATTGTGCTCCGAGAAGTCTGTTTTGACAAACGTGGGATATTTCAACTTGCACTTGTTACCTTTACTTATTGAGTTACATACACGTACGTAACTCAGAACTTCGTAAATGCATTAAGATCAGGGGCACCAACATAAGGTTGCGTCCTTCCTTCGCTTCCAGTTGTTACTTTTATCATATTATTATATTACCTAATATCATAATGAGCCCGGATAGCTCAGTAGGTACAGCGACAAGGCTACGGGTTGGAGGCCTAGGTGTCGGGGTTCGATTTCCGAAAGGGATAAGAGATTCTTCTCCTCTCCTCAACGCCAAAACCGGGTCTGGGTCCCATCTGGTCTCCACACAAAATTAGTACGGGGTGTTGTTTTCCTGGGATAAACCGTCAGAGGTGTGAAGCTGAACACTGTTCTCCATCTCGATCCGTGGCTAAGAAGGTGGAGCATTACTTCCACTCCCAAATGCGTCCACACGGTGTGGTTCTGAATTAGGCCCTCATTTTGTTTTACCATTTCCATAATATTATGTCTGAACATCCTGTTGCCTTAGTTAAACACTTGATATGTATACAGGCGAAAATGCACGAAAATATAACTACGAACATCCATGAAACAAACAATTCGTATTTACGAACACTGCACGGACTAACTTACTGCGGCTCCCAATTCATTTAACGAACACAGAACCCCAGCTTACGAACATTCTAAAAAGTTCACATTAAAAAATATTTGACTATATATCTTCCGAAAAGAATTTAAAAACACATTTCAGAGAACACAATGCAGTCGTAAGCTGGGATTCGCTTGTAAGTAATGGTTTTATAAATAGAAAATTTCTTAGAGTGTTGGAAAGAAAAGGTAAATCTAACCCTGTAACAGGCCGTGGAGACCCATAGGGCTGTGAGACGTCGATGCTCCTACTTTTTCTAAACAATCGGCTCACAGATGGCGGCGAGGTTGTCAGCCTTACGCGTCGGCCGCTATTTACCCCCAGAAATATTCCTGGTACTCAATACTGTTAGAGACACCACTTAGTCTATGTTTCATACATATTACATCTTTCGACCAAAAGGAACCGTCACCTTGTATATATTATTCTCTAAATTCCTAGAAAGTATTGTAATATTCCATTGCGCGTAAGACCTGAAGTCATGAGGTTTATTCAAAACTCAAGTTTGGATCCTTGTTAAAATAATTTAAAATTGGTACATTGTGCGTTTTGCCTGTTTTTTTTTCTTACCGTGTCCCATTTGTTGCTGCGTATTGTCACCAGTGGTGTTTATATTGGATGGTTCTTTTATTATGATTCTGTGTGTGTGTGTGTTTGTGTACGGGGGGGGGGGTTCCAAACTTTTGCTTAAAGAACAAGCGCTTAGATATTCTCGTATTGTAATGAAATATTACAATACACCGTTGCAATTTAACGAATCATATGTACTTGATAATGGCCCCATATGACGGAAATGTGTTATAACGAAGCATAGACTAAGCGGTTTTTAACCAATCATCTACGAAGTGCAGCAATTATAAGACTATATTACACACATATTTTTTAATGCTAGTGGGGTGGGACTAAGTCCCTTGTACTGCGGCCACTTCTGGCCTATTGTACCAGCCCCAGATGATAGGTGAGGGTGATTGTGGAGCAATTGGTGGAATGACGATTGACAGGGGAAACCGAAGTACTCGGAGAAAACCTGCCGCAGCGCCACTTTGTCCACCACAAATCCCACTCGACCAGACCCGGCATCGAACCCGGGCCGTCGCGGTGGGAAGGCAGCGACTAACCGCTTGAGCTATGGCGCGGCCCTATTACACACACACACACACACACATATATGTATTGTATTTTCATTAGTGCCCGGACGAACTAAAACTAGGCAGACAGAACCTCCTTGATCGGAATGTGGCATTGTAGGTTTGGGACCCACATTAAGCCCCGTATCCTTGACACCTGTTTGTAGGGCGGCCTTACGCTCTGTTGTCACTATGAACAAATGTATTTCCCCGGTGTATGTTATCTTGGAGAAAGGAGATGAAGTAAGCAACGTTTGCTGTGAAGCACATGGCAAGGTTAAGGCCAAATGAACATGTTCTCTCTACGGGAATGAAAGGGGCGGCAACTTGTCCTGCCAATGATAGTAATTATGGCTTGCCTTTGGTCTTGTTTGTGCTGGAATTCAGGTGTGAGTACTGTTTCGGTTAGAAAGGCGATTGGAATTCATTGGCCCGATGCCTTATGAGAGGAACGTGTAACCGAAATTAAGAGACATCTGACTCTGTGTCTGGCAAATGTTAATTCTTCCCGGAACGGAATCTGTTTTAGGAAGTGAGACAGAACAACAAGCAAGGAACTGAAATTATTTTAATTGCACTGTAGGTTAGATGTAAAATGTGAAAAGGTAAAATTGTCCCTGTGCTTAAAATTGAGGTGGATGTACAGATCCACATTTTTTTGACCTCGGCACTAGCTGGAGGTGAGCGGTCAGCTTAACGCCCCGGCCGCTTTATCCCCAGGAAAGATACCACAGTACCCCTTGGATAGGAGTTTGGGTGGACTTCAAAGCCTATCTGGACGACGTGGAGAAGAGAAAATTCTTGACCCCACCGGACTCGAAATCTGACCCCTCAGTCGTCCAGACCGTAACCAGTAGCTATACCGGCTACGCTATCCCGGCTCCTAGGTTAGATGTAGCGATGTTAATTAAAATTCAAATCAATTTATCCAGTCATGTGGATCTATAAAGCGAAGCTTACTAGGGATATATCAAAATCATACAATATGAAATTCCACATTTCTTTTAGTCAAGAACGTCCTCGCCTTTTAGGTATCCGAATTTTGGTTCCCTTATTATCAAGAGACCTCCACTATTCCCCATCCAAAGCCAGTTTAGTCCAGTAAACATCTCCACATATATTAACATACGGTTCAGCATTTTCCTCCTATTTACTCCCACCTCGCAAATGGTCCATTCTCTTCGCGGTGTCCGACAAATTTGTATTCCATTTCTAATGTTTTTAATAACGCCGACACTAATTGAGATTGAGCAGAATTTGATGATTAGACGAAGGTACAGATGTTGAAGGAAGCCGTCCAGACCTAATTTTATCAGCTTCCCTGTCTGGAATGGAAGGGGTCACTTCCCAGAACAGACATAAGAATCGTTTCCGACAAGAATGTATGTTAATTGCTTAACTAACTCGTGCGTGCTACATTTTCCCTGAGAGTCTGATTGGTTGAGTCTTGAGTTATTTAATGACGCTCTTCAAATTTCTGAAGCTTAAGTAGCCTGAATGGTTCCGAAGGAAATGATAAGGCAAATCTAAACGCTGAATAAATACGGACGTGGAGTAGGTCTGTTCCATTATCCTGACTGTGCGTTCTCCTGCAGAGACCGGGGAAAACCGCAAAACACTTCGTATGGAAGGTGTCGACACGGCCCATATTCAAACCGGATACTTCAAGAGTAAAAGTACTTTGTGTGACCTACAGCCTCTGTGGTACCAGAAGTAACTTTTGGGCATTCTTTACTACGTATCCAGTGGATAAGGCGCATGCGATTTAACGACTACATTAAATCACAAGTATATTATAACAAACAAAGACGATTCTTAAAGATATCCTGACCTGAAGAGAAAATGCTTTACTGACTTCCAAAGAACGAACAAAAATCAGTTCTTTCTGTTCGTTCTAGCGTTGTAAACTCTTATTTAATATGGTGTTTCCTGAAGGAATCAGAATAGAAATATTTTAGTATATTAAAAAGTATAGGATTTTGTCTTATTAGATGTTTATAACACTGACCTGCGCTGTAGTATTTCGGTTTGAAACAGTCGCTCCTTTCTATGAAGATTACAGGCTAATTAGAGAAGCTATTGTGAGGTCTTTGTCAGACTACTTGCTACGGAGTGGTCGGATTAGAAATGTGACATGTCTTTGACGGGCTGTTCTAAAATTTTAGAACAAAAACGTCTATGAATACGTATTTCATTTACCAAAATGAGCAAGACTAGTGTTTTCAGAGCGAGGATTATATCATTATACGATTACCTGTGAAACCTGCGATAAAGACCCGATTGAATTACTCATTGCTAGACACTTGTATCAGTTGTGTCTGTTTTATTATTGAAAATTGTCGATGTTGCTTCACAAATTTAACCCCTTAAAAACTGAATTTATTCCAAATAATACATTAAATTTAGTTCATTCCTAAGAGGAAACATATTATGTCTCCGCTATGAAGATCAGTCTTTTAATACTGTTCAAGAATATAATCGCTGGTTATTGTGAGAATCATGTAAAACACACAAACACTCTGTGGGTGGAATGCAGAGTTTTATCATGCTAAAGCTGATGGTACATAGAGAATCACTGGGCTTTAAAATAATCATTGCTTTTAAAATTTCTGCAACAGCGGTGCAAGTAAATTTGGACACTTGCGTAAAATTTGGAATTCACTTCCTCCCATAGAATATCATAATTATCGCCATCGGGTAAATATTATTTATTTTTATAAATAACTTAACAGAAACCTACATGAACATGTACTTATACATACTGTTTAATACGTAATTATGTTAGTTAACCTTATACAAATATAACGCAGATGCTGTCACTGTACATGCACTCAAAACAAATAAATATCCCAGTTCCCACTATTTACCTTCTACTCGAAGGAAACCCACTTTTACTTCAATGTAAGCTTTACAAAAATATAAAATGACATGCAATTAATTAATTTCTTACGCCACACAATCTCCTAGTCACTCTCCATATTTTTAAAATCTGGTATCGACTGAACGTGGCAGGGAATCCGTGTACCGATTCCAGAATCACGTGTTGACAGCGGCCGGTCACGTATTCACACTGCAGAGCGCGCGGCTGGGCTGGTCACACGCTGCGAGGTGGTCCTGCGCCTGGCGACATTTCCTATGCTACTCGCGGTGTGCTCACACTTATTGTGCTGTTTGCCATAGAAGTGATTCTGCTTTGGTTAATTCCTCTGCTTGGCTTGTTTATTGATCCGTTTTAGAGCTGTGTTCTAATAGAACATCGCGGCCAAGTGGGTAGAACTCATGCTTCGTGTTCTGAATAGCCGGGTTCAGATCTTTGGCTGACTTTGCTGACTGAGGTTAGTCGTGCGCTCCTTAAGACGCTTCAGGAAAATTTCGGGATAGCAGTTCAAATCAGGCGATGACCACTTCCTTTCAAATTATTTCTCATTCATTATTTACCGATCATTCTAGGTATTCTGAGTTTGTGACAGCATCAGGAAGCAGATGAACGAATGAATGACTGGCTTAGACGGACACCACCGTCTGGATTATATCAATTAATCTAAAAGGTATAAGAATGAGTAATTTGCTTGATGGAGTACACACAGCGAGCCCTTTGCGATTTTATATAGCTCCAGGCCCAGCGCAATCCTAGTGCCCTCTCAGGCACAAAAATCAACAATCTCAAAACTTCGCCACACTAAATAACACGTAATTCCTGACTACGTGAAAAACCCGTCATTTTTGTCATAACTCTTAAATCAGTTTCATCTGCATTGTTGGATAACATGGTAAATAATGGTCCTGACCGTAATAAAAACAAAACAGAATCAATTGTAATTTAATAAAGAAAAATGTGAAACATGCCGCCCCCCGTCCCCGCCCCGTGTTGGCGGAGTCGTCCCTGTATCCCACAATGGCAACTGTCCATTTATTGCAGTCTAGGCCCAGTACAGCAGATTATGCCTATGTATATTAGTGGCCATTTTGCTCCATGAGATTTCAGACAATTTCGTAATGGCAACTACTTTAGCCCTCTCTGACACAGTACCATTAAACTCTGTAATAATCTGCTGTACTACCGTTATTACTATTTTCAATATTTTTGAAGTGGCCTCGGTGTCTGTGTCCGCTTCCCTGAGGACGCCGAAAATTTTCAGGTGACGACCTCGTTAGGGGGATGGTGTTCAAGGCTGGCGACCTGTTGAACCTCTTACAATGCTTCGGCATGTACCCCACAGAACACACGTGTCACGTGTTAGACTGCGAGTTCATTGGTCCGTTACCAACGCTGAGCGTGACGCGGACGACATAGAAAGCACAACCTCATCTATTGTTGCGTGTTGGACCATGTTTACGGAGCCGTTGCCTGGCAATGCGTTGATCAAATCCGTTGCAATATGTATATATATAAAGTATGTGTGTCTACACTTATTCTCTGGATGCAAGCCTATTTTGCCAGTTTAATGAAACACTGATTACCCTGGCTTCAATTTGCTGTGCTTTTGACACGAGTTTCGCCTGTGGAGAGTTTACAGCCCAACGTACAGTAGTTGCCTATGTTTTTATATAAGTTTTTATGTCAGTCGTGCATAACAAAATACCTGTTACCGCTGACATATACAGCTAATGGCGACTCACAGCTTCAGCAGTGCTGGAAACCTGTATGTTTTAGATTCTAAGCCGAGTACAAACATGTCCAAACACCGCTTTAGTTTAATCATGTTCTCACTGAACGGGCCTATCTATACGTGTATTGGGCATAGAATTGATGTTAATAACACACATCTTGTTGACAATCCTTTCGTTCACACTGATAAGCGACATTGGTACCCCTGTGGTGTTTCACACCCTGCTGAGAAATGCTTTGTATTCTTCCTACGTTCCCACCTGGTAACAGAAAGCCTGGATACTGAATGATGAAGGTTAGAGTACCTTAGTAGGCATGAATATTTCTATCTGTTTTAGTTCGGTGGGATCAAACTGACGTTTCGGAGGAACATATCGCTTCATTCTTCAGGGTCAAAAAATAAGCTACGCAACGAAACCAGCAGGAAGGAGAGGGCGAGCAGATAACAGCTGCCTGCTTCATGCTAGTTGCTTTGCTTAGTTTAAATTTGAATTGTGATGATGGAGAACGTTTCCTTCTTCGAAAAGCCCATTTTCTTTCGTCGGACAACATGGCGTTATTTTCCAGAACGTAGAACTCTTCACCGCCGCGGTTGCGAGAAACTCAAATCCTACATTGTTATCCACGCTTTCTAACGTGTTGTGGTAAATGGCATATTCCACGTAACACAGTGTTTAGTTGTTAGTTCTCACTGTTATTTTGTACCTGGAATATCCCATGTTCGATCACCGGCACATAGACTAGCTCATGCACAGATTATAGTGATTTTTTTTAATTCGCTTAGTGGGGGGTGGAGTCCAACTGGGTCCACTCGGCACGGCGGTCACTGATTGGCCTATTGTAGCTTGCCCCGGGTGATTATGATGATAGAGAATTTGGTGGAATGAAGATTGGCTGGGGAAACCGAAGTACTCGGAGAGAACCTGCCCCAGCGCCACTTTGTCCACCATAAATCCCACTTGACCAGACCCGGGATCGAAACTGGGCAGCCGCGGTAGGAAGCCAGCGACTAACCGCTTGAGCTATAACGCGACCTTTTATAGTGATATTCTTCAGCCTCACTTCCACAAATTTAAAGGAGGCCACAGAGACATTTTTCGCGATTCACCAGTCATAAAATTTCTCATTCGACTCGCAATATCTGAAGCAGTTGACGTAGAAATAATGAACGTTTAACGAGTTAAGCTCGAGAATAAGTACAGGATCGAGTTTAGATGTTCTTGTAAGATGTCAGCTATTGTTTTCCGAATAATAGAAATTGGAATACGTGTATTTCGACAATATTTGGTAAATACAAAATTTCATAAAAATTCGTTAATCAGTTCTCAGACTGTTTTATGTGTACCGACGGAAAGACGGAGCAATTTTAATATGCTCTCCATAAGTTTACGAATATGCCGAAAAGGGTAATATCAAATATTTCAATGTGATTATCACCAACGGCCTGAAGACAGCAATAGAGATAACAACCGAAACGTACTTCGTATAAGTTACAGATCAGACAATGGTCAGTAACCAACTGACAGACTTGCTCGTGTACTATGCTGCCCTCTTTTTCATCATCCATAATCTTACTGAAGAAGTAAAGGAAAGCGAAGCGAAACAACTAAAATAAAGCATATCAACCTCGCCGTTAAGCGAAACAAATGGTGCATATTGCTGAGACGAACTGCTGCGTCAAACATGTAAAGTCTGCTTAAGGGGCGTGCCGTTGCAGAGCAATGACATACCCTGAGAACCGGATTAAAATGCAGTGTCAAGGCCAGGATCAGAGGATCGTAATGCAAACTCCGTCTATTTTCGCTGCAGATTCCTCTTCTATTGCCTGTCCACATCACTCTTGCGTCTTCAAGTTGATTTCTGTGAATCCAACTTCTTGGAAACAGGTGAATTACACAAATGTGTCAGCGAGTAGTTGCTGAGTTAGGTCCTGCAAATGCATATTTTATTCCTTCTTACGTCACCAACTTCAGTGACAGATGCGCTCCTTCAACGGTTAACCTTCTTCATCGTTGGGTAATGATACATGGGATTAATCCTCCAGCAGGCTCAAATGAAGGTAAAAAAAAAGGTAAAGTTGTCCATGTGCTCAATGAATTAAATACTATGCCATGAAGGCGTATGGGGGAGTGGATATGTAGATCCACATTTTCTTGACCTCGGCGCTAGCTGGAGGTGAGTGGTCAGCTTCACGACTCTGCAAATTTACCCCTGGGAAAAGAGCCCCCGGTACCCATTGGATAGGAGTTTGGGTGAACCCCAGAGCTGGTCTGGGCGATTTCGAGAAGAGAAAATTCTTGACCATAACTGGACTCGAACTCCGACCCCTCAGTCGTCCAGCCCGTAGCCAGTCGCTATACCGACTACGCTATCCCGGCTCCTGCTGAAATGAAGGAAATGACGTGAAATAAAAATAACAAATTATCTGTGTTTAATTAATTAATTACGTCGCCATGAATACATATGAAGGAGTGAACCCGACTTCGGCACTGGATGAAGGTGAGTAGTCAGCTTCACTCCCCAGCCGTTTCACCCCAGGAAAGAAGCCCTGATACCCACCGGATAGGATGCTAGGTGGACCTCAGAGCCGGTCCTACTCCTGCTGGGAATCAAACCCCGGTCGCCCAACCGGTAGCCCTTCGCTATACCGACTATCTGTTCTCGAAGTGCTTGTTGTCCCAATTCCGTGATTTCTTCAATTCTTAAAACAAAGACAAAGGTATAAAACCATACAAAAACACATCATTAATTTTGCCAGTTGTGTTGTGAGAATTTGAATTTTGTTCTGTGAGTTTGAGGGGAAGAACAAATTACAAGCTTTTTATGACATGTATCTCAGAAAAATATTAAGACAGACGAAGGATGAAGCAAATATTTTAAAGTTACGTTGTTTTATTTCAAGCGCGAACTGTGTGCAGTGAGCTAAGTTTAAAAATATCATGGTGACCGGTACAATAAAACTTCTTCTTACGTGCCTTCATAAAATTGATTTTCTCATGAACATTTCTAAAAATTAACATTTATTTTCCGCTACGCACAATAAATTTTCCCATAAAGAAATTACACGAAGTCTGTCTTAAGCTGAGTCCTCCTTTCTTCCCCTTACGGACTAGGGTGCTATTGTTGCTGTACTATGCTGTCTGTTGTTTACTGTGCTCAGGGGATAAGTAAAGTTTACGGGACTTTACTCTGAGTATCTTACACCGCGTTATGACCATCAGAGGCTTGTCGCTATCAGCAGAATTGATAATATTAACATACATGCAGAATATGTATACTATAGACGAGTTTAGATTTCGACGGTGGTTCGATGTTACATTGCACATCATGTTATCAGGCGATAACACCACTTCGAGATGAACTTTGTGGACGACGTTTCGGGCCCTTGTTCGTAATGGTCGTGGAATAGTCACTGCGCTTTGAATAAGGAGGCAACAAGGAATTTCGGTAACAGAGCCCATTTCCAGACGGCGGTATCACCAAAATCATTGCCTCTTACTAAAGGGAGCACCATTTATTAGGTAACAGGTAAGTCTGAAGTCTCAGAACACCAACCACAAAATTATGTGTATTATTTCAGTTATCAGCATGTCCTATTATTTGCTTTACATTAAAACAGAATCGTTTTAATTAATTCGTTTTGCTCTATGATCTATTTTCGTAAAACAAGGAGTTGGCACACTTAAAATTTAAATTCCACGACTCAGAATTACAGGCGAAAAAACAAAATAAATCCATCTTAATTATCTTTGTAGGTTGTGTTCTGAATTTCGCAGAGTTAACTTCCCACGTTTCTTGCTAAATAACCGACTACATGAGGTAGAGTCCTTCTTGAGAAGCTAATAGTTGCTCAGCTTCCCAAGAAATTTCCCGCCTTGTATGGAATTCAGAATTTCGCCGTGGGTCGCAGAGCTATATCAATATATTACACACATTTCACTGAATTTATTTAAGGTACATCTTAATATTACATGCACATATATGCCTAGTTCTTGGCTGTGGTATATTTCATTAATTTTTCCGATCATAATCTTATGTTCAGTTCTCGTTTTTCTAATGCACACTAAATGACACGTTTATTTCATCCTGCTCGATCTAGTGACCGTAATATTATTTGTTGAAGGGTAAAACTGACGAATTTCCTCATTATGAACCCCTCCAACTGCCCGTCATTTCGTGTCTCTTAATTTCAAACATTCTTAGCAACCTGTGGAGCCGGGATAGCGGAGTCGGTACAGCGACTGTCTACGGGCTGGACGGAAGAGGGGTAGGAGTTCGACTCCCAGTGAGGTCAAGAATTTTCTCTTCTCCAAATCGTCCAGACTGGCTTTGGGATCCACCCAACCTCCTATCCAATGGGTATCGGGGGCGCTTTCTCCGGGGATAAAGGGGTCGAGGCATGAAGGTGACCACCATCTCCAGCTAGTGCCGAGGTCAAGAAAATGTGGATCTACACATGCACTCCTCCATACACCTTCATGGCGTAGTGTTTAATTCATTGAGCAAAAGGACAACTTTACCTTTTTTACCTCAGCATCCTGTTCTGAGATACGGTCAAGCAACTGTGCCCTTTCTTAAGATGAGAGACCTTACTTGACATCCAGGAGCCGGGATAGCTCAGTCGGTATAGTGACTGGCTACGGGCTGGACAACCGAGGAGTCGGAGTTCGAGTCCCGGTAGGGTGAAGAATTTTCTCTTCTCCAAATCGTCCAGACCTGCTCTGGGTTTCACACAACCTGCTATCCAATGGGTGCCGGACTCTTTCCCCTGGGGTAAATTGGCAGGGGCGTGAAGCTAACCATTCACCTCCAGCTACTGCCGAGATTAAGAAAATGCGGATCTATACATCCACTCCCCCATACGTCTTCATGGCGTAGCGCCTAGTTAGTTAAGCACAGGAACAACCTTATCTTATATTTCACATCCACACAGAACAGCATGTAAAATTACAATTTGTGCAGTTTAATGTCATGTTGTTTGATTACCAGACGGAAAGACAAACGGTTCCGCACTGATAAGGAATTATTTACATCCTGGACTGGATGACTGGTCTTTCGAGCTTGAAACAGATGTGTTGCAGAGAGCGAAAGAATGCGTCACAGCGATTGCCAAGTACTTTTGTAAAAATTGTTTCAGTAGAAGGTCACACACACACTCATACAAATTCACTCTTACAATTATTTCAAGCCAATACATGCTCGTAGTTCCATTACAGAAAGGTGTGTATAGGATCGACACATAAAAATAAATAAAAATATCAACCAGTCCTTACTTGAAGGCCGCATCGATCAGAGGAAAAGTTTTTATCAGCTGACCAGCAAGAATCGAGACTTCTACTTTATGTGTAGACCTGTATATGCACGTTCCAAATTCAAGGTCAGTTCTAGAAAAAGTTCAAGTTTCTCACCATTTCCTATATGCTCTAGAAACACTTAAGACAGAGTCAATAGACCGAAAAGAAAACTGGATACATAAGAAAGAAGTAAATAAGGAGTGTACATAATTAATACCCTAGATCACATTTATATCAGCAGTTGTTATGACGCAACAATAACCTCGAGAGCGAGAAGCAAATGAAATTGCAGTGCCTATGCACTATAACACTTTCTTGCACTACTTTCATAAACTGCACACGTTACACCGTACGGTAAATGTACCTGCTCATTTTATTACATAATTTCAAAATTCAGTAAAGACACCCTTTCTTCCATCTCAATGGTACGGTCTTGAGTGGATGAATCGTATGTTATTTAACGACGCTGTATTAACTTCAGCGGCTATACGTGTAGAGTGATATGAGAAAATGAGCGCATTCTGTGAACTTGAAATTACTGGGGAATTCAAGGTTGCGACCTACTTAAAGAAGCCATTTTATCATTCGCCTGAAGGGATTGAATGAAAGGAAGGAAATACCAGGATAATTAATGTGTTGGCAGGCGAAATCCAAACCCATTATATCTAGAAAGCAAGCCTGAGGTGTTACCGCTTTAGCCAGCTTTCCTTGTTGAGAGTAATCTTAAGTTTAAGTTTATTAAACGTATAATCCTGAATAACGCGTGTACTGAATTTAATAAAAAGTCATCACCGTAGCTCTAGCGAAACTTTCACTGGAAGGAGACGCATTGTCCCTCTCTGTGTAACTTCTTTTAGAACAAAACTAGAAACGGAAGCTGCACATTCACGTAACGCTTCACACATTGATAACGGATCAAAAAGGAACAAGAGCTACTTACAGAGAAGTACATCTGGTTCATATATGCAGATACTGAGAATATGCCTTCAGGCCTACTGCAGGTGCATAAATTGCTTACCAAGTTTAGTTAAAAGTTCAAATTCGATTAGAACATGATTATGAAGGTGGCTCACATACGTTTCTTTCCAAATTAGCCTGAATATTCTGCTTATATTTCTCCATAAGCGACTTACATTTTGGAATCAACACATTTGAAGCAAAAACCTGATATGGTAATTCAGACTGATGAATATCTGAGTGGCATGAACTGTACTGGGACTGGAATGCGACCACCTGTTGGGTGTAGCGTGTAAGAGGACGGTCTCAGAGGTACAAGTAGAACTAAAGCTATTGTGCAATTCATGATCAGTGTCATTTTATGATTCAAGGAGATCCAAAATTGCATATGGAAGATTCTCAGGGTTCACAGTAGCTTTGGCCCACTTACAGCTGTAAGAAACTCCGTTATCTGAAGGATAATAATGCAACTCATTTCACTCTTATAACTCAGAAACGAGGAAATGAAGTAAAGGCGTGAAAACGATAAAGGAAAGTAAGTAAGAAAGATGGGAAAAAAAAAAAAGATTTTCCCGTTGAAGTTCAACGGAGTTTTCCACTAATGTAATAGTGATACGTGTCTTCCCACCATCCTAGGTCATGTGATGTCGGATTTATGGGGTTTCACCTGAGTGCTCCGGTTTCCTCTGCCAACTCTGGTTCCACCAAGTGCTTCACATCCATTAATTGTTCCATCACTGACGTTATACAGTCTTGGTACTGACAACGTCGTTAATCAACCAGGTTATAAAATGAAAGGAGTACTAGTCCCACGATAAAGTGATTTTCTGATGTCCGTGAAACAGATTCACGTAACTACCGAGTAAACAGGCTTTAGAAATATCCAGTGGAAAATTCCAAAATTTATTGATCGAAAGAGGAGGAACATCAAAATTAAAAACCCATCCAACTTGGGTGGGAAGGTGTGGACTATGGCTCAGGCAAGGTTCTAGTGGTCGGCCCTTGTGAACACGGCATCCAATGTTTGGACTGCATAAAAATCATGGCCTTTCTAGACTTGCTGAGCAACTATTAATTAACTTCTGGCGAGAGATTCTGCTCCATGAAGTTAATGGTTTTGTCATATTTGCAGCGAAGCGCTCGTCCATCGCTACAAACCGCAGAACTCATGTCGAAATCGGCAGCTTCGTCCGAAAGGAAGTAGCTACATCCAGACTGGTGTAAGGAGAAATGAGTCAACGGATATATGAAGAGCTGAGGGCAGACGCAGTTATTTCGTTAGTACGGGCAGTGCTTAGCAAATATTACATTCTAATTAAGAAAGAAAAATTAAATTCTAAGCATTAGCTGCAATGTCCGGAGATTTTCGCAATTCCATTTAAATTCCAGTTGCAGTTCCGCTTGATAGTCTCGGATCTTCTTCTTCTTTTTCTTCTTCAATTCCTGCTCCCACTTGGAGCATAGAGCATCCGTGAAAGGCTTCCTCTCACTTCAGTTTCTTAATCTAAGACAGTCGATGGGATTCTTTGAATGGGGCATCAGCCTGTCGCAAGGCCTCTACCTAACACAAACAGAATAAAGACAGACATCTATGCCTTGAGTGGGATTTAAACCCACGATCCCAGAGTTCCAGCTAGCGAAAACAGTTGATGCCTTAGACCGCGCGGCCACTGTGATCGACGATATTCTCGCGTAATACAGAGAATTCCTTACTTCCTGGTGCGACACCATGTCGGCAAGAAATGTTTGGCCATATGCGATCACACACGATTGCATATATCTACCGGTTTCGTATAGGCCTACAAAGTTTTCTCTTTTCTATGGAGTTAATGGAGCAAGTTAACTTTGTAATGTAGGCTTGAAGAGTGATAACCACCCAAGCTGAGCAGGTTAAAAAGGAAGACACAAATTTGCGATCAGAGTAGCCGGTATCGTAATTAAGATTCGGACGAAAATATTTCAGACATTAATCAGATAATGATTTATACCTGTTCTTCCACGACTGACAAGATAACGTTCAACAACCATCCCTCTCCACGCCCAGAACATATCTCCCAACTATATGTATGAGGCGGGATAGTGCAGTCGGTATAGCGACTGGCTACGGGCTGGACGACTAAGGGGTCCGAGTTCGAGTCTCTATAAGGTCAAGAATTCTCTCTTCTCCACCTCGTCCAGACCGGCTTTGGGGTCCACGCAGCCTCCTCTCCAGTGGGTACCGGATGCCATGTCTTCAAGCTGACCACTCATCTCCAACTAGTGCCGAAGTCAAGAAAATGTGGATCTATACATTCTCTCCCCCACACGCCTTCATGGCGTAGTGCTTAGTTAGGTAGGTAAAAGGAAAACTTTGCCTTTAATCTTTATACTCGTATGTACGGGTATCTGCAAGAGCGTATGTACGGGTATCTGCAAGAGCGTATGGTATCTGGAGAACAATTTTTTGCATTCAGTTCTGAATTGTCTGTCGTTTCGGCTTCTTTAAAAGCTATAAAGCGCTCTTATTTGGCTTGTTCTAGATTTTGTGTTTCAAAAGGAAGAACATGGATTTATGTTGTGTGAGAACAAGTTGACGCAGAGAAGCGGTCCACACACACTAGCCACTATAGCATAAGTCACCAAGACAAGACACCAGCCACTAAATACACATTTATGTTGTGTGAGAACAAGGTGACGCAGAGAAGCGGTCCACACACACTAGCCACTATAGCACAAGTCACCAAGACAAGACACCAGCTACTAAATACACATTTATGTTGTGTGAGAACAAGGTGACGCAGAGAAGCGGTCCACACACACACTAGCCACTATAGCATAAGTCACCAAGTCAAGACACCAGTCACTAAATACACATTTATGTTGTGTGAGAACAAGTTGACGCAGAGAAGCGGTCCACACACACTAGCCACTATAGCATAAGTCACCAAGACAAGACACCAGCCACTAAATACACATTTATGTTGTGTGAGAACAAGGTGACGCAGAGAAGCGGTCCACACACACTAGCCACTATAGCACAAGTCACCAAGACAAGACACCAGCTACTAAATACACATTTATGTTGTGTGAGAACAAGGTGACGCAGAGAAGCGGTCCACACACACACTAGCCACTATAGCATAAGTCACCAAGTCAAGACACCAGTCACTAAATACACATTTATGTTGTGTGAGAACAAGTTGACGCAGAGAAGCGGTCCACACACACTAGCCACTATAGCATAAGTCACCAAGACAAGACACCAGCCACTAAATACACATTTATGTTGTGTGAGAACAAGGTGACGCAGAGAAGCGGTCCACACACACTAGCCACTATAGCACAAGTCACCAAGACAAGACACCAGCTACTAAATACACATTTATGTTGTGTGAGAACAAGGTGACGCAGAGAAGCGGTCCACACACACACTAGCCACTATAGCATAAGTCACCAAGACAAGACACCAGTCACTAAATACACATTTATGTTGTGTGAGAACAAGTTGACGCAGAGAAGCGGTCCACACACACTAGCCACTATAGCATAAGTCACCAAGACAAGACACCAGCCACTAAATACACATTTATGTTGTGTGAGAACAAGGTGACGCAGAGAAGCGGTCCACACACACTAGCCACTATAGCACAAGTCACCAAGACAAGACACCAGTCACTAAATACACATTTTAGCGAAAAATGAAAAACAGAACACAGGAAAGACGAATGCTACAAAACACAATACATAATATTATATCATTTAAAGGCAAAGTTAATTATCTTTTATGTTAAATTTAGCAAGTAATAAACAGGTTTAAACAATAAAATTCTTGGCGTACATCCTTCATGAGCTATATATGTAAAATTGTATAACAGTCGAAGAGAATCATGATGTTCACCTGATGATAGCCCTGTATTGCCGAAATATATCATTGCACTTATATGAAAGTGCTGAATTATTTGTGAGTGATTCTATACCCTGTGAAGCTGCACTGACGACTCCATACTATGTGTGTGCGTGTGCGTGTGCGTGTGTGTGTATAGTCACTTACTCATTCATGGAGTTGAGCCATTCTTGAAAAACCGACAATTTTGTAGCTATTCAAAAGCTTCCCAACACTCTATGGAACCAGAAGGTTCATTAACTTGTTGGGTCCTCCACTGGTCCATATCCTGAGCCAGATCAATTCAATTCATACCATCCCAATTCTATCTCTCTAAAATCCATTTTAATATTGTCCACCCACCTACGCATTGGTCTTCCCACTGATCTCATTCCATCTGATTTCCCCACAAATATCCTACATGCATTCCTCTTCTCCCCCATTCATACTACATGTCCTGCCAATCTTATCCTCCTTGCCTTGATCATTGTAATTTTACTTGGAAAAGAGTACAAGTTATGAAGCTCCTCATTATGTAGTTTTCTCAACCTCCTGTCACTTCATCTCTCTTCGTGTGTGTGTGTGTGTGTGTGTATAGTAACGAAGATAATATTTGGAACTAAGGGCAGGAAGTAAGAGAATTACATAATTAGGACTTTCATCATATTTTCAATTTTCACCAAATATTGTGATCGACAATAGCCAGAATTGTTTCCCGGGTATATATGGCCGGAAATGAAGGACACCGTTGCCTTTCGTCCATTTCCCCCCGTTTTAGAATGTTTTGGAACTTTTTTTTTAAATTCACTTAGTGGGGGTGGAGTCCAAGTGGGTCCACTCGGCACGGCGGCCACTGATTGGCCTATTGTAGCCTGCCCCGAGTGATTATGATGATGGAGAATTTGGTGAAATGAAGATTGACAAGGGAAACAGAAATACTCGGAGAAAACTCGGCCCAGCACCACTTTGTCCACCACAAATCCACTTGACCAGACCCGGGATCGAGCCCGGGCCGCCGCGGTGGGAAGCCAGCGACTAACCGCTTGAGCTATGGTGCGGTCATGTTTTGGAACTTACTTCTCTCTCGCGTTGAGTTACACTTCAGTAACCTTGGCTTGTAAATAGGGACAAGGCCTTATTTAAGCCATGAATGGCAGGGGGAAATACACAGATTCTCGGGAATGTCGGCGGAGACTGTGGTAGAGAGTTAAGAACTTTAATTCGCGTTCGGGACGTCCAGATTTCGAGTTAAATTTTGTGATCTCCCTCAATCCTTCCAGGAAAATGCTGATACAATTTTTTAGAACAAAGAAATGTCGCTTTGTTCAACATCCTTTCCATTTCATGGTCACCTATAATTATATGCTATACAACATATGTATTTGAGGGAGAGTCGTTAATTGACTTAGGGGAATAGACTCACAAACCCCCCACCCCCACCCCGTTACAGTGTTTTCCACCACAGTGCCTACCTAGAACAATCGGTGTTTGAATAGGAAATAACTTTGTGACAACGTGTGAATTAAATTTGGAAGAAATGAGTTCTTGATTCCGTGTGAAACACTAACAGAAATTCTCACGAGAAAATGGGAACTGTGTAATATTCCTGAAATATTAAGCCTATATAATATTATGCCAGGCATTCCTCATTGTCTGAGACATATGAAACCTACATTAGGCAATACAGAACGCGTAGCATAATATTGGTGCAACGAACTCTCAGAACGTCGTGTATATTGCATTTCTGATAATACTGATGTAATGAACCGACCATTGCCACACATTTTTTTTTTCAAAATTGAGGTTATGTTTACCCTTACGCGTTTTCACTAATGCCCATTATTCGGCATTTCTAATGTAAATTCATAATAGTGCCTTGATACACAACACTAACGCTCCCTTCTGACTTCTTCCATTCTCGTGTTCGGTTGAGACACCGTCGCCACGTAACTTAAGCATCAATAAATGAATCAGTTTCTTAAGGCCTAGCGCACACATGCAATTTTTAGTTGGACCATAGTTGGCCGATAGTTGCGCGCGATAGTGGAGGCCCAACGACTGCTGAGGGACGTGCGCACATACAGTTTCGAGTTGTCCACAACTACGCCAATGAGCAGTCGGCCAGTCGCAGCATGGATGTGTACGGTATAGCAGTATGTGCATTATTGTTAAGCGGGAATATTGGATTCACCCTATTTATAGCGAACGTCTGTTAAAAGGAAAATTTTACACATTGTACCATGAACTGAGATAATACACATCAAAATTTTTCGATTATTGCAGAATGAATATTGATAGTTTTGATGAAGTGTTGCTTCTTCTGGAACCTCAGATCTTGCACAAGAATACAAGATGGAGATTGGAGTTTAATATTTCTAGAATTATTATTGCAAACACAGAAAATGTAAAAAGGTAAAGTAAAGGTATTCCTGTAACAGGACGTGGAGGCCCATAGGATTGTGAGATGTTGAGCCTGCCACATTTCCTAGACAAACAGCTCATAGATGGGGGTAAGGTCGTCATCCCTACGAGCCGGCCGCCCTTTACCGCCAAGAATATTCCAAGAATATTCTTGGTACCCATTTCTGTTAGAGGCCGAGTCGGCCACAGGGCCAGAGTGCGGCTGGAAGGATTGGGTAAATTGAAACGATCCAATGACCTCATCGGGATTCAATGCCGCTACCTTCTGGCTTGTAGCATAGTGTCTCAACCAAGTACGCTACCGCATGCCCAATTGCGAACACAAAGCACACAAAAATACTATTTTTCTCTTACATAACATTGAGAGCACGTAAGTTATTAGACTCATTACACTTCAGTAAGAATTGGCAACGAAATAAAAATTGCTCATGCTAAAACTACTGTATATGCAGACCATTCCAGTTTTCAATCAGAGCGGTGTACACTTCTTCCCACAACTTTTTCTTATGATTAGTATCAAAATATTCTTTACGTAATTCTACTATAAGTTTCTCAATGCTTTGATCCCATATGTTGCAACTGGAGGAACTAGAGCGAGCGCGAAGACAGGCAGGAAAAGACACAACTTGTTGACTGGGGGTCAAATCGTGCCCGATTTCAAGTTGCATGTGTGCACACTCCCATAAAATCTCATGTACACCGGTGTTATCACCAACAGTTGGTTCGGCGGGCAGTTGAGGTAGAGCCCTACTGCTCGCCGTCTATTGGAACAACTATCGTGACGTGTGCGCACTCCCATTAAACGCAGTAGTTCTCGGCGACGTGCCCAACTATCGGACAACTAAAAATGGCATGTGTGCGCTAGGTCTAACCGGAACTACACCGATTATTCGAGACCTTCAGACTCTTAACGCGCATGCGCGAAGCGCAACGAACTTTGTTGAACCAGGTGCGTGGTAATGATATCCACAAAGTTTAATTGGCAATTGTGACTTTTAAGCAAGAGGATTTTTTTTTTAATATTCGGATATTAATTTCATAGCTCACTGAGAAATTTGTTCCATCGGTAACGTTTCTGCCTTGGCCACGCCATAGCTCAACCGGTTAGTCGCTGGCTTCCCACCGCGGCGGCCCGGGTTCGATCCCGGCTCTGGTCAAGTGGGATTTGTGGTGGACAAAGTGGCGTTGAGGTGGGTTTTCCCCGAGTACTTTGGTTTTTCCTGCCAATCTTCATTCCACCAATTGCTCCATCATCATAATCACCCGGGGTAGGTACAATAGGCCAATCAGTGGCCGCCGTGCCGAGTGGATCCAGTTGGACTCCACCCCCCCCTCCTAAGCGAATTAAAAAAACGTTTCTGCCTTTAATTCCGGAGGTGTCCTGTTCAAAGATCATCCTAGAGCTCCGCGCAGGTCCTGGGCTGCCCAACCTGAAGAATGCGACGCTCATCCCATGTAAATCGACCACCGCCATTCCGACTGCTAACTGAATAAAGAAATTGTAGCCCAACACATTATAATAAGAGCAATAAATAATAAATTTGTACATGTTCTTCTCTACTTAAGCACTAGGCCATGAAGGCGTATGGGGGAGTCTATGTGTAGATCCAAATTTTCTTGACCTCGGCACTAGCTGGAGGTGAGTGGTCAGCTTCACTACCCGGCCTCTTTACCCGCGGGGAAATGACCCCCGGTATCCATTTGATAGGAGGTTGGGTGGACCCCGGAGGCAGTCTGGACGACGTAGAGAAGAGAAAATTTTTGACCTTACCTTGACTATAACTCTGAACCCTCGACCGTCCAGGCCGTAGCCAGTCGCTATACAGATTACGCTATCCCGGCTCCCCATGTTACAAAAATAAGAATTTCGCAAGTTGCAGTGGATGCCTGAGTGTCTTCTGTTGTCGCGTGCATATTGTTAATACCCCAGTAAAAAGTTTAAATTCTTGGTTTGAAGTATTTTTTTCGGAAATGGAATTGAATCTTGAAACTTGGTACAGCGGTCTCCTGTGTCAGGCGTCTGCAAGATTTTAGTGCACAGGTCTAGACTTGATCAGATGTCTTCTAATTTCTCCTCACATAGAGCTCGGCCTTTCAATTTCTTTTCCAGTAACGAAGAAATTAGTATTACTCTTGAATATCCAGAGGCTGCTGTAGTCTGGGCAAGTTTTATGTCTGAAACTTAGGCTATTATGTGTCAATTTCGCTGTCTTTCAAAATTTCCGCAGCACGACCAGACGTTTGGGATGCCCTGGTGTTCCTACCAGAGCGGCTAAGAGATTCATTCATTCATCAGTAATCTGTCAGGTCCACAGTCTCTTCCAAAACAGTTCCTCCACTTAATGCGATCTAGACCTTTTTCCTTCAAATAAAAATATCCTCTTCTGTCCCCAAGATCATCCAGCATCTTCTTACGTCTTCTTCCTCGTCTTCTGGTCACTTCTATCCCCCCCTCTCTCGCATACATGGTATCTCTGTTTTTGGAAAGAGACTATCCAGGAAAAGTGATAATGTGGTAGTTTTTCCATTTGCTTTCCACATCGCAGTACAACAGCCGTTCAAACCACTCTGGTCACGCCTGTTGCTATACGAACTTGAACCATCTCGAGCATCATTTGCTCTGTGCTTCAAGTCGCTGCTGATGACGCTGCTTCCGGCATCAGTTTTTGGTTTTTGGTGTCTCTCTTCGTCTGATGCCTATCCTTTGACCTGTCCAGCAAGGGAGGCCCTGCCAGTAGCTACGCTACCGCTGGTATAGCTCTCAGGGTCCTTGGCATACTCAAACCCCCTCACCACGATAAGGTGGAGACACCAGCGAGGGGTCTAAGAGATATGTGGCAATTTTTAAGACGGTAGAATTTTAGAAAAGAACGTATATACACAATAATAGCCTTACGAACACATCGGGAAACGCCAGGTTTCACAGAATCTATGATTTTTTAAATTACTTCAGTCATTTATTAAGATCCTGTATCAAATCTTCTTACCTTTAACCTCTCTCAAATTTGATATTTCGTTGCTCCAACAATTAAGAGAGTACATTAACCGCCACTCTTTATTAAAGAACGCCCCTGAAACGAGTCCTCTTTTCTTGTTGGTGTTGCTGCTGTAGTGTCGGGAGACCTCTGCACAGTGTGCAGAACACCTGCTGTCCTCTTTGACATATCGTGGAAAGAATGCAGTATCGTGGACAATAACATAGCTCCCCTTCCGTGCAGGGAAAAACCGGCTTAAAATAAGTAATTAGAATTAAATACGAAGCATGATTATATGAGCTGATTTTGAAACTGGGTTAAACGCGAGTCACAGGTTAATTGTCAATAAGGGAGAACAAGAGACAAGATGAAAGTGTTTTTTTTTCAGAATTTAATTTAAAATTACAGTAATTCATATGATATCTTTTTAAAAGTTCAGAGCCCGGATAGCTGCTAGCTACGGGCCGGTCAACGGAAGGATCGGGGTTCGAGTCCCGGTAGGGTCAAGAATTTTCTCTTCTTCTTATCGTCCAGACCGGTGCTGGGGCACATCCAGCCTCATATCCAATTGATATTGGGAGCTATATTCCTGGAGCTAAAACGGCAGGGGCGTGAAGCTGACCACTCACCTGCAGCTAGTGCCGAGGTCTAGAAGACGTAGATCTATACGTCCACTCTACCATAAGATTTCATGGTGTAGCGCTTAATTTGCTAAGCACAGGGACAATTTTACCTTTACCATTTTACGTTACTTTTAACAAGTTATTCTGCGATTGAGTAGTTCGCATTCCTGTTTCATGGTCATGAAGACTCAGAGAATGGCTGTATCACTGGGTCACTTGCAACGAAACCATGAGGAAGAGTATGCTTTTCTGTCCCGTACTGCTACTGGGGGACGAAATTTGGTACCACCATTTTGAACCCGAGAGCAAACCGCAGAGCCAACAGAGGAAACGCGCGAATTATCCCCCACCGAAGAAATCCAAACAAGTTCCAGTAAAGTGATGATGACATTCTTCTTCGACTGCAAGAGCCCTCTGCTTGTCGAATTTCTCGAGCATGGGGCCACAAACAGCGCACAGCGCTATGAAGACACTTTGCAGAAACTGAGACGTGCCATAAAAGCAAAACGCCCTGGAACGGCATTCTTCGTGATTCCTTCTTCATGACAATGCGCGCCCCCACACTGCCAGCTCTGTGAGGAATACGCTACAGAGATTTGGTTGGGAAGTGCTTCAACACCCCCCTACAGCCCAGATTTCTCCCCATGTGATTTTCACATTTTTGGAGACCTGAAGAGAGACATTTGTGGACATCGGTTTGCATCAGACGAAGACGTGTGTGGCTGGGTAATGATGTGGTTCCGTAGATAGCCCACAAACTTTTGCAAGGAAGGGATTGACCGTCTTAACTCCAAATGGTATAGATGTACGTGTTTGGAGATTAATTTTGAGGTATTATTTTTTTTTATTGCAAGTGGGGTGGGACTGATTAATTTTGAGGTATTATTTTTTTATTGCCTGTGGCGTGGGACTAAGTCCCTTGTACTGCGGTCACTTCTGACCTATTGTACCAGCCCCAGATGATAGGTGAGGGTGATTGTGGAGCAATTGGTGGAATGAAGATTGGCAGGGTAAACCGAAGTACTCGGAGAAAACCTGCCCCAGCTCCACTTTCTCCACCACAAATCCCTCTTGACCAGACCCGGGATCGAACCCGGGCCGCCGCGGTGGGAAGGCAGCTACTAACCGCTTGAGCCATGGCGCGGCCTAATTTTCAGGTAAGAAATGTTCTTTAATATGATTTGGTTTCTGGCCCGTTTTCATTTGAGTGCCCCTCATACTTTAAGATAGCCACTGCACGTTTCTCCCCAGACTCTCCCCAGCTGCTGTTCATGTCATTCTCCCATATTAAGCAGAGTTTACAAAGAAGAATGTTTATGAAGTGTTCGATATTCTGGGCTGTATCGCCTCCATCTTCACTGTGTGTTTGTTGCCTCTTTCATGCTGGTTTCTTGCTTGACTTACTCTTCAACCTCGATGTTGGAGGAGACATTTTCTTCCGAAATGTCAGTTGAATCTCACCGGACTATACACGTACAACGTTATTTCCCAGAAGATAAGTCTCTTCATAACCATCGCTGTAAGAACCTCATATGCTAAAGGATATTATGTTTCACATCCGTGTTTTTAAGCCTATTTTCCATGATTTATAATGAAAATCGGACTAATAGAAACGTCACACTTACGTATCATTCTTCTGTAACAACTTCTGAACCATTTATGGGAACCAGTGCAATAACCATGCAACTGGTTTTCACCATGCCTTTGTACTCTTTAATTCCTTGGAATATTTGGAACCGATCTGATGCAATTGCGAACACGTGTAGTCGGAACTACATTAGCGCCACATAAAGCAAACAAAAACGCAAAAACAAACTCCGTGGTTTTAGTCCGCAAGAGAACTATACCGACCGAGCGACTGTCACTTGTCCGCGAAGTTAGTGCCAAATTTAGAGGATAGAGGGCGTCGCGTGGTCAGCGCAACGAATCCCCACGGCCGCTAATCTCGGTTTTCTAGACCGGAACCGCTATTTCCTTGAAAAAGCTTCTCAGTTATCCTCACGAAGCTGAGGGGACCCCGTTCCAGACCCACCACTTCTCAGAAAATCTGGTAGCACCTGGAATCGAACCCGGACCTCTGTATCAGTAGCCAGGAACTTTGACCACTAGACCACAGAGGCGGTCAATAAAGCATGGTGTTAAAATTTATCTGGAACACATTTTCTAAAAAAATATCCGTCTCTTGTTATTTAGCTACTTTTTTGATGGGATATCTGAGAAGATTTCGACTGGTGCAAGAAGTTTTTGCATCTTTCAGTATGACAACGGCTAATGGAGCCTTGACGCTTTTATGAACTTTGTGTGCAAAGGGATCATTCTTGTAAAGCATACTTATAAGCTTTGTATGAGGACTTTTATGTGTTAACATTTAAAAATATGACAGCAAACAAATTCTGAAGCCGAATTCAACATAGTCTGAATGTGTGTTTCCCACAGAACTGAGTCGCTAAATGGCGTAATAATGAAATTACAGTCCTTGTTATCCTTGTTACCTAAATCGAAACAATTGAAGTATGATAAGCACCTCAGCGTCTTCCGAGAATACCTCTTTATCTAAGCATTATTGACTGTATTATGAAAGCTGCTGCTTCTTTGAAAAAGTGACGTCAATTTCATTTAATATCATGCTGGACAATTACAGTGAAAGACAAACTTCATGGAGCCCAGTCCTTCTTGAGAAGCCGCCAGCTGTTCAGCTACTCAAGAATTTCCCAACATTTTATGGAACCAGAAGGTTCATTATCACATTCACAGGAGCCCTCTATTGGTTCCTAACCTGATACAGATAAATCCAGTCCATGCCACCCCCTCCAGTCTCTCTCAGATCTATTTCAATATCTTCATTTCACCTACGCCTAGTTCTTCTTAGTGGTTTCTTTCCTTTTGGCTCTCAAAATTTATATACGTACTTTCCTTTCCCCCCCCATATTTTCTACATTCCTTGCCCATCTTATTCTCCTTGACTTAATCATTATAATTATATTTGGTGAAGAGTACAGGTTACGAAATTCCCCAACATGTATTTTTCTCCAACCTCCTGTTACTTCATCTCTCTTTGGTCCAAATATTTTCCCAAGTAAGCTATTTACAAACACCCTCAGTCTGTATTCTTCCCTTAATGTCAGAGACCAAGTTTCTCACCCATATAGAACTGCAGGCAAACTTATAGTTCTGTGTATTTTAATTTTTACGTTTTTGGCAGTGAAGACAAAAGGGTCTGAACTGACTGGTAGGAAGAATTACCCCAATTCAATTCGCTTTTAATTTCATAATGAATCTAATTTTGCTTTGTTACGGTCATTTCCAAATGTGTGCACTTCGCCACACTTTCAAAGGCTCTATTATCTCTCTTTACGTTACGATTTCCCCTGCATTTTGGTGACGTCAACATATACGTCTAAATGTACATTTTGCTTTTATGCCGTCGGTTACCATTCGCCCGAGAGAATGTTAACCTACGTTGCACATAGACGGCATAAATCGGAAAGCAAAGTCAGATCTGCGCAGTGTAACAGGAGCTGCAATTTAATTATACAATACATACTTCATTCTCTCGCTGTTTACTGCCTCACTAGCATCAATTAGAGCTTCTGTGTTCCTCCTTATGCAACGAAAAACTAAGAGCATATTAACTTAATTAATACAAGACCAATAATAGCGCCACAGGTAATATAATAATTAAAATTGTTAAGGAATATGACAATTATTTTAATTTATTTATTATTACGTTAATTATATATTATATTATTTGTAATATATAATTATAATAACATATAGAAATATATGTAATTATAATATATTATATTATATAAATATTATTATATTAAGAATTAATAACTTAATTTAACCGTCTCCTTTTATCATGCGAGCCAATAGATTTGACTCAGAAAATGTGTTAAAGGTAAAGTTAATTAACTAATTAAGCAGTATGCCATGGAAAAAGTATGGGGGGTTGAAGTATAGATCCACCATTATTAACCTCGACTCTAGATGGAAGTGAGTAGTCAGCTTCATGTTCCGGCCCGTTTAACCTCGTGGAAATCGTGAGCCGCAGAGCGAGTCTGGACGTTGTGGAGAGGAGGAAAATCTTGCCCTTTCAGAGAATTGAACATAGGCTATTCTGACTGTAGCCCGTCATTATATAGACTTTGCTTCCCGGCTACTCCATAGCATGTGAGGCACTTACAATATCCCAGATTTTTCAGTAAAGCTTCTTACACTTGGCAGTTTTCTTATTTTTTGACAATTGATATAAGTCTAAGGGTGAGCTTATCTCATTTTCAGAAAACAGCAAGCGCGCTTACTTGATAAGTTAGCTAAATAAAGTTCACTACTTACACCAGCCACGATGTGGAGAATTTTTTCAATTGACCTAATCCTTCCAGCCGCACTATGGCCCTGGGGTCCACTCAGCCTCTAACAGAAATGAGTACCAGGAATATTCTTGGAGTATTCTTTGGGGGTAAAGGGCGGCCGGTGTGTAAGGCTGACAACTTTACCGCTATCTATAAACCGATTGTCTAGAAAATGTGGGAACCTCGACGTCTCAAAACTCTATGGGCCTCCACAGCCTGTTATAGGGATAGCTTTACCTTTTATTTTTCGTATGGTTCGTATTCGAAATGAGTGTCCTCGATTTTAATCTAGACGAAAGTGACGCCAACTTCACTACGAATGCAAGTGTACAAAAATCAGCACAGTTACTTTTGGATGTTCATTTTGATTGTAGACGTTTCTAACCACTCATTTCTTTAATGCATAACGCATAGTCATGCTGGATAAGAGAGTGTAATACCAGATAAATGTTTAACGTGTCTGACCACAAGCGGACCTTACGTGTAATTTCATGTTGTGTGGGGGCAGTAACTGAGGCGTCGTGACAATCTGCCCATTTTTCATAGTGACACCTCCATCAGGCGACGGACATGTCACCTGCCTGATGGAGAGCACTGGAGATCACAATAACGCTCAAGTGCACCT
>NW_019730583.1:930203-1127476 GCF_002891405.2 Cryptotermes secundus | reverse complement strand
TTCATTCCACCAATTGCTCCACAATCACCCTCACCTATCATCTGGGGCTGGTACGATAGGCCAGAAGTGGCCGCAGTGCAAGGGACTTAGTCCCACCCCACTAGCAATAAAACAAATTTGTACAGATGATAATTAATAAAACCTTTTTTTTTCACTGTCTACAGCCCCATTGGGCCTGGCTTCTGATTTTTCAGTTTCATGATCATTTTACAGAGACACGACAACATAAATACAGAATAAACATATACACATACTAAATATCCATGCTTTTGTGGGATTCGAAACCACGATCCCGGCTTCCAAGCGAGCTAAGACAGTACATACCTTAGACCGATCGGATACCGTGACAGGCAATTAGGAGAACTTAGTACGGATAAATCGAGGAAGTTGTAGTTTTTTCTTATATCACGAAATATAAAAGTGTTAATTCCGTTCTAGTTTGTGTTTTCTTAAACAGATATAATTCTAATTTTCTGTGGCAAAGCATAGCTATTATTAATGTGTACCTCATTCACCAATTTACTGTTATCTTCTGTCTTGACGCTACATAAGACTTATTTAATACATCCAGTGCGGTCAACAAAGCAAGGGTTCGAACTCTTGAAGTTGTATCTCTATTTTTGAAACAGTCTCTTAAAGCCACAAGAATCTGTATCAGATCTAATTATAATGAATTGCTGAAAGAATCGATATACTCAACAGATTAATGCCTTTAGAACTATGTGGAATAGATCCCTGGGTATAGAATGGGCCATCGTATTAAAATTATATACCTTAAAGAGAATCTGCAATAGGGCATACAGTTTGGTACCTCTGATTTCTGAAGAGTTCGTTCCAATGCGTTTCACCAGTATTTTCAATCACAGAAGATTAGGAATTTTTCCTAAACTACTAATTTGGGGAAACTTTGCATAATAGTAATAGTGATAACAATATAATAATAATGTAAAAACAATAATAACACAAATGCGGATTTGTTAATTTATTGCAGTGCTTTCCAGCTGCAGGGAACGCGCGTGAAATACACAATAAACATAAAATGTATAAAGTTAAGTAACAAAATAAAAGAGAAAGGAAAATTCAATAATAAACAAAATAGAATTACGAAAAGGAAAGGAATTCTGCAAGGAAATCAAGTTATTTTTTTGAAAACAACAAATAAGTAGTAAATACTACATAACAACATAAATACACTTGACTGAATGTGTAAATATCACATTATCAACTGCCTTATAAATTGAAAAGTCTCAAAACAATTTATTGTGCACACGAAAACTAACAGTATACACGATATGGTGACAACTTACTTTATCCTTAAAATCATCAGGAAGAAATATAATATGGAGATGTGTTACGCTAATTTTAAAAATTCCATTATGAAGTCATAATTTCTATTGTATATTTTCAAATTTATTGGACTTGACTGGGCTCTTCTGACTGAGATTTTTTAATGATTTTGCTGTTTCTTCAGTTTCTAGTACGTCTGTTAGGAAATGACTGCTCCTTTCCAGACCCTTTCCAGTTTATCTTTCATCTGTAATTTTTCTATCTGATGCCATATTCTGGTAGTTGCGAGGATCATTAGAAGTTCACAAGAAAGAAAAGTTACAGATCTCTCCCGCACCTCAAACTTTCTGTGTCAGTCCACTTAATCTTAATTTAAAACAAGACACAATAAATTAGATGAAAAGTGCTGCTTCTCCCCAGAGATAACGTCCTCTGAAAAACATTAAACTATTAGGAGTTTAGGATGATTTTCCTGCACTAAACTCCAGCGGTTATCTAACTCACTCACCAGCAATCTCAAATCTGTTACTCACTAACTCCACTGAATAATTGAACTCATAACTCACTAACTCTCCTGCTTATAATATCTCGGCAAGGACCGCACAGAACTCACCGTTTCTGGTTGCTGTTTACGGTCGTTGCCTTGCAACTGCCCTTGTCTACTTGTTTGTTTCATGGTCGCTGCCTAGAAAACCCCGTTTCTAGGCAGCGACCGCGAAACAAATAACTAGACAATGGTTATATATACATAGAAACTCACACACCCTGCACACTTCAACTCCGAAACATCTGCGCCATTCTGCACGTCCACACGGTGTAACCATCGACGAGCTGAACAACTATTAACTCAACCCCCTGAAGTTGTTAATTCTCAATATGTGCAGAACTGCAGCAGAGGATTTGAAATTAAGCCAAGATAAGATCACAGCTAAAATTATACAAATTTATGTCAGTTCTGTCTTAATAAGGGGACTAGACACTAGGCTTCAAATGGAGTTGATAGGTGGAAAATTAAAACAACAGATGTAATATGTGTTTGTGGTCATCGCATATGACCAGCACATAATGAATAACCATTTTTAAATAAATAATTAATTAAACAAGAGGCTATGGGAAGAACTAATCAGATACTTCTACATAAACAGCATGGAAAACGACCCCTCCAGCAATTAATCATTGCCGCGGGAACGTCTTTATCAAGTTGTTATCTGGCAACTCTATGGGATATACAAACTGTTTACCTAGCAATGATAGGAGGTATACACATATAGACAGACTGATGGGAAGGTTTTATGAAATATCCCGTTGAAATGTGCTTAGCTGCCGTGTTATACGTATCAAGTCTCATTAAGATTGGTTCACCCATTCAAATGATAGTAAGGGGGATATACAGACATACAGACAGCATGGAGATGACATAAATCTACTTTAGGAAAGCCGAATAAAATACAAATAAAACATTTTAATGGATAATTACGAGTTGGGCTACTTAACGTGGAAAGAATGCAGTGGCGCGAACAGAATAGACACAACTAAAAAATTGTTCCTACTCGGAAGGTCTAGTTGTAAGGTCTGTTTATTTATATACTATCTAATGACGCTGTCAGTGATTCATGCTCGTCGAATGGCAGGATAACTAGTGAATTCTAAATTGGAAATCCTGTGGAAGGAAGCAGATGTAGCCCATTGCTTGAACATTTGCCAGTTTGAGGAAAAAGAGGTATTTCAGCAAAAATAGGTGATATCCTGTCCGAGATTTGAATGCGGAACCTCCACAAGAAGGAGGACTGCTTACTAAATCAGATGCCCCGCATCTAGTCTTATCTAGGAGGATAAGTTCAAGTATACCTTAAAGCTAAAGGCTGTGATGATATGGACTGATTATCCGGTTTCAGGATAAGTTAGTGTGGCGGGCTTTGTGAGAAGCGGCACTGAACATAAGAATTATATGAAAGATGGGTAATTTATCGAGTAATGGGCTAACTGTCAGCTTTTGAAGCAGGGTTCTTCTTCATGGAAATGATTGGTCAGATTTCGCCTGTCTACACTCTCGATATAGAAAAGCGCATATCTATGGATCGAAACCACAGTTGGCTGCTTGCTTTATACTATTTGTTTCAGATATAATAATTTTCCTTTTCTCATGGAATTGTGAAGTACAAATTATTCATACCACGATTAGTGTAGAAGGACTCGGATTAACAAATCGAATATACATTACATTTAGAAGGTCAAAGCTGAGAGACACGGTTATAGTCTGAAAGTGTTAAAAATCGAGTAAGGTCAAGTTGGATTGAGAAAGGAGGAACAGACGCAGCCATATCTGAAAGGTTTTTCGAGGAAAAAGTGGGGGGTAAGTACATAAAGTAGGAACTGAAGAATAAACGTAGCGACAACGTAATTCTGTGAAAGATTTGACTATGAAGAATGCTGTCTTCTTGGATGTGGAGCTGTGTAGATCTTATGTGAACCGACGTTTCGGAGGAACGCATCGTCTCCGTCTTCAGGGTAGAAAAATCCGCGAGCGAGGAACCAACGTGAGCAGGTAGCTGTAGTCTGCAGTCTGCAGCCACCTGCTCACACTGGTTCTACCACTGTTTCTACCCTGAAGATGGAGACGACACTTTCTTCCGAAACGTCGGTTCACACAAGATCTACACGGCGCCACATCCAAGAAGACAGCATTATTCAACGTAGGTATATTTTGCCGGATGTTATGGTCAAGTATCGAAATTGGTCTTGTTCTAATTTATAGATATTGTTCTTATTTTTTAAGTTAGTGTATCACTGCTGTAAGAAAAGAAAAGTTTATTTTATCGCATATCCGTTAGTCTGAGTCAGCTGACAATTTTTCATGAGACTTGGTATGAATATCATATTGCTGGAGTCTGTTGCACCTTTGGAATTTTGTGATAGACTATTTGGGAGACCTAAGCGTAGATGGAAAAATAATATTAATGACGTTCCTTAAAATTCGGGGCATTTCTTAAATTAAAGCAGAGTGACTATTGGCTTCTAAAAAAGGATTTTTCTTCATGGGGTTAGTTATAATATCCAACGTCAGATTTCATAGAATGAGGCTAGAAACTTCTATTTTAAGGCATATAATTACACAGAATATTCGTTATGTCAGTGTTACCATAAACACAAGGGCGTATAATGGTAGATATACCGGTCACACTGGCCGAGCGGTCTAAGGCATGAACTGTTTTCGCTCGCTCGAACGCTGGGATCATGGGTTCAAATCCCACTCAGCTCATGGAAGTCTGTGTGCGTTTAGTCTATGTTTATGTTGTTCAATATGTAGGCAGAGGCCTTGCGACGAGCTGATCTCCCTCCTGAGGAGTCCTATGACTGTGTATAGGATTAAGAAACTGAAAAAGAGGCCAAGTTCCAACAAAAGGACTGTAGAGCCATAGGTGATAGATAGATAGGCAAGTAGATAGGCAGGTAGATAGGCAAGTAGATAGGCAGGTAAATAGGCAGGAGATGTTAAGGAATGTGAGCGGTAGAGCTGATAAATTTACAAATTAACTATTTTAAGAGTAGTATAACACAATGTCAGAGAGAGAGAGAGAGAGAGAGATCATCTTGCAACGTCACAGTCGTGTAGCTCTGTTTCTCCTTATTTCATCAAACATTACTCACAAATGTCTTCTGTCATACTCAATCAAGCATAAATATGTTACCATGTTGCTATGATATTGCTATGTCGAACAAAACAGACCCGTACGAAGGACTGAAAAAACATAAAATATTACGTCGCATTTCTGCCTTCAAGGACCGGTCTGCATTCTGTTGCATTCATGGCTAAGACTGAACAGACGTAGTGCAGTAGCGTCACGGCAAGTGTTCTGACAACTGGGTCATTATCACCGTCAGCTGACTGACATACTCCCTTTCACAGTAAGAGACCAGTAGTTGTTTATTTTCCCATCAGTACCTTCACCTGTTTGCACAATTTCCGGCATTACACCTCGCGTGGCGAAATTTGTTTGTGGAGTTGATCGTGGTCACTTGAAAAGATTCGCAGGAAAATAAAATGTGCGTGCTATTAAGAAAAGCTCGATATGTTCTTAGGTAGCGAATGTTTTTGGGACAGATGTAACATAGAATTGAATGCGCTCCTTTTTCCTACTGATACTTCTAAATCTCTCAATTCTCAAGCTCAGACCCATCGAGAGATTTACTTATAATTATAGCCGATCTGGACTGCGGAAGATTTCGTAATTTCACAATTACTGCCAGACTTGATTACTGGGAAGTTTTCTTATTAATAATATTAACGGTAGCCAATATATTTGCACGGTGTAAATTAGGGCCTGTCACGGTAGCCGAGCGGTGTAAGGCGTTACTGTCTTCGTTCGCTCGTAAGCCGGAATCGTGGGTTCGAATCCCACATAAGGCATAAATGTTTGGTATGTATATGTGTGTATTCTGTTTGTGTTGTCCTATGTTTAAGTATGTGGAAAGTAAATGGAAAAACTACCACATTATCACTTTTCCTGGATAGTCTCTTTCCAAAAACAGAGATACCATGTATGCGAGATGACAAAGCAAACCGGAGGGGCGGATGGAAGTGACCAGAAGACGTAAGAAGATGCTGGATGACCTTGGGGATAGAAGAGGATATTCTCATTTGAAGGAGAAAGCACTAGATCGCATTAAGTGGAGGAACTGTTTTGGAAGAGACTGTGGACCTGTCGTCTGACAGATTACTGATGATTGATTGAATGAATGTTTAGGTAGAGGACTTACCACGAACTGATCACTCGTCCAAGGAGCCCTACTCCCTGTAAAACGATCAAAATAAAGAAAAAGACCTCGACACCGTAAAGTATAAAAGAAACGGATTAAGTTAAGTATATTAGGTCTTTCATTTATCCTAAATTNTTGATTGAATGAATGTTTAGGTAGAGGACTTACCACGAACTGATCAGTCGTCCAAGGAGTTCTACTCCCTGTAAAACGATCAGAATAAAGAAAAAGACCTCGACACCGTAAAGGTATAAAAGAAACGGATTAAGTTAAGTATATTAGGTCTTTAATTTATCCTAACTGCATTAGATCCGTCTATATTTTTCAGCATATGTCCATGTATTGTGGTCACGAATAATCTCAGCTGTTGTAATTCTGAATTTATCTTAAGCCTTTACTGAATGCTTGAATCATTGTTAAATATCACAGTTCTTGTGTGTTCATCAAAACTAATCCAGTCTGGCACTGGTTCAATTTAATTGAAAAGTAATCTGTACCTGCCTATTTATAATCAGGCTTTATATTTAGTACTTCAAGTATAATAATAGTGTAAATATGGCAGATTCTCCTTCTTCTTCTTCTTCATCTTCTCCCTTTTCTCATTGTTTTCCTTTATTAATGCTCACTGTGTAATTGGTCATTTGGTTGTTAACTTTGCATGCAAATAAATAAGAACTGAACTGAGCTATTATTATTTTCTGTGACGGTCGCGGTAGCCGAGTGGTCTAAGGCATATACTCCCTTCGCTCGCTCGGAAGCCGGGATCGTGGGTTCGAATCCCACTCAAGGCATGGATGTCTGGTATGTGTATGCGTTTATTCTGTGTTTATGTTGTCCTGTGCTTAGGGAGAAGCCTTACGACGAGCTGATCGCCTTTCCAAGGAGTCCTGCCATCTGTAAAAGTGATTATGAAACTGAGGAATAAGCTCCACAGTTGGAGCAACAGGAGAGAGAGAAAAAATATTTTGTTCTGGTTTAGAGACTATTGGTCTTCGAGTCTCAGTGCATCAGGAACTTTGCTCAGTTCAATATCTGCCCCTCGAAAAAAATTGTCCCTTTACTAGGGAGCTAAAGCTATTTATTTCATCATATTCTATAACGGTTCTTTCTTGATATTTAAATATAAATTTTACGCAAATTAAATTGTCACGTGTTGGGTAGGTCACGCGACAAATAACTTCACGCCGTTCTGGATCTAACGAATTTATTGCACATTCGCTCTTACATTTACATAATTTACAATCTCACAACTATTGCCATCGGCAGTATCACAATTACTTCTCCTGCTTACATTCACTCCGGCGAATGCTAGACTGCAACTGACTCGTTACTCACTCTCACTGACGAATACTCCTGTTATGTAGCCTCCACACTGGCAACACAGAAAACAGTTACGTGATAGCTTTCACTGTTGCGTGACATCGTGGGTACCGATTGCCTAGCAACTGTCGCTTCACGGGATCCCTTGTTGCATGACGCCGGGTTTACAAAGGCGTTGCTGGGCAACGCTGCTTAGCAAGCAGCGCGCTTCGGCTCGGCTTGGCACGGCTTGGCACGGACAAACACCGCTTTCCCTACTGTTGCGTAACTTGGCAACCGACCGTTTATCAAGGGTCTGTCTTCGTGGTAACTCGTTCCACCTCCCGTTGCCCAGCAGCGGTTAGATATGTATATACACCTTTCCAAGCTGCACAACTTCCAGCGTGTTTCAACAGTTGATTTTATTATTGTCCAAGTGTCTTGGTTTGGTTTGGTTTGGTCTGTCTCTGTTTATGCGTAGGGGAGATCGGTGCTTGATATTGCAATTTTGTGATTTATTTGTAATGAAAATATTGTATGAATTGAAATAATACAGATGTACAGTGTTACTGATATCACTGATCTTTAAATTAATATTTGTTATATGACTTCGTAGTTCATTTTAATAAATATTTATATTTTTTTATGACTATGCATAACATATACTCCAGTACGGGTTACGTTGTTCCACTGTGTGAGGTTAATTGTTACTTTAATATCCTACAGCAATGTTAATTCACCTTTAAGTTTTATTATATTTATGTGACTAGTATAAATATGTTTAATGTAATTAGACATGCCATATTTGAATTAATAATATATGCTCCACTCTATTTGAGTCTGATAAAGCATAAAATGCAGATTTTGGATTTGTAATTACTTATTAATAAAATACAACAAAATAAAATAAAAGTTAATAAAATCGGTTCATTATTTTTAATAACCCTGTATATAACACTATCAAAAGAGATAATAGCCATCACATCACAGTACATCAGTCTGCAGGCGTGAAACCGTCAGTATCGTTATCAGAGCTGCAGCTGCTACGAATGCAGAAGAAGCTGTAAATCACTACTTAATTATAATTTTTATTTTTAATGGAATTATTATTATTATTTTTGCTATTACTATTATTACTATATAAACTGCCTTATTTTGTATCCTGTTTGCAAGTGTATTGCTTTCTTCTCCTTCTCCTCCGTCGTCTTCACCTTGTAATTGGCCTCTGGGCTGTTACATTTGAACATAAGGAAATAAGAATTTAATTTAATTGAATTATTGATAATGATGAATTAATTGTAAACCAAACATCCATATTGGGCTATGAAGTGGAACTTTGGCTTCTTTATCAATTGTTGACTTTATTGATTATGCAGTTTATAAATCTTCCGATTAAATTATAAGCTAAATGATTTTATTCGGTAATGTAGCTGAATTTTTATTCGTTAATTGCTTGCTTTATCTGCTTTTTCCTTTTATCGGGGTGACGGTGTTACTGGCCATTATAATGCTGAATCGGCGTGCCAATAAATAAAGAATGGGTTAAAGCTTTATGCAATTATTAATGTAAAGTGTCGGGGAGTGTCTTATCTGCTCCCTGTTACATTTCACAAAGAATGAACACTAACTTATATCAGCCAGATCTAATTTAAAATCGAAGCACATTTCTCTAGTAGCTGAAGGGGAGTCGCAGAACATCCTAGTCAGGTTATCCAGCCAACGGCTCGAGATTCAAACCCGATGTCTTCCAAATACCAAGGTGGATTCTACAGAAGAATGGATATTCGCAAACGAGACATTTCGAAAATATGCGAACTACATTTGCAATGGATCTTTTGACCGTTTTTGAAGAGGTTATTGTAGCCCGCAGTAGATACAGCAGCCACACTGCCATGACGCCTTTTGCTTATCATGCAGCTTCTATTTGACTGATAAATGCGACCAATTTAAACACCAGACATTATTATGGAACAGAATTTTATGTCTGCATATGTCGACTGAAACATTGTATGTTCCTTCGTGTGAGATATATATTTAAAAAGCTGGAAATTATTACATTATATCTGACAATAATTTGTTACCACGCATCATTCAACCGACAGACTAGATTTCTGATAACAAATGCATGTACTCACAGTGAGGCGCGTTAGGCTTTACTTTCTTAGTTACTTGATTCTGTTGCATTTATGCAGAAAACTCTACAGATCTGTATAGTATCAAAGTACAGTTATGTCAAAAGTAATAGTTTCAAAGGAAATATCAAAGAGTCGCCAAATAAAAAAGGGGGCATGCGGCAGTCTATTTGGTTGAGGCACTATGCTACAAATCTGAGGTTTGTGGGTTCGTATCCCGATGAATTCATTGGACTTCAACTGACCTAATCCTTCCAGCCGCACTATGGCCCTGGGGTCGAAACTGCCTCTAACAGAAATTAGTAACAGGAAACTTCCTGCAGGGCAAAGGGCGGCCGGCGCATAAGGCTGACAACATCACCACTGCTATGAGCCGATTTTATAGAAGATGTGTGAACCTCGACGTTCCACTACCCTCTGAACCTCCATGGCCTGTTACAGGATTAGCTTTACCTTTTTACCTTTTTGCCAAAAAATACATTTTTAAATTATACTCTATAACAAGCGTATTTTTTAATTATTTCAAATATGGCAGTTGTCATGATATAAATTAAAAAAATACTTCGATACGTAAGAATGTATGTGATGATGAAAATATATTAGAACGGCAAGTAGAGAAGGAAAAATTAGAATTTTATCAAGTTATGTCAATATTCTTGTAAATTAAATACGCCATAGGAATATGAAGGGATCTGTGAGATAAGCAAAATAAGGAATGAAAATATGTGGAAGGAGCTAAGTACGTTCGAGTGTAGAGTGACTGGAATATTAACACAGAAGAATGATTGAGAAACTGAAGAGGATGGGCGGAGGGCTGTGCCAACCTGCACTTCGTGACAATCCTGGAGGGTATACAGAGTGACGTCACGAGCTGCAGCTTAATCCGCAGAGAAAAGAAGAAGAGGATAGCTGCCCTTGCAGAGAGTACCTCAACACATGTCACGACGTGTGTACACTGATGCTAAAGGTCGGCATGACAAAGTCAGGAACATCTGAAGAATAAAGAGAAATGTATAACTACATTTATTGCAGTGTTTCAAATTCGACCTACGGGTAGACCAGGTACGAGCAGTAGTTATCATAATGGGCCGCTCCATAGCTCAAGCGGTTAGTCGCTGGCATCCCATGCAGCGGCCCGGGTTCGAGCTTGTCTGGTCAAGTGGGATTTGTGGTGGACAAATTGGCGCTGGGGCAGGTTTTCACCAAGCACTTCGGTTTTCCCTGCCAATCTTCATTCCACCAATTTCTCCACAATCACCCTCACCTATCATCTGGGGTTGGTACAATAGGCCAAATTGGTCGCAGTACAAGGGACTTAATCCTACACCACTAGCAATAGAAAAAATAGTTACTATAATAGTGAACAGGCGTTCAGAGTATAGCTGATAAAGACTAATTTCCTATTGCTTAAATTTATATTCATTCAGGTATTTTGCTACAACGCCTACAATTTTTATTTTAATATTTAATATAATTTAATTTCAGTTTTGTGAAGAATGTTTTACCTAAGTGTAGATTGTGCCTGCCACGATTCTATTGAATATGCCAAATATTCGCACCGCGACATGTTTCTAATTCTTCACTTAGGAACGTTATTTCATATAAAATGTGGAATTATTCTATGGTTTATCCTATTAACAAGTGTTATTTGCCTATCTTCAGTGGTACATAAAACCGGAAGGTACACGGCCGCCATATTTTTATTTTATATTATACCAAAATGCTTCTGATCGTAAGTAGCACATATTTCGAAGAGGTAATCATTCAGCGGCAGGTAGTTGTCACTGATTGGAAGTAAATAAACTATATGATTTTGGAGTGACCTCCAGTGGCATAGATTTCATACCAAGTTCCGTGAAACTGGGTCATTTGATTCAAAATATAAAACGATGCTAAACAGAACAGACAGAAATGATCTCGTAAACCCATTTAATTTCTTTGAGGAAGTAAAGTTCTGTTATAAATATACTATATTGATATTTGCAGAACTCTATTTGCCACTGTGTTCAGAATCGTTTGGTTAGCGTGGCGCCCCTGGAATTCTGAAAATTGAATCTTACCTCTTACTTTATATGGACATACGTAGAAAGTAGCCGAATATTAACAAGGAAGAACACAAACTGAGAATGAGAATGAAGAGAGGAGGAAGACTTTTAAACTTATAGGACAAAGTATCAAATTAAATGGAGAAAAATACATATCGAAGAATTTCATTTTCTTAGAACTGTTGCGGTTATGTGGGAAACATAAGATGGCCAGGAAATGTAATATTTATGGAAGAGATGTTAAACTCTTGTATTATATTATCTCCAGGCCGAGACAAATTTGAAAATTTTGGTAGGAACGATACACAAATCTGGCAACAATATTAAGCTTAGAAAGGAAATTTAGTTGTGATTTTCTCGGATTTGACATCGAGTAGACTTGCACATGGTTACTCTCATTTCCAAGTAACATGTTGCCGTACACGTCCAGAGAGCAGGGTCTAAAGACTCACTAACGTCAAAATCCAAATGCCATTCATGCAGCGAAGGTTTTAAAGTACTTCTCCACATTTCTGGAGCTGAAACCAAAAATTAGCAGGAAGCATTACATTATGAAGGCACATTTCGCAACACAGAAGTTCGCATTGTTCTCCACCTAATTTGCAACATAAATCTTGTAAGATTTGAGGCTTTCACGGCGGTGACTATGAAGAAAGCAGTCTTCTGGGATCTGGTACCGTCTATATGTGGTGTTAACTAATGTTTCGGAGGAACGTATCCTCTCCATCTTCAGGCTAGAAGAAAAATATAAGAAATCCGTAAGCGAAGAGACCGTGAGAACCGGTAAATACAGTCTGCTTTTAAATCCCAGAAGACTGCTTTCTTCAACATAAATCTTGCTTTAACTCCAGGTCCATACATCACATGAGCAGACTCACAAAACTCTTAAGATTCTCGCCATGCACGTGATTGCGGAACGGCTCAGAGCAAGAAGGAAATACATCACCATTCTTCGTGGAAATAAGACTGCAATCTTCGCGGCGGACACGGCAGTGAAAATAGAAAGATTGCTCGCCAACAGAAGTTCTGCGAATCTAGGTACTTGGTTTCAAGTAACGACGGATGACAATTTGTATATGTATAAAAATAGTCAGCGGTACAGGAAGATAACGTGCAAGTTTTCGTCATTGTCATCAATTCAATGATCACCATCACATCCGTATAAATTTTCCTGTGAATACAAATTTTTCCTCAACCCAAAGACTTTTCCCCCCCTTCAGATCTCACAATCGGAACATTCTTCATCCTTGAGGTTTTATCTCTTCATGCTGTACATAATCCCAAGCTGCCATATGATGACTCGCCTGCCGCACCTCCTCCTCCCCTGTGGGTTCAATTCTGCAACCTGCCTAGCAATTCTGTAGTCTTCCATTCACATGACGTGCCCGCGCCATCTTCACTGCTGCTTTTCTGTTTGTTGTAATGTGTTTTCTTTCATTTGCATTCTTGTTATAATTATTTAATTTATAATTCTACATATTCGCGATATGCTTCTCCACGTGTTAGATAATCCACTTATGCAGCTTATAATTTATGTTTTCATTGTAACGATCACGTTTCAACTCCATATGTTAATGGAATTTTACTATTGATTTCCATATTGAGTATTTGCTGAGTATAACTTTTTCTATTATCTAAAACTGAATTTAGGATGCTAATATCTCTCTTTCTTTCATTAATCGTTTTTTAAATTTTCCCTTAAATTTCATAAACTATTTTGTTGTAAGTGATGGCTACTTATGTTTAAAGTTTTACGTTCTTGGACTCAATTTCACTTCACTTTATAGCCTTCAGAGCAGAATTACTGTAAAGCAGGCCATGTAAAGAAAATCGTAATTCTCCTAAAAATCCATCTTTGGAAGTTCACATAAATAAAATACTCGCTATAGCTACACTAAAATACATATAATTTATCGTGAAGTAAATAAGCAAGTTCCATGGCGATCAGTACAGGCCTGTAAATAACATTACCATTATTACTGTAACAATTTTAAAGGCTGTAATATTGGTATTACTGATGTAACGGATTTATGGAGTATGTCGCTGAGATGGCTTCATGTGGCATGATACAAATATAAGTTTCATGAAGATTGGTGCAGGCGTTCAAGCAATATTAAGGTTTAGCCTCAGAAATCTGAGAGACTGTAATGTTGGTATTACTAATGGGAGGGACTGTAATGTACTTGTCTGTGTGTCTGTGTGTCTGTGTGTTTGTATCGGTACTCCGATATTAACTTTTGAATAGCAGAAGCAATCTTTGTGAAACTTGATATACACGTATATACCATGGCATTTGGCATCATCTCAACGGCGTAATTCATAGATCTCTCCCGTAATTAATACCAACATACAGCCTCTCAGTTTCTCAGGCAAAACCTTAATATTGCCTGAAGGCCTACGTCAGTCTTCATGAAACTTGGAACATGAAGTCACATGAAGCCATCTCACGGGCTACTCCCTATGTTACTTTGATCAGGAGTACCAGTTTTACGGCCTCTCAAATTGTTGCGGAAATAACGGCATTGTTAACAAAATGCCCGAACCGATCGTCAGGAAACTTGGTACGTATATTAGGCCATCAGAGCACATTTCAACGGCGCATTCATAAATCACTTCCTTCAGTAATACCAACATTATAGCATTTCAAATTCCTGAGGCAAGACCTTAATATTGCTTCAACACCTCTATGAATCTTAATGAAACTTTATTTGTATTTCATGTAACTTGAGCCTATCTTGAGGGTGCGCATCATAATTCATTTCCATCAGTAATACCAACATTATAGTTATTAAAATTGTTGAAGCAAAATTATAATATTGCTTTAAAGCCTGCAATCTTCGTGAATCTTGGTAAGAATATCATGCCACATGAGAGCTTCTCTACGATGTACATAAGATATCCCGCCTATTAGTAATACCAACATTACAGCATCTCAGATTTCTGAGAAAACCCCTTAATATTGTTTGAACGTCTGCACCAATCTTCATGAAACTTGGTGTGCATATATGACGTCACCGGGACCAACTAAATAGCGTGCATCATACATCTCTCTCATTAGTAATAACAACATATAGCCTCTCAAGTTGAGGCAATACCCTTAATATTATTCGAATGCGTGAAGCGATCGTCATGAGGCTTGGTATGTATTTGATGCCATCTAACGTCATCTTAACAGCACACTGAAGAAATCCCTCTTATTGGTGGCACTAACAGTGTAATTTCTTAAAATTTTGAGCTAATAACTTTAATAGTATCTGAATGTGAGAACCAATCTTCATAAAACTTGGTATATATATGCCATCTGAGGCCATCTCAACGGGGTGCCTCATAAATCATTCACATCAGTAATACTATCACCACAGTCTTCAGAGTTGTATTTTTTATTGTTTTCATTATGCAAGTCTTCTTTCTATTTTTCGTATCAAATACAAAAGTTGCCGTGAAAGGGGAATGACCGATTAGTTCTTCCCAGAACTTCTTGTTTTATTCGACGCACCGTTTGGGGAAAACATGGTGAGGAGGACAGGCGCGAGGGGTGGCGTATATCCGACTGCTGTAGGGTAAACACACGTTGGTCTGACATGAGGATTATTTTAAGCATGGCATCGTGTCATTTTCTGTTTAATGAATTTTGGTCAAGAATTGATTAATATTTACAGAGGCCATATCTCAACTAACCTAACAGTTTCCCCTGAAGACAATAGTTCTGCCAATCGCTGTTTTCCCCACCGTGATATATTTCAGGAACTTAACCCTAGCGGTTGGAAGGGAATTTGCTATACTGATGTAAAATGGTTACTGCTAACTCGATCGTCATAAACAGTCTGGTTTTGTAACATAATTTGAAAGAATTTAACAGTACCGATTGGTGTTGTAGGGCATATTAAAGATTCTTCTTACGTTATAAAAACGTAGCAAGCGGGTCGATATACGGGTACCGCACCAAACTCTTTACTAGGGGTGCTTTATTCGAATCTTGGATTTCTAGGTATTCCTCAGTCTCTCTAGAAGAATGCTTCATCGCCAGTGTTCGCTTAGTAATACAGGTCTACTATAAATGATTCATTCGTTCTTAAAATGCTATATTTTCCAAAGCAATAATGTAAAAATATGATTGATATATAAAAGAACCGTAAACTCACAACGTTTTCTTCACACTCTACAAATGTTCTGTGTGTGCCCCTTGGGTCACACGACACACGTCCAGGCGGTAGTCGAGCTCGTTCCACACATTTTGTAGCATCATTCTGTCAATCACT
Source organism: Cryptotermes secundus (assembly GCF_002891405.2). Classification (NCBI taxonomy): domain Eukaryota; kingdom Metazoa; phylum Arthropoda; class Insecta; order Blattodea; family Kalotermitidae; genus Cryptotermes; species Cryptotermes secundus. The sequence goes on along the minus strand of NW_019730583.1, from coordinate 1,111,696 downwards.
GCAGCATTGATGCGTTTCCTCAGCTCTACTAGTGTTCTTGGCAGTGGGGGTACGTAAACACCATCCTTAATGTACCCCCAAAGGAAGAAGTCACAAGGCGTTAGATCAGGTGATCTTGGGGGCCAAGTGAACGGAGCTACGTCATCCTCACCAACACGCCCAATCCAGCGATGCCGAAGTTTATTCTTTAGGTAGCTTTGTCGCCATTTTGTAAAGGTACTGAATTCATGCTGCCAACTGATAAACATAGTACAAACTTGATGAGTTAACGGTTCGTTTTATATATGAGTCATATTTGTATGTTTAATACTTTGGAAAATATAGCATTTTAAAAAACGAATGAATCATTTATAGTAGACCTGTATTTGGTAACAATAATTTTTATAGACATTATAGAAATTAGAATAATTTTGTTATCATCTACACAAACAGTTTCATTAATCCACTCAGAATCCAAGATTCAAATAAGAATTCGTCTCTTCGTCTTATATACTGTCTGTCTTATCTTCTACTGCCTTTCGGCATGTACTAGTAAACTATTTCAAGGAAATAGTTGCTCCGGTCTATAAAACCGAGATTGACGGCCGTGGGGATTCGCTGCACTGAACACGCGACACCCTCTATCCTCAAAAAGTTGGCGCTAACTTCGCTGACAAGCGGCTGTCGCTCGGTCGGTATAGTTCGCTTGCGGAGTAAGAGCACGGAATTTTATTTATCTACTTGCATCCATTCTTTCAACGTGGGGCAACTAGTTCTTTTGATATTCAGGTTAAGCAGCCAAGCTAAAACTGAATATGTAATGCCCGATGACTGCATGAAGACCAAAATATGTAGCAAGCATTTAATATCTTGTATACATATACAAAGAGTTACGTTGACGAAAACCAATAAAATTGAAGTACAGGAAAATATGACGCTACCGTATAATAAAATGTAGACCTGTAGACAGCTAGGCTTGTACGTCCTATTTATGTAACTTATTACGTCTTTTACAAGAGACATTTCTGAAAATCATGATAAAGCATAATTCGGTTTTTATGTAAAATAAATGTACAAACTCACATTAAATACCTCCCACTGCTTAACAAGTGGTTCTTTACTGGTGTTTACAATGACAAAGCAGAGGATTTTGCAGCTGTCTTTTTTATACCTTGAAAATTTCTCTTTAACAGGACGTTTACAAAACATAGGCTTGTCATAAACACGTGCATGTAGGCTCGGGCCCACTTAGTCCTCTATGCAGTGAGTATTTGGGTCATTTCCTTCGGAGTAAAGATGCCATAGCGTAAATTAGCCGCATCTAGCAGAGCTTAATTTAATTCATCCCATACGCCTACAGGTATAACTTTGCTTTACCTTATCAAAAGAGGTCACCTTCATCAGGTTAGATAGGACCTTAAAATTGAGCAAGCCGCAGAAACGTTTCCCCTCCCATATTGTTCATACATAATCTGCAGAGTCTGTAATAAATTTATGTGTGCAATACGTACTGACTCGTGAATGAGTTATGCCCAATGGCGTAACTCATGTATGCGTTTTTTTGTTCACTTAGGTATCATATTAATGCTTGTATTGGGGCTTTACTCAGGTCTGTTTGGTAGAACTAGGACGGTGTATCTTTTTAGTCTATGTATAGTTTCGCTATTGTCAACTATTATTTTTATTGCTAGTGGGGTGGGACTAAGCCCCTTGTACTGCGGCCACTTCTGGCCTATTGTACCCGCCCCAGATGATAGGTGAGGGTGGTTGTGGAGCAACTGGTGGAATGAAGATTGGCAGGGGAAACCGAAGTACTCGGACAAAACCAGCCCTAACACCACTTTGTCCACATCAAATCCCACTTGACGAGACCCGGCATCGAACCCGGGCCGCCACGGTGGGAAGCCAGCGTCTAACCGCTTGATCTATGGCGCGGCCTATTGTCTATTAGGTTCGCTGCTAGTGCATTAGTGTAGTTTTCTAATTTTCTTAAGTATTTGGTATTTCACATTCTTATTTTGCCGAGGACTGTGTTTATTTGTAGGTCTTCATGGATCCTGTGGCTATTTATATATCGAGGTGCATTCAGAATAGCTCGGAGAGCCTTGGATTGGAAGCGCTGGAGGATTTCGATGTTTGAATTTGAGGCTGACCCTATACCCGAATGCCATAAGTCCAGAGGTGTTTGAGTGCTGCTTTGTACAGGAGGAGTTTGCTTTCTGTTGACAGTGTTGGTTTTCACCCGAGTAGTCAGTGCATCTCCTTCGCTTTTAGGTTGTGCTGGTTTCTTTTGGTTTCAAGGTGCTCTGCCCATATCATCCTTCTGTCAAGATGCCTGCCGTTAATTCAGTGTTTGTATCAGTTAATATGAGGTTTTCCTGTCTAGAAGAATTACGATATTTAATAACCGTGACGGGCTACGAACTCTGTTCCGGCGTGTCTTGATGTTTTCTTGAAGTTCTGCTTCTCGCTTTTCGGGTCTGACTTCGCCACTCTATGTACGCCAAGTTGCGGAGGAAAGACCCTTCCGAGAATGGAAAAAGGGACTGCTCTGTGGAATTGGATGATACTGATGTAAGTTGGGCAAAACAGCATTTCCCAAGGTTGGAGCCTTGCCTCCCCCCCCCCTTTCCATGGGCCGATAACACTAATTCATAATTAATTGGAATTTTGAAAGACTATTAAATTGCAAACGTACTATGTAGTAGAAGACCTATATCATATTTATTATTAAGGCCTATTGATAATTATTTTTAGCCCACTTTACTTATTTTGAAAAAATGAAAGTATGCTTATGCGGTATTTATCCTGTCTGTGTGTCTGTGCAACCCCTATCAGCTTCTTGATACCTGAACTAATGTTTATGAAACTCGGTAAGTATATAATGGTACCGGAGCCCATGTCAATGACGTTTTCCATAAAACTCTTTCATCAGTCTGTATGTCTGTATGTTCACCCCCTACTGTTGCTAGATAAAGTGTCAGTATATATGTTCCCGTGACAACGAATACAGGAAAGAAAGAAGAATTACTGGACTAGTCGTTTTCTGTGCGGTCCGTGTCATTTCAAATTAGGGTCTGTGGGTCTGTTTATCCGACGGCAACGAAGACTCGTTTTCTATGCGATCTGTGTTCTATCAAAGGAAAGTAGGTGATTAGTCGTTCCCAGAATTCGTGTTTAAATTGCTAAATGACATTGTGAGCCTATGTTTTATATGTTTGAAGACATTAGACATAGATATTAACATGAGGACTGCTTCTTCAGACTGCAAGAGTTCGACAACTGTGGATGTAGAACATGTCTGGATTAACGCCTACGTACAAGATGGTTCACTCACTCACTCAGTTTATCACATAGAAAATTTGTTTGCATTTCCAATATGAAGCAGACATTTGCATTTATATTTCAGTCATAATTCTTTTTATTGTAATGATATTGAAGAATCCACCCCCCATAGTCTTCGGTTACATCTTGATCCCTTCTTTTTCATTGGTCAATGACTGATCGGATGTTGTCGTGTGAAACATGGTAACATAATGGACTTATACAGGGACAGTCTTGTTGTTATTCTGTGGAGAGGTAAATTTGGCTGTAGCCTCACCCGACCTTATCAAATTGCTCGCAACAGAAATGTAACACGCTTATTTTCATCATTCAAGATGGAAAATATTTTTTTTTTGTGTAACAAATCAACCCAACTTAATAAATCTGTTTGTAGACATAAAGTAAAGTAAAGATATCCCTGTAACAGGCCGTGAGCGCTCATAGAGTTGTGAGACGTTGAGGGTCCCACATTATCTAGACAATCTGCTCAAAGATGGCGGCAAAGTTGTCAGCCTTACGCACCGGCCGCGCTTTACTCCCCAGGAAAATTATTTAATTAATTCCTGGTACTCATTTCTGTTAGAGGATGAGTCGATCCCAGGGCCATAGTGCGGCTGGAAGGATTAGGTCAATTGAAAAAAATCCAACGACCTCATCGGGGCTTGAACCCGTGACCTTCCGATCAACCTCAACTAACTACGCTACCGCGTACCCCAATTGTATGCATCCAAACAGATATTAAACGCTGGTATTTGTGTTTTGGACATAAACTGAAGTAATTCATCTTCTGGTTTACACACACACAAATACAATTTAGAGGAAAAATAAAGCGCAAATGGGCAGAGGTTTCTGAATTCGTCTCACGTTACGACCCTAATGGGAACCTATTTGCGCTGAAGCGGTTTCTCACAATCGTATTTGCTGATGGAGTGTCGGTATTTAAATTGTCAGGCGGAAATATTTTATTCACTCTCCACACGTGACACTTCTGATTTTTCACAAGTAACTTCAGAATCACCTTCGTTTGAAATCTGGAAATGGGTTTACACGCATTTTTTGTCGTGTTCCGTAAATTGAACAGTCTAATTGCTTTTTACACGATAAGGAAATCTATCAGTCAAGTCAGTTGCGGTCATGTACGTATGTATTGGTGTCTTTGGATCTATTACTGTAAATTACTCTTTATTGTTTAGGCTTAACATCTGACAAGACTATACCTCCGTGTCTACACCGTTCTGAACATAAAACAGGAGCTTGCATGCATGCCAGAGAGGCTCCCCTGCCAAAATTTTAGACATCTTGTTCACTGGAACATATTTACTCATCAAGAAATAACTGTACGGAGTTAGGACTGTAAAGAATAGAAGATCGGTGTGATGCCTTTAATTTTGTCTTTATTTCCTGACTTTAATTATAAATAATGTAAAGGCAAATTTGTCCCTGGCCGGTCACGGTAGCCGAGCGGTCTAAGGCCTTCACTGTCTTCGCTCGCTCGGAAGCCGGGATCGTGGGTTCGAATCCCACTCAGGGCATGGATGTTTGTGTGCGTTTTTCTGTGTTTGTGTACAGGTAGAGGCCTCGCGACGAGCTGATCACTCGCCCAAGGAGTCCTACCGAATGTGTAAGATCTAGTAAAACCGAACGGAGAGTTTCATGGAGGTAGGCCTAGGTCCAAATGAGGACTGTAGCGCCAATGAAAAAGAAGAAGAAGAGAGAAATTTGTCCCTGTTTTTTATAAACTAAGGACATCTCCGTTAAGAAGTATTGGGGGGTGAGGTGTGGATGTGTAGCTCTAATCTTCTTGAACTCGACACGGGGCGAGTTTTCAGCTTCAAGCCCCTACCGCTTTACCCCCGGTGAAAGAGCCCACGCACCCAATTCATAGTAGGCTGGGTGGACTCCAGATCAGATCTGTACGCTGTAGAGCAGAGAAAAATCTTCCGTCCCTCCTGGAAATCGAGCCTCGGTTGTTGAGAGAGTAGCCCATCCCTATGCCGACTGAGCTATCCTGGCGCACCTGACTTTAATGATAATTGAGTGTACTCCCCTTGCTGTGTTTGTAGTTGCAGAGAAGGCTGACCTCCGCAATTACTGCTCCCTCAGTATGTGATCTACTGCGGTCTCACTTCCATGCTTGCCTTCGAAGAAATTTCAACGGGCATTGCACTAGTACGCTTTTCTGTAAGCTGACATGTCACATAGGCCTAAGTGACGTAAAAATACAAAGTCTCGAACTTGGGCGAAAATTTTGGCGCGACCTAAGAAACGAAGGATTAGATGGGCAGGACATATAGCACACATGGAACTACATGAGAAATACACAATTGTAATCATGAGACCTAGAGGTAAGAAACCAGTTTAGAGACCTGGGAACAGATGGGATAGTAATCCTTGAACAGATCTTAAAGAAGTAGGGTGTGGAAGTGTGGATTGCATTCTTTTAGGCTTTAAAGAATGTGGAAAACAGGTGGAAAATCTGAGCTACTGTTCGCATCTAAAGCAGTACTCTTCTCAGTGGAGTTAAGAAATTAATTAGTTCGTTAAATACATTGAATACATTGTATTTCACTCTAGATCTCAGTTCGGAACACGATAATTGGATGAAGGCCTTAATCCGGGGAGATTTCATTGCAAAGTTTCACATTAATGTTGTATAGATAACAGAACTGTAGAAATCCCTATCAACAAAGTCTTGTATGATAACTTCAGTTTACAAAATTGGTGTTTTTGGTGTCTCACACCTTTAGTGGGGGAGAGAGCATATTCGAACCTGTACACGCACGTGTCCTCAAATGGCCATTGGTTACTGGACATAGTTGCAAAAATATTTAGCAGATGGCAGTACATGCAGACATGTTACTGCCAGATCAGTAGCGCTCATTGAAAACTGCTGCCAGCACACAATCCTGGTGACGATATCTAGAACTAACAGTCGCTGTGGGCCGCGCCATAGCTCAAGCGGTTAGTCGCTGGCGTCGCTGGCTTCCCACCGCGGCGGCCCGTGTTCGATCCGGGGTCTGGTCAAGTGGGATTTGTGGTGGATCAAGTGGCGCTGGGGCGGGTTTCCTCCGAGTACTTCAGTTTCCCCTGCCAATTTTCATTCTACCAAATTCTCTATCATAATCACTCGGGACGGGCTACAATAGGCCAATCAGTGGCCGCCGTGCCGAGTGGACCCAGTTGGACTCCACCCCTCACTAAGCGAATGAAAAAGAAAGAGTCACTGTTCTTGCGAATTTCTCTACGGAGCGTGTTCCACAGCTTAAAAGTGTTTTAGACGACTTAAACTTTATTTTCCGCAATTTTCTGTTTTTTAAGAATACTTGTTGTTTGACTAACGGAATTAAGATATTGTTAGATTTTGAATAAAATTAAGAAAAATATCTTTAGGAAGACGAACGCTTAGGGAATTTTAGAAGTGGTTATTATACAGTAGCTGAATACAACTTTGATTTTGAAATATTAACAGCATGACGGTACAGTGAAATTAAATTCAAGCAATCTATTGTAATTAAAATGACAGAATATTATTTAAGAGAGGGAGAGATTTTTGTGGTTGAAAATATAATTTAGAAGTAAATGGTCGGAAAACACTACTAATGTTTTCTTTTAAATGTTTTGTCGAATTGAAATCATGGTTGGAGGTTTTTATAGAGTAAAGGAGGTAGAATATATTGGTGGTGAAGAAGAGTGTTTGGAATATTAGTTTCCATTTAATTCATCCGATACTAAATGAATTCGTGTGCTCCTCAGCAAATAAAGCAAAGGGTCCTGACCCCTAAGAAGTCTGATGTTGCATTGGACATGCCCATTACATAACACACACACACACACACACAAAACTTAATAACAATAGGAAATAAAAATCTATAAAATGAAACTGGCATTTTAAACTGCTGGTACCTAACATTTCCGACGTCCTGAACAAGGTTAAGAGTAGGTTTATATCGCATACGTGCTGAGAAATAGGGGCATACAGTAGCATAGTTGGTTGCGGCATTATGCTACAGGCCAGAAAGTTGTGGGTTCGATTCCGGTTGAGGTCATTGGATTTTTCAATTGATCTAAGCCTTCTAATCTAGAAAAATGTTGGATCCTCGATGTCTCACAACCCTATGGGTCTCCACGGATTGTTACAAAATAATTTTATTTATTTATTTTTATTATGAGCAGGGAAAGGATTAGTAGTATAGACCACCCCTGTAGGATTTTGGATTGTTATGTTAGTAGTTAATTATATTTTCTTTTCCTGAATAATTATACAGTATCGTGTAGGAAATGAATTGGTTCTCAGGCGCTATAACTGAAATTCTATGTAGGAAAATTTCTTAGAAATTTTATTGAATTTCATAATAAACCAAAAGAGTTATGGTATTTTGGGATCCTGTCACATGATGTACGTGAAGTACTTAAAGACTCATGCACGTTTAGAGTCCAGAAATGAGACTTTTAGTCGTAATAAAGTAAGCAAAAAGGCTTGACAGGTTTAAGATTCAAGTGAAAGAACGATCGAGGCACAAATATGGCGCCCGGCGCACATGCGTACATGTAGTCTTTTCAAGCCTACCTGAAGCAAGGAAAACAAAGTGAAATGAGTTAACCACGATGGTTTCCAATAGAAACAATCACACCATCTTCAAATATGCTTCTTATACTGCAGCCGCACGCAAAAAAAAAAAAAATAAAGAGAAATAAAGTGAACATATTGTACTAATGCATTGAGTGCACAGACACAGTATATGAACTCTTCTGATGTCTCTTAAAACAAAGAACCAACTCTGAAATCAACAACATTACGCAAAAGTGGCTGTTGTCAAGACAGTAACTTTGGAGCCTCACATATTAGCAGTTGTTCTCGTCCTCTTCTAGTTCAGAAGTGGTGGTTCTCCCCGTCCAGCAAGTTGGCTCGTTTGGTAGAACTTCTATACTAGAGAGGTAGCTGGCTCGAATCTCAGCTGAGACACCGATTATCCTGAGTAGGGTTTTCCATGGTTATCCTGCTTTCCTGCATGAGAGTTCTGGGATATTTTTATCAAGTAACCCTCAACTCTTTCCTTTCGTGTCTTTTCCATTTCCTCAACAAAACTTTCTTCATCCAAGTGTCTAAAAAGTGTCTACAAAGAAACTATGAATGGATGAAAAATAATAGGCCCGGGGCGTTAGAAGAGCTCTCGGTAATAGGGCGGAAAATGTAAGAAAATAATGAAACAAACTCATACCCTTCTTTCATAATTCGTCTTCAGCTTCCAAAAATTATACCCACCGGACTGCTGAAATTCAAAATTAATTCTGAAATAACACACCATTCAGATATGTAGATGTGGATCTATACATCCACTCCCCATACGCCTTCATGGCATAGTGCTTAATTAGTTAAGCCCAGGGACAACTTTACCTTCAGGTGTGTAGAATGGCAGCCAGGGGAGCCAAGTGGCCCTTCGCAAGTATTCCCTTCTCTTCATATCCGTAGCTGGAAAATACAGTCCAGTATAGGATGACACATGCAATGTTTAATGGAATAAGGGAAGAGTAGGCTAAGTGTAACAGCGAAACAAGTATAGGCTGATTGTAAAGGAGGGAATCCGAGGTACCATTCCGCAACTGCCAAACTTTTGTATGTGTGAACCTTTCTTTAAATTATGGGGAAATTAGTCGTCAATAAAGAATGGCTGAAGAAGGAAACATACTGTGGCGTGCTGCCTAAAAGTCAGAATATCTGAGCGGGAGTCCATTGCTAGACAACGGCTTGATAAAACACGTGGCCGGACAACAAGCTGGAATAGACCATTGCTGAGCACCACTCGGTAAACACTGCTTGAAAGCCGGAAGTTTGCAGTCAGACAAGCACAAAAGAGAAGTCTATTGCTAGACAACGGCTCAGTAGTTATGTTCCCCATACAAGAAGGAACAGTGAATACATCGTTGTCTAGGTGATAATTGTAAACATGTAAACGCTACAACGCGTACCTTGGCAGACGTTAACATGGGAATGAAAGTCAGGGTTACTGCAGTTCCCGCTGCTACGAATACCGTCCGACGGTCAGAGAAGACCAGAGAGTAGATCAGATCAGTGGCGAAGGGAGCAGAGCTGAGAAACCAGCTCAGCCAAGAACCAGAAGACGAAATGTGAGTCAGGTCGCATCGTCCGGAAAACGTGATTTCAGAGTGACTGTGGTTATAACTGTAAACGAGTTGTCCAATAAACAGCTTCGTCTAATCCGGAATCCACAATTGTTTGTCAAGGAACCCAGGACACGTGACAGTACCAAGAAATCATTCAAAGTAAACATATACAATTGTTACTCTCGATTTACAAGCGATTGTAAAATGTTACGGGAATCTTAATGTCCTATGTATTAAGAACAGCTTAAGCAAACTAAGAACAAAGCAGCCAGGAATTATTTCTGTGTTATATGCCAATATGAGTTCCTTTGTGAAGACATTGTACAGTGTCCCAGTGTGGCTCAAATATTACAGAGGTTTACAATAATATAGCCATCTATTTAATAAAAAATTTTCAAAGAACATTTTCTTTGCTTGAAAACATCTGTTTCTGGCCACACATGTTGCTTTTGAGCTGAAATGAGAGGTATTTAAGATAGTAATCCAGTCAATAAAACTCTATCGACAGATTCTTATTAGCTTTTATTGAAATAAAAACGACAAACAAATATTTATATGAAGTTTCTACTAACTTCCTCTTCTTCTTTAGAATATTCAGTAGTGAGCTCGTTCCCCACAAAATATACTGCAGTTTTACTTTACAATGTTTTCATTTTTATTTCATATAAACACAATATTTTGTTTTCTTCACATAGAAGCACTGATGTCTACAAGAAATTGGATCTAAAAGCTTTCCAGAGCATAACAATTTTCTTTCCCTTTCGTTAAACACGGGAGCACTGCTTTCATCTCTTAGTCCTTTAGAATTAATATATAGTCTATATATATATATATCTGCAGATATTGGCATGATCATTTTAGATCTTGCTGGGGCTTGATCTCATCAAAAATTCACTAGTGAGGAACAGTGGATTCTGTGTGTGTGTGATGGTGCATGTAATGTGTTGACCACTCATCAGCGGCGGCTTAATAAGGACATCTGTCGGGCTAATGACTGGGTCAGTGAGATGTGCTGGTAAAAATGTACTCTAGAATTTTATTTCAGGTGGAGAGCGAGTGATTGAGACGGTGCGGTAGTGGTGGGGGTTGGGGTGAAGGTGGGATGGACCAGGCAGCCCAGATATTGCTTAGAGCCACAAACCACTCTTGAACCTACTAGCAGGTGAGTCACCTGCCATGTAAAATGTATGTATTTTAATAGTATATTTTACAATATATTTTTGGTTTGTTTGTTGAGCAATATGACTATGACTTTTCACCGTGGAAAACGTCGTTTTAACAAACAGTCTCGTTGTAGTGTACAACGCTGTGTCAGAGGACGTCGCCATGTTACGTCCAGTGATACTAGCGCATACGAGATGTGCAACAGTCGCCACAAAAGACTGTGGTTGTCCCGTACTATACAAAAATGGAACACCATTTTATTTCTTTGTCACATATATAACGTGTATACTGAGAAGGACCTTAAGCTTGGTGTACAGTAAGGAATTGTGACTTGTTTTAGAGCAGTGATGACCTATATTCATTTTAGAAATTTTATACTTCAAGGTTAAGATCTTTCATCATTAGTATGGCGGCAGCTATCAGCTATTACATCCCTATATGAAACGTGGCCTAAACAATATTAATAATGTAGACATGATGCTACAAGTCTGTGATACACTAATCTGAAAAAAATGAACAATTTTCAAAACTCTGTTCCCTTCATTTGAATAGAATACATAACGTATTTACAGACAGGCGTTTTGTTGTATTCTAGTGACGCAGCAGCTTCGGTACAACAGAGTGGCTCTTGTTGTATCACTCCGCGAGGCCAAACCCCTATTTTTAAATACAATTACATGTTATATGCAATTAATGAAACAGGACTAAGTACTCTAGATAAAAATTAATAATTAATATGTTGGTTTAGTTTGTCCTTATCTTTTGCTGCTTGATGGTGTATGGAATGTACGTCAATGGTGCCTTGGTATTATATAAAATTAGTTCCTTCGAAAAGGAACAGAAAATTAAGTAAAATATAGTCACTGTCACGTTTCTCACGGTGGTTTTGCACTTCGAACTTGCAGAAACTGCTGATGCTGCTGTCGAACCGAAGTGGCACTGGGAACAAACACGCTGAATAAGTAACTTAAATATCCGAAATGAGGGCGAACATAAAAAGTATCTTTCATTTGTCTTTTATAACTAGGCGTTTAAATTTCATAACACTAACTTCACTGAATTGCAGCCGCTTCTTTCTAGTTCCTCTTAATTTTATTACAAAATGGCAGTTTTGTGACAGACGTCAGCCTAAAATGACGCTGTCAAAACACTCGATTCACTTGAATGCCGCGTTGAGGCGGTCATATAGACTCTTCCCTTCCGTATCTTGTGCATTGGAATGTGTTTGTAGTGATGGTTAAATTGTAGATATATTTTTAAAGAGCTGCATGCTTTAAGTATTTCAAAAATGTTACTAAGCGTAGTAGTAATAGTGATCGTAATTTCCTGTATATTGCAAATTTGATCTCGATTTGAGATTCAGCTCCACACTAACAACATCACCGACAGGAGAAGGAGCAATTCGTGATGTGCAATTGTGAAACAACTAGAGAAAATTAATTGTATAGATGGGAAAATAAAGCTGTGTCGAGAAACCACCACGTATGCCCGAACTTTTCATGTGTTTCTTACTTAAACGAGGTTTTACTTTTATGTTTGAACTCAGCGTATCACGCACGCACCCACGCATACTATCAATGAAAAACACTGTCTCATGCTTATTTATACAGGAGTCAGGCAAGATTTTAGAACTAGTAGTTAATAAATGTTTGATTTACCTTATAGGCTATTGTGTAATATGTTGGATATATTTTATTCATCCTCTTTATATGACTCACGTAGTTTTTTTTAAATATATTCTTCTGCTTTTTGTATAAAATTATCTGTACATAATGTTTGAGGGAGGGGGAAGGGAAGCTAATCACATGGAGTAATACGAGAGGTGCTGTAGGGTGAATACCCCAGCATCTGCCATCTTCCTGTGATCTCGGAACATGTAACAAGAGAACTCGACAACCCGCCTCCATCCAAACATAACACTATCATAGACTATACTTAGAAGGGAACAATACAACTAGAAATTAGTGGATCATGTCCAATATAAAGTCGTATTATTTTGGAGCAACAAATTAGAGACAACCATGTACACGTATTGTATTTATCCATAAAAATAAAAATAGAGGGTCGAAATCTATATATGTAACAATATATTATCCCTTTTTAAAAATATATCTGGGAAGGGTGAATAAATTATATTGGCGATCTTTCCAGCAGATCTAACAAAATGTAACCACTTCCTTGCAATGGCACACAAAGACCTTCTTCATTGACCTCTCAAGACACTAAAGAATTTTCTACGCGTATTTGTTAACAAAGCCGATCTTATCGCTTTTTTTTCAATATTTTGGTGTGAGAATGAATATTTTGTCTTGTATAGATTTACGAAAATTTGTCTACTCCATGTGTTACTTAACGAGGATACGGGTAGGAAGGCGAACAATCTATAGTTTCATTTCTACGTTATGTTGAATATTGATGTTGGCTCATTACAAAATAAATAAATATATCTCGTGCGAAACGTCATCATCTTGGCAACGACTAGCTTCATAATCCTTCATTCTGTCTTACACGGACCGGCTCAAAAGACGTTCTGTATGGAAACAGTCGATTGTTTCGCAAGCCAACACATGACTCTTTTACTTCACATTACGTCCGAATTATGTTTCACGTCCAGTCTACTAATCTTGTTTTCTCTGAGTCGAATAGAAGAATACATTGTCCATTGTATTTGGTTCATACCCTAGTCACATTAGCACAGTCCTGTCGGAGAACACTTCACCTCACTCTGTGCATGTCTGAACAAACAGCACCACAATTTCGGATGTCTAAATGTAAGGGGAATGTTGTTTTAGAATACAGCACATATTTATAATGTGGTAACCTGACATGTTTAAACCTCTTTATGGATTTAAGTTTATACAGCGTGAGTCTTCTGATAAGTCGTGCTGCTAGTGGGTCTACACGTTTCTATTTCTCCTCGTCCAGAAGCACGAGGTCGTCTGCCACGACGTCACTGATGTGCAGGTAGATGATCCAGTACATGAGGTTGAAGCAGATGAAGCAGACAGGAAACACGATGCGGGAATACTTGTCGATGTCACTGGGTGTGATTCCGTACAACTTGTTGATGTCTTTGCCCGGGTGGATGAGGTGCTGGGGTGCAGGGGCAGCGGCCTCTTCGTCAGCACGCCCATTGATCGTGTTCTCCAGAGTGCCGCCCTTCGAATGGACCTTCGGGTCGTGAACTTTGAATCGCACCTCCTGGAACAAAGGGCATGGCCCAAACCCCAGACCACTTACAAGGTACACAACACTAATCGGTTGGACGTTATACTTGTACATAAACTCACGTGAACACATCGGCTATAGAGCAGACAACACCATAAAACTTTATGGTGTCGGTGATTCAGCTGTTGTTCACATCCCAGCTCTTCTCACTCACTCACTCCTGGAGCTGAGCCCTTCTTGAGAAGCCGCCAATTCTGCAGCTACTCAAGAACTTCCCAGCATTTTACGGAAACAGAAGGTTCATTGCCGTGTTAACAAGAGCCCTTCACTGGTCCCTATCCTGACCCAGAACAATCCAACCCATACCATCCCATTCTATCTCTCTAAAATCCATTTTAATATTACCCATACGCCTATGTCTTGTTCCTCCTAGTGGTTCTTTCCTTCTGGCTTTCCCACTAATATCCTATATGTATTTACTCTTCGTCCCCATTCGTGCTACATGCCCTGTCAATCTCATCCTCCTCGACTTGATCATTCTAATTACCCTTGGAGAAAAGTACAAGTTATGAAGCTCCTCTCCAACCTCCTGTCACTTCATCTCTCTTTTATCCAAATATTGTCCTCAGCGCCCTGTTCCCAAACACCCTCAGTCTGTGTCCAGCTTTTCAACACATTAAGATTAGCAAAGAGCACTCAATATCGGTGTCATTGGTACAGAAATTGAGCATTTGGCTTGATGCTCATATGTTTTCTTTCCTTTAAAATTAAATAAGTGTCGTTATATAGTAATCATGCCCACAGGACAGTTTAAATTTGGTCTGGTAAAAATTGCGGATTTATTCAGCTACATTTCACAAAAATCGACGCACACTTCACTTCAGAATACCCAATTATAAAGGAAAAATCCGTGGGTTACTTCAAAAGTCATGGCAACATAATTTTTCCGAAATTTCGAAAGCTTCGACCGGAATTTCCAAATTTGCCGCTGAGAGACAACAACGTCTGATTTCTAATGATGCCGCTAGATGATGTCTAAGGCAAATGAAGCGGGTCCAGCGCGAAGTCGGTGTGGTCATAACCTTCGTCGAGAATGAACGTTAGCCGGCTGGAACAGCGTTGTTACGTGAAAATAGCAGTGCTTCGCGGCAGAAATGCGACTGAATGTCACTCAGAGCTTGTGGAAGCTCTGGTTGCAAGGTCGATGGAAGCATTCCGACGTGGAAGAGAAGCAAGTGCCGACTTGCAACGTAGTGGACGCCTTGTGTCCGTTCTTACCGATGTACCGTACCGATGATCGCCCAGTGCATGGAGAAAGATAGGCGCTGGTCTCTGAAGGAGTTAGAGAGACATACAGGGATTGACCAGGCAACTGTGCATCGAATTTTACGAAAAGACATACACATGCGCAAGATTGCAGCGAAGTGGGTGTCACATGAATTAAACGAGGTTCAAAGGTGGACACGTTATGAAGCAAGAGGCGTGAACCTCGAACGATATGAAATGGAAGGAGACAATTTCTTGAATCGGATAATTTCCATCGATGAAGTATGAAACATTGAATTTTTTATTTCTTAATCACAATTGAATTTTTCGAGGATTAAAAGAATGAAAAAAAAAACAGTCATTCCGTAATGTTCAATTTTCTTGCCTAATATACCTACGCCCCTTCACATCTACCTGATCTGACTAAGCCAATCGGAGGGGTATGTCGTACCCTTTCATAAGTATATTTTGAACTTTCTTCACTGTAACGTGTTTGCCCCCCAAAATTAGTTGCCATGACTTTTGAAGTAGCCCAGAGATTTTAGCATGGATTTGGGACACGTGAAATGGAAACAGTATATTAGTAATATGGGACGCGAAGGTGTTGTGTCCATGGTAAAATTTTGTTATTGAACACTATGGAACAGTAGCAATATGAAACACACACATATGTATATATATACTTAATACCGTCACTATAAAAATATTGTAGAGCTATAACTTTGTGAAATCCAATAACAACAGTAATAATTAAATATAAAAACTTCGTGGAGTATAGTCTTTCTTGGGAAGCTACCAGTCATTCGGGTACTTACACAATTGTCGCCTATTACTTTAAATTCATTGCCGTTTTCAGAAAATCTATCGTGAGCCAGATTTATTTGATTTACACTCTCCCACAATTATTTTTTAAGATCCGTTTTAATATTACACTCAAATTTAAGTCTAAATTGCGCAAATTGTTTTTAATTTCAGGTTTACTACTAAAATTCTATTCGGTATAAATTTTTCATCCCTCTTTGCATGCTACACGTCCTTCCCATCTCAGCATTGATTTCATCATCCTAATAATATTTTGTGAAGAATACTGCTACTATTACTACTACTACTGTAATAATAATAACAATTATAATTGCCAGTAACATTTTAATTGAAAATATCCCTTTACAACAAATATGCTTGTGGGATTTGAGGTTCTCACAGCGGTGGTCGTGAAGAGTTTTGTCTTCTGTAATATAGGGCCGTGTAGTCTGTGAAAGGTCAACCGACGTTTCGGAGGAACATTTGGCCTCCGTTATCCTGTTCTGTTTGCTGCTTGCTCCATGCTGCTTTCTTGCTTAGTTTATTCTTCGACCCTAAAGAAGAAGGTGACATGTTTTTTTTCGAAACGTCGGTTGATTTTCAACGGACTACAGTACATTATATAGCAGAAGATATAATTCTTCAATATATAAATACTTGTATTTTACACAGAATCACCAATTTTTACACAAAGTTATTGTACAGACCTACTTACAACTTTCTACGTAGGAATACTGGCATATATTCTAACACTGCCTCTCTTTAAAACATGTTCCTTCTGTTGCAGTATTCAGATGGAGTGTTGTACTCAAATGTGTTATATAACTGAAATAAATGTTATTCCCTGAGATCTGCAGTTATTACGGCTCCGAATAGAATTACGGTCCTTTAAGATGTGACGTCGTGAAGTTTGATGATTGTGTGTTAGCTTTTCGGAAGTATAAGCTTCCTCTACTTTTAGGATAGTAGAGCTAAGTATAGAGGCAACAGGTTCCTCCGAAACGTCTGTACAAATAACTACAATGCTAACATCAGTGCAAGAAACATGCAATGACAGTATGGCCAACAAACTAGAACACAGAAAAATATTAAATAAATTCTATTATAATCACATGAGTATCCTGTAGTTTTTAGCAACTCTGTTATACGGTAGAGGACACTGCCTACATTTTTCAGAGCTTGATTCACTGGATTACTGCACAAAATGTTCATGTAGGCTGTTCCAAACTATTAGGTAGAAGTGATGCGTAAGTTCATGCAGTAACTTTTTCAGAAAATTTCGTAACGAATTGGTAGACTCCATGTTGTTGCAGACCAAAAGATCGAAACCTTAATCTCCATCGACATGAAATATTAAAATCTTTCCACTTTCCCTAACCTTCTAAGTCTCCAAAACCTGCACAGAATCTCACTGTCTTCCTTAGTTTTGGAATTTATTTGGTCTTCCTTGTTCCTCCGAATCTCATAAAATTTCCCCCTCTAAATTTCGTTATGTTCCTCATTCTCTGAATCCTCGCTACCCTTCGTTTTCTCATAAACCTCACGAAATTTCTTATTACAGAAAATCTAGCTACACGCCTTTCCCCCCCCCCTCACTTCCTACCTCATTCCTCCACTTCTCGCTCCCTTTAGTACCCCCTCCCAAGTCTTGTTTCTTTTAATATTTCCTCACATTTAATTACACCTGCTTTTCCCAACCTCATGGCGGCATAACGCATTATCTTGCAACTTACATTCTCCCCGTCGATCTTACGAAGTATATGGAACAGAATTCGAGGGAACTGGTCTCGAATCTCGGCACAGTTCCGACTATACTAGTCTGTGTAAGATTTGAGGTTTTCACGGCGCTGACTATGAGGAAAGCAGCCTTCTGGGATTTGGCGCCGTGTAGGTATTGTGTTAACCAACGTTTCGGAGTAACGTATCGCCTCAATCTTCAGGGTAGAAGAAAAAATTAGAAAATCCGCGAGCGAGGAACCAGAGTGAACAGATGATAACAGCATCCTGAAGATGGAGGCAATGCGTTCCTCCGAAAAGTCGGTTAACAAAATATCTACATGGCGCCACATCCAAGAATACTGATTTCTTCTATACTAGTCTAGTTTTCACTTGGTTTCTTTAATATCTCTTGATACTATTGGATGAATGCTTCATAGCTATCAACGGCCACTTCTTTCAAATTCTTTCCTATTCTCATAAAATTCCCCGCTGCATGGCCTGTAAGAAACTTTTAAATTGAAATGTAGTCGTTAGGTAACGTAAGATTAAATACAGTTGTTCCTAAAGAGCAATGTGAACCAGTGTCGGGGAGGCACGCAATATGCAATACTTGCTCTCTAACGTGCTCACTCCGAAACAGTTCCGCTTTCAGTTCTTTCGGTAATCCCGTATAACGAATTATTCATAACACAGCTTGTTTTATTATTTGTTAGTCGAACTGATTAAAATTCTATGCCGTTCGCATCTCCATTACGGAACTTTGAATGTATATTTAAATGTGCTCGCGTAGCCAACCGTACTCTGTGGGACTAGACAACGCAACATTTTGGCTTTACTCTTCTACGTAAATATTTTATTATTTACACGCTCTGACTTCCAAACAGACGTTATTTAAAGTGTTTAATATCAACATTCCTTTGCTCCCTTTTTGTAGCATAAGGCCCAGATCATCATAGCCGTAGGTAAAGCTCTCAGCACCATCGGAATATTAATGCTGACAGTATTGTTGTAAGAGAAGAAATATGGCCGAGGACACTAACTTAATGTGTCAAGAGCTGTGCTGGAAGTATTCATAAGAGTGACAGTGATAGTAGCATGCAACACTATGTTAATAGCAGCGATAATAGAAGCACTGTCGGTGTTGTTAATAGAAGCAGTGACTTGGAATTATGTAACGCAGTGCTTTCACCAACTGCGGTTAGCGACGAATTTGTGGTTGGTGAGAAGTAATTCACTGGACAACGACTTATGACTTAAAGTAATACAAAATCAATAAATTTAATAAATATTTATAATTTATATGATAATTTTACGATTTAGGGTTAAATTAAAAACATATATTTAAACTGCAGCTAATTCTGTATAGAAGCAACCTGTTGTGGTATGCATCACTTCTAAGATAAGCTACACATGTCACAGACAGCAATAGAAATGGTTATACTCTATGGGGGGAATAATAACTTTACAGTTCCATGTTATTTACAATAATATACTGAATATAGGCTTGTACATGCTGAATATAGGCTTGTACATAAAATACATATTTGAAATGTGAACTTAAATGATGAATAGATGTAGCCGAAAAAATATAGGTCATAAATATGTTTAGCATAATATTATAAATAATATCTAAATATAAGTTTATGATTTTTATTTCTGATTATGATCACTTGTTGCTATTGTGTGTGATCCTAACTGTTAAGTTAAACTCCACATATTTATCCACAGCTGTTTTTAATTTTAGTTCCGTTCATGGTTTGTTTCTATTTGCCATCTATTAATGTACGGAGCGTGACGTCACTAACAGCTGGAAACAGTTGATACAATGTTCGCCTTTCGAGAAGATCACCGCAAGAAGCCGCAGAAAATATAAATGAAGCCGCTGAATTAGACATAATGATGTTAACAGCAGAATTTTATTTGTAAGATTTGAGGCTTTCACGGCGGTGACTATGAAGAAAGCAGTCTTCTGGGATTTGGCACCGTGTATATGTGGTGTTAACCGACGTTTCGGAGGAACGTATCGCCTCTATCTTCAGGGTAGAAGAAAAAATATAAGAAATCTGCAAGCGAGGAGACCGTGAGAACCGGTAAAAGCAGACAGTCTGCTTTTATCGGTTCTCATGGTCTCCTCGCTTGCAGATTTCTTATATTTTTTCTTCTACCCTGAAGATAGAGGCGATACGTTCCTCCGAAACGTCGGTTAACACCACATATACACGGTGCCAAATCCCAGAAGACTGCTTTCTTTCAGAATTTTATTTCCTTAACGCAGTTTTGATATGAATATGTTATATATATTCCACTAATTTAATAAAACAGTTGTTTTATAACCAACAAATCAATTGAACATGACTTAAACGAATAATAATTATTATTATTATTATGATCAAATACTTAATTTCATTATCCAATATGGGCTCTATATATTACTCTGAATAAGGGTGGCCTCTTCTGCTCTGTCGGTTATGTTGTAGCTATTCAGCATACACTATTCGCTGTTGTGTGTATATGTGTGCATGTAGAATTCTCGAAAGTTTAAATTGTCACGATAGTTGATTGTCTCGTCATTAATAGAAAATAACAATGAAAAGCAAATGTAGTGGAATTTGCAAAAGCAAATTCAACTTGAAGTGCTGATTGTGCAATTGCCAGCAGTCTACTAATTTTGTTGAAAGAAATGCTACCGGCCCTAGTTCTCAATCTCATTCCCAGACAAGAAAAATGAATGTAAGGTTATTCAGTGAAGGTTGTTTGAAATGTGTTTCCGTCAGTTGCGCAAACAAAAATAAATTACAGACTCAAATGCGTTACTTTTAATTAATATTTTGAAAATGAAAATTGAAAGAACATCATGAAGAAAAAGACATTTGAGACAAGGGACACAGAAATTTAGTGGTGAAATTTTCAAATATTTTCAAAGAAGAAAAATAGATTGCAAATTACCGGCGCAATTTCTTAATCACTCTGTTGCTCTTAATGATCGAGTATCTATCTTTTATTTGGAAATAATGTGGCAAAAGTCAGAGTGAAATGGTCACATAATTGCCGAAAAATGTTTTTCGATTTGTTACTGGTGCAGAACTTGCAGTTTTGATTAGATATCTGTTGAAAATTAAGTAAACTACACTTGTTAGTTCTAACAAAATACCTAGGATACGTGATGTTTCAGGACAATCGGAAACAGTGAACATTACTGAGTTACGGTCTGGAATTGATTCTGCGAGATCCATCTTGACGAGAGCACTGATTTTTCAAATTTTCAATAACTTCTTTTAGCAGGCAGTTTCTGCGTAAAACATGACCAATCCAATTAGTTTTCCGTTTTCTTATTTCGTGTAGGATATTCTTCTGCTCACTGACTCTAATTAACACTTCTTCATTTCTCACATAATCGGTCCAACTGATCTTCTCCAACTCATCTTCTCCAACACCACATTTCGAAACTTTCCAGATGTTTCTGATCTACTGCCCTAAGTGTCCATGTTTCAACTCCATACAGAGCTATGCTCCAAACATAGCATTTCACTAGTTTCTTCCTCAAATTTAAGTCCTGTTTGCTGTAAAAAGATTCTTCTTCTTGCTAAATGCAGCTTTTGCCATGGCAATCCTGGATTTAACTTCACTAGTACACCTTGCATCATCTGTTAACAAGCTACCCAAATATTTAAAACATTTCAAATTCTCCAGTTATTTTTGGTCTACCTTTATTGTGACTGGGGTTGGTTGTCTCGAAATTTTCATTACTTTTGTTTTCTCCACATTCATTTCCATGCCAAAGCACCTTCCAATTTCAATTTGTCTATCAATCATGCCCTGTAGCACAGTTTCTTCCTTAGCCAGTAACACAAGGTCATCTGCATATTTCACAGTTTGAATAATTTGACCTAATTTGAAGTCTCCGAGCCCATCCAGAGCTTCCTTGGTAAGGCATTCGCTGTACAAGTTGAACAGAATTGGTGATAAACAGCATCCTTGTCGAACTCCTCTTCCATTTGTAAAATATGAGCGGAAAAATGACGGTTTACTCTGTTGTTTAAATTTACCTCCAAACACAAATGATTTAGCCACATTCGCAGCATTGGGATAATGTATAGATGGATAATGTTAAGTTACACTAGACAATAGAAAATAATCATCAAACTGTGTTGCAAGTATAGCAGGAAGACATGGTGACATTTTTAAAAGGTTGTTGGAGACAAGCAATGTATTTCCTGTTCCAGAAGCTTTGGCTTCAAAGGGTGTTCTCTATAAAATTACGGGAATCCTGAAGGAAGAAAAAAATATTAATTTGATTACAGGATTGTCACCGAATAAACAGATTTTTAAATATTTTTTCTTCGAGGAATCGAGTTAATCATGAAGTGCTAACCGGAATGCATGAATCTAAAACAAGTTATACAATTTCCTGGTCGAGAAAAGAGCCCGGTTAAAAGGAGGTTATCTATGATGAAGGCTGGTTAATAAAGGTTGGGTAATAAATTTGTAATATTTAGCTGACATTCTCTCAATCTATACGCCTAACGAATATAATTAGAAAAGACGAGGGTGAAAATGGTAATATTTCAGCAGCGGAACATATTCAAATATTCCCATAATACTGCACTTACTGCAAACACAACTCGTAAGGAACATGAAGCATTTGGAGGGATATGTTAATATCAGTGATAAATAGTTCGAAACAAAATTTGCCCCACAGTTGAATTTCGCTCTTTTTCTTAAAATTTAAGTCATTAGGTTATATTCATAAGAGGTGTTTGAAAATTTAAACAAAATATTATAATGGAAGATGGTTATGCTACGGATATGCTGAGCAAATAATTAAATTTTCTTTGACTCATTAAGAGGAAAATGAAAATATTCAAAATATTTCTTCACTCACACAGAAAAATGATTACATGATGTTAAGTTTGTCGTAATTTTTGGTTAAGAGTAAAGGAAAAACAGTTTCCGTTGCTAATAAGAACAGTGCGTTTCACTGTTGTCATTCATAAAAACTTACATTGGTGAACTAGGATTTTAGATTTTGAAACAATAAATGAAATGAAAAGACTTAATAGAAAAACCGATGTCAACATCCGCCCTGAAATTGGCACCATGGCCTTTATATTCGGTATGTAATCTACTTCGACTAATCATTATTCTTCTGCTCTTGATATTGATTTATTCAGCTCAATCATTTTATTTCATTGTTCTTTCTCAATAATCTATAATATCTTATTTCTTTGGGTGGAGTAAATGTGTTTCATAAGGCGTGGCGTAAAATAAAAATATACTTGATACGCTCTTCGTTATTAATTCAATAATGGGTTTTTATACGTCCAGTATTATCCATGTTGTTTACTTGGAATAAAAGAGCTGTTATCACAAGGTAGAGCTTTGGTTAGTGTTGTTATAAACAAATCTCATTGACACATTTATGCGTTTTATTCTTAAGATATTCCAACTTAAATTTTAAATAATTTTGTATATTTCCATTTATATTTCTGGTTTCGATATTGTGATTTTACAAGCTTTATATTGTTTAAATATTCAGTATTAAATTATATTCGATTTATAAGTACAGTGAAGAACCACTGTCTGCGAGAAATTTCCCTCGAGTTTCCTGACAAGCAGTGTTGTACACGTACATGTGGTTTTATAATTGGTGTTGTACGAGTAGATAACAGTTGTTACCCTCAGGACGATGATAACAAATTACTAAAATATAGGATTTTATCTCAGCCTTTTTGCTTACGTATTTGCAAGCTTAGTGAACGTCACGAAAAAATAAGTTATTATTGTCTCGTTCCTTCCTTCTGCGTGATCATAATTCACGTTTATCAACGTCTTTATTCACACCAGTTTCCGTCACAAGTGACTGTTACCGTAGGATGGTTACGAACATTAGGTTAATGCAAGAAAACTACTTTAAATGTTTTGCTTTATTTTTGACAAATTTGATTTTTACTTTTATATATCCTACAATACAATGCAATACAATACGACTGACTACGGGCTGGACGACCGAGGTGTCGGAGTTCGGGTCCCGGTAGGATCAAGAATTTTCTCTTCTCCACGTCGTCCAGACCGTCTCTGGGCTCCACCCAAATTCCTATCCAATAGGTACCGGGGGCTCTTTCTCTGGGGGAAAAGCGGCGGGGCGTGAAGGTGACCACTCACCTCCAGCTAGTACTGAGGTCAAGAAAATATGGATCCATACATCCACTTCCCCACTCGCCTTAATGGCTTAGCGCTTAATTAGTTAAGCTGAGGGACAATCTTACCTTTTACAATACGTTACTTGGGCTTACCTAATTATTGCTTGAATTAAATCGTCTTTTGCAGCAAAGGATCATACTACCAATTTTACATCTTTTCTTAAAACGTATACTTTTGGAGTGGACCCTGAAGAAACATTTAATTTAATTGAATTTTTCCAACCCCTTACATAAATCTCGCACTTCTGATTACTGGGATGCTGAAACCGACTCACTGTATTTCCCAACAGTAACAGCCCGAGGGCATTGCTACCCGTCTCACTACTGCTGTCATACGCACAAAATGGCTGAGATTTCCTGTCCGAACCCGTTTTTAGGCAGAAAGTTCGGACGATCCTCCTGCTAATTGGCGTCTCGGCTGTGCCCGTACATGTCTGTAGCGTGCAACACTGCTCGTCCTTGTGAGCATGCCTCTATGATGTTGGTGGCGGTGTTGCGGTGTAGTTACCCCATGCGGTTGTGCGTGCGGGGCGTCGTGACCCCGCGGGATGGTGCTGCAGTTTTGGCTGGCGACACTCACTGTTTGTTTGGGCGCATGGTCACCTTCCCCTGGGGGTCCCGGGGGAGGTGCATGAGCCGCATCTAAACCAGCCTTCTTCTGCTCCGCTATCTTCTGGATGGCAAGGAAACGATTCTTTCGCATTTGGATCCTTTTCGCCATGTACCCAACGGTGGCGTATTCTGTGGAGAAGGAACACACGTTGTTAGACAGTTACACAAGTAAGAGATGGCGACTGACTTCTGGGAATGTCAGCTCTTGGCATTACTAAGCTCTAATTTCAATCGGCAGGGATCTGTCACTACTTTAACGGGCCTCGTGAGAAACGGCTTCCCCATGACCCACACAAACGACAGTTCAGAATTCACAGTAAAATAAATTCCCCACAATTTACTTTGGCCCATCCAGTTTTATGATGGATTAAGTCATCTTAGGAGTTTTTAATTTTCATTTCTGTATTTTCTTTATGATATCTGTGTTATCGGATAGTAGATTCACGCCATCAGCATAGACTACCAGCTGATTTGTACCATTTTATTTCAGTCCCAACTGGTTTTCCTGGACCTTTCTGATGGCATATTCTAAAGCAACGTTGAAAAGCAGTGGCGAAATCATCTGCTTTTTTAGACCATTCTGGATAGGAAATTTATCAGACAAACATTTCCCTATACGTACTTTACTATACGTTTCGTTTAAACACATTTTAACAAGCCTAACTACTTTAATGGGTATCCCAAACTCTATAAGAATATTGTACAATACTTCCCTCCTAACTAACTTTCTTGAAGTCTACGAATAGCTGATGTACTGTCTCATCGTACTCCCATTTTTTCTTAAGTACCTGACAAATTTAAAAAATCTGATCATTAGTTGATCTGTTACGTCGAAACTCACACTGATGATCCCCAATAATTTCATCTATATATGGACTTAACCTTGAGAGAAGAATGCTGGATAAAATTTTGTATGAAGTAGATAGGAGTGATACCCAACGATAATTATTACAGTCAGTCTTAATGCTCTAAAATTTTTATCATAAGAGTGCAATTCATTACTTCTCTCAATATTATCCGTAATCCTGCTGCTAATTATAATGGTAATAATAGTGCAGATTTTAACACAAGCTCACTTGAATTGTAGTAATTTCCTAATCGTCACTGGCGCACATACGCGACACCCTCTATCCGCTAAAGTTGGCACCAACTTCGCCGACAAGCCGCGGTCGCTTTGTCGGTATAGTTCACTTGCGGACTATAGCCATGGAGTTTAGTTTTATTATTGCAGAAGTGGTATTCACTGATTCTTACAAACATATTTGGGAGAAATGTTGCTAATATTTCGCTTTAGGAGGGAAAGTCAGAAAGTAAAGACAATTTTAATTCAATTAAGAATGATCCTGGCAACACTGAAAAGATGAAGCATATAAATATTTTATATCATCCTTAAGTTGAACCGAGTTGCTTTTCGTTGTCTTTTGAGCAGTAATAATACAGCAGACATCAATATTGGCCGCTCCATCGTCATGCGCTAAAGAAAAATCTAAGGGTCGATTCTTGTGAAGATGCGTAGACTCACTCACTCATCCATGAAGCTGAGCCCTTCTTGAGGAGCCGCATATTTTGCAGTTACTCAAGAACTACCCAGCATTTTGCAGAACCTGAAGGTTCAATACCGTGTTCACAAGAGCCCTCCTCTGGTCCGTATCCTGAACCAGATCGATACAGTCCATAACATCCTATCCTATCTTTCTAAGATTAATTTAAATATCGTCCACCCACCTATGTCTTGGTCTTCCTAGTGGCGTCTTTCCTTCTGACTTCCTCACCAATATCTTATATGCATTCTTCCTATCCCCCATCGATGCTACATGCCCTATTCTGTGCATTACATTTGCTTTTACCACAACAGAGCTCTATCATCACTCATGGAGCTGAGTCTTTCTTGAGAAGCCTCCCGTCGTGTAGCTACTCAAGAACTTCCCATCATTTTATGGAAACCGAAGGTTCATTACCGTGTTCACTGGGTCACATCCTGAGCCAGATCAAGCCAATCCATACCAAGATGAGTAGACTAGTCAAATTTAAGGAAAATCGGAAGCCCTGTAAGGAGGTAACTGCAGACTTATGAATTAAAGCTTGTGAATCGGTTGAAAGATTCTGTGGAAAGGGGTCGAGTCTTGCCACAAATTTTATCTTATAATAAGATTATATTATTTTAACAGTGATGAAAAGCTCTGAAAATAAGGAATTGTTACTATATCAACTACGTAACTTCTGAGTGTTGTCTGAACGTATGTTGTATAGTAGGTCATGAATAACAGATCAGGCTCTTGTTTTTAATTATAAATGTCTTTCTCTGGAATCAAGTAGCTTATAACAGATTGAATTTCTAAATTGGTGTATTCAGTCCACCGATGATTTCTAAGGGCTCTATTTGAGTGAATCCTGTATTTATATGTAAGATTTGACGTTTTCACGGCGGTGACTATGAAGAATGTCGTCTTCTGCGATGTGGTGCCGTGTAGATCCTGTATGAACCGATGATTCTGAGGAACGTATCGCCTCCATCTTCAGGGTAGAAAAATCCGCGAGCTAAAACCTGGTTGAGCATGTAGCTACAGAATATGAGTCCTCCGAAACGTCGGTCCACACGGGATCTACACGACGACACATCTCAGGAAACGACGTTCTTCATCTATACTTATACGCTTCCTGTTAGCATCAAGCGAATTCAGCAACAAAATAATACGACCCTTTTTTGGTGTATGGATATACCTGACGATATTAACCACCTGTAGGTGTCCCTGTCATGGAATAAGCATGACTATATTAGGTATAGCTGGGAGGTACACTGAAGGGTTTTCACAGAAGTGCAATGGAGATTGGGGTGCACACATACGAGAATTTTAATTTGTCCATGAAGTTTCTATGTAATTATTTCATCACTTCCTGAGCATGATATGGCTTGATTAAAGCAATGTGTAGAATCACTTACAGATGTGCGCTCTCCTCACATTTCCTGTGCTGACGCTGCAACTCCAATAAGTCTTTTTATATAAAACATGTTACAGCCTAAACATGGAATCACATCACTCTTTGTTATAACGAACCTCTAAATTTTCTTCTAAATGCGTCCGTCCTCATTTCTATTTCTATCGATTCTAATAATGAATGGCTTTATAGAGGGTCAGATGGCCTGTAACAAATAGGATTTTTGTATTGTTACCGTGAACACTTGATAATCCAAAACCATTAAAGCCGTAGGATCATTCGGATTACTGGACTTAAAATAAAAATTGGATTTTTGATTAAAATTATTTTTTTTTCGAAAGTTATATCGTTACATTTTGTTTATAAAAATGTCCGGAACCCGAGATTTATTTGACAACACTATGGCACGGAACAAGCGGTAACCGGGTTACATCTTTCAGAACCTAGAGGAGCAGGCATAGAGTATTATACTTCGCAAGAATTCACTTTTACTGCAAGTGAGTGAAGCAATTAGATAAAATTTGTAATTGTTAGACGTGACGATTTCCTCTTTGATGATAGTGTAAGTCAGTTCGGATTACCGGCGATCCTCTCTATTGTTAATTTATGGTCGATTTCAACGGGCCGTTCCCTAGCTTTCCTTTAAAGTCCATTAATCTTGGTTCTGTCATCAGTATCTTCGTACGAATTCGAAGATGCAGTTGTCTGTTTATGGAAATGTACAGTCGCTCAGTAGTGACCCATTCCGTGGGTTGATAAACAGCCGTATCTTCGCACCACTTCAGAGGTGGACTGCCGTTCATTTGTTTTCTGATGCGTACGACTTACCGATCAGTCTTGTGACTGAAGAGAAGACAGATTGCGGGTCAGAGAGCATTATCCTGCAGCTAAATTGGCTTAAGGCCAACCCTGGGCGCGGAGACCGTGTTAGTTCTCCTGCTTGAATGAAATTTAGCTCTTGTATTTCAGAAATATCGATTTAATGATTATTGACTTACCCTTAACCGTGTACTGAAATAATCAGCTACGTAACTACCTCGGTGACTGATGAGCCAAATAACTAATTAATTCTAGCGGAGACCTTCTTTAGAAGCTAATAAGTGTTTAGGTAATCAGGATATGTCTTACTTTTTACGGGATCTTTGGGTCCATTATCGCAATCGCTTGAATCCAGGCCTCACCCTCACACCCTCTTTGTTTAGTGCACATTTAATCCTATCGCCAATCTCCGCCAAGGAATCCAACTTATTTCTTACTTTCAAGTTTTGAGCCCAAATTTTGGATTCATTTGTCATTCTTTCATGCTCTCTACCTGTCCCTGCCCCGTTTATTTGCCTTGCTCTGATCATCCCAACGTTTCTGTGAAAACTATAACACATTATATTACCTGGAAAGGGAACTTTTTTAAGTTATATTGCATAAAGAGATTCAGAATTTAAGTGGATTTATTTGAAACTTCTGAACAAAGGGGTTAAGAAATGCTTCCTCACATGGACTGACATGAATGCCGCACAAAGTGCCCTGTCACTGCCGTACTTATTCATTAAAGCAACAGTGGACGCAGAACAGTTTTTACCACAAAACAAGTTGTGTAGACGCACAACTATTGAACTATTGAAGCATGATAATTCAACCTGAGAATCTTCTTGGGAAAAGAGAGGTATAAGCCGAAAGGTCGTGGGTTAAATTCTTGATGATTTCGTTGGATTTTTCAATTGACCTAATCCTTCCAGCCGCCCTACGATCATGGGATCGAATTGGTCTCTAACAGAGAAGCGTATCAGGAATCTTCTTGGTGGTAAAGGGCTGCCGGCGTTAAGGCTGGCAAACTCACCGCCATCTGTGAGCCGATTGTCTAGAGAAAATGTGAGAGCCTTGACGTCTCACAACCCTATGGGCCTTCACGACCTGTTACAAGGAGAGCTTTACCCTTTTTACCTTTGCACAAATGATGTGCTAATCAAACTCATGCTCTTATCTGCTAGATGTTAGTAAGCTGATAGTTATTTAGCCGCCATTGATGCAACTTGAATTACCATTACCATGATATCCGAGGTTCTCACTGCGAGAACTACTGAAGATTACTATCTTTCGTGACCTGCCAACGTGTAGTTGGTTAATTAAGTACCAGCGTTTCGGAAAAGTCTCTTTCCACCATCTTCAGAATACATGAGCCTTTCAAACCCAGAAAATTGAGATTTTTTCTTTAAAGTCAGTACCTACCTAGAAAAGTTTATGGCATCGCATTCAAGAAGACAGCAATTTTCATTCTCGTTTTCGCCACAGCCCGCCATTGGTTGGATTCGAAACCGACTGAATTCAGTTCAAGTCTTAATACCATTTTTTTAAGGTACCTTTTCTTTAATCTTCAAATCTTCGCCCAGCTCCCAAGTTGTCTCTTACTTCCGGGTTTTCCAAATTAAATGTTGTGAGTATTTCTTATTTCTCCATGTGTGTTCCTTGTTTCACCCATCTCATCCTTCTTCATCCGGACGCCCTAAATCTTAATATCCGGGGAAGGGCAAAAGTTATGAAGCCCTTCGTTACTTGCAGAGAGAAGACATACAGAAATATCAAACCAAAAGTGAATGTTCTGCTTTACCCATCAGAACACTAACGCCACCGCTGGATGTGAGAACACTAACACTGTAATTGTGCGTTACAAAACTAACATTATCATTTGGCATTTTACACTAACACTATCATTAATAGTTAGAGCACTAACACAATCATTTATGCTTTGAGACATTAATACCTTCACTGGACATTAATCAGAACAATGTCATTGAGTATTAGAAAACTAACATTTTCATTAGACGTTACAAGGCCAACACCATCATTGAACGTTAGAACACTAATATCATTGGGCGTCACAAGGCCAACACCATCATTGGAAGTTAGAATAATAACACCAGGAATGGGCGCCAGAATACTAACACCGTCAGTTTTAATTAGAACACCAACATTATCACAGGCTGTTAGAAAACTAACATAACTTTGGAAAGTTAGGTGCGTCCTATCCGGAGTTCAACGTTTTTTGGAGCTGGGACATTATGGGAATCGGATATTTGTCTCCTTTCTTAATGTCGCCTTCTTCATGTCGATAAGAAAGCACGCAGAACCAACTAGTCACCGAGCCAGCCTTTCAAAAAGTGTCGCAGTCATTGAAGAAGGTAGTGGGCATGTACAGGGCATATATGTTCTCTTGTGGACTGTGGTTGGTTGTGTTGAGATAGCTCGGCATTTTGAGCTACAATGCCTCAGTCAGCATAGTGACTAGATTAGGGTCTGCATGTGGGGGTGTGGTTTCCGGCACGCTACCAAATCCAGATGCGGCCACTGATCCAAAGCATGTCAGAGGGCTTTGCCCGTAAACGAAACTTACTGTTCGCATCCATCTAGTGCCAAAGTTCAAAATGCATCGAAATTTACGCCCACTGTCATGCATGTTTATGATAAGACACTTAATTAATACAAACACAGTACTACTTTATGTTTTCACTTTAGAAGTTCACAATGAACTTAATAGCTTCACCATATTTAAGAGCAGCATAAGTCGGGGGCCCCAGACATAGCCCAGCTTTAAGAACAGGCGCAAATGGAGTTCAGTAGCAGAATAAATTTACAGCCCAACAGAACTTTGTAAATTTCCTTTCATGTCATTCATTTATTTAATTCCTCAAGATGGTATCTGTTGACGAAATTAAATAAATGAAGCGGCAGAAGAGAGGTAATTGAATGAGGGTAGCTAAATCCATAGCGAACTGTCAAATTATTGAGAATGAGAATAGCACAGACTAATGGCTTGCAGCACGAGCTTTTTATGGAAAACGACTTTGTTTTACGAGTTGTGGATTAGTGAAGAGAACGGAGATGTACGACACGAGTTAACATCATTAAAGAAAAAAATATTGGACTGCTCATTGCGGGGGTTTTCGACAATTTGGAATCTTCCGCAAAGGCAGGAACTGAAGAAGTTTAATTGGAAGTTATCCTGCTCTATGTACCGCGATCAGCACTTGAATAATTTACAAAGAAAAAGACTGTACGTCATATGGAATTGATTAAATGTGAAGGGATTTTGTTTTCGTTCCTATTTTTACGAAAGGCGATGTGCCAATAGCCAAATACTTTACTAGACATGCAGTGTATTCTTCAAGAAAGGTAATAGGTCAGAATACTGCAGTTACCTAGGAAATAGAATATTAAATTCTGGATGTAAATTACATGGTACAAATACTTCATAATTTCGAATGCGAGGCTGAGAAAGTTTTCTGCAGTTTTATTATTAGATAACAAGAAACGGAATCAGAAATTGCAGGTTCTCTACATGTACAGTATTTATATTGACGTGACTGTCGTACAGGAGATGGGAACTAATTTAGAGACTTATCAGCCGTTATACATTCTCAAAAGATTTTTAAATGACTCAACAAAAGTTTGTATGGAACGTCCTAGCAAACAAGCGTTTCACACAATATCTGATTCAAGATGAAAAGATCTATATGAATATTTGTAAAAAGGGGAGAATTGCTATTGGCTTCAGAGCAAAATTAGATCAGATTTTAAAGAATCAGAGAGAGAGAGAGCACTGTAATNTTCCAGGCACGTTAAGAACAAGGACGCGTAAAGTAAATAATGAAATGAAGATAGACTTTCTGAATGCATGCAGTTACAGAAACTCTTGACTAGATATTCACAACAGGACGCAAAGAATAAAGAAAATTAATTTCAAGATGTCCGAAAATAAGTTACTGAATGATGTATGGAAAACTGTACCCTAAGTATAGATAATAATATGGAAAGAGCCTCATATTTTAATTATCTGCGATGATATATGTAATTCCAATATGACAAAGGCATAATGGATAAAATAGAAGCTACTCCCGTAGAGCAGAGATCTTCTTGAGAAATAACAGTCACTCAGATGGCTAGCAGATGCTTTGGTGGGATCTCGAGTTTAATTGCCATGTTTTAGCAGCTCTCCGCTCAATTCCTGTCCACATCCTGATAGTCCGTGTATGACAGGTTGTCATTTCTAGTTTCCCGTCTATTCTTTGGAATCTCAAGTTCTCCCTTCCTCAAGATTTTCTTGTATGGAATTCTCACCTTTCTGTTGGCTTCACCATATTTCGAACAGTTCATCCACAGTACAAACCTTGTGTAATATTTTTTGTATACTGGTTTTACGGCAGGAGTTATTAGTTCATTGCCCCAAACTTAAACGGGAGCACCACCTCTTGTCGGCTATCTACGACTGATTATATTCGAGTAGCCGTAAATATTTGTAAGTTTTCTCGTCTGTTTTACATCTGAGTGAATCATGCAGAAGTGAAAAGAGAGCATCATAATGTGGATTTTAAACTGGCTCTTTACTGAACTGTGACGCTTCGTTGCAAGTGAGATTTAAGTAAAACTTTTATTAATTGAGTCCCAAAATCAAGCAATTTACATACTAGTGTTTTTAAGATTCCCGTAAGAGAGTATAATACTTGCCAAGCAAAGATGCGAAGACCATGACGAAACAAGTTCCCAAGTAAACATCGATTGATTTGACGTAGGAAATCTTGGGTAGCGCCGCGTTCGTGGACGACATGAGGGTGGTCATCGTGAGCACGGTGGTGACGCCGAGGGCCACCCTGGCGGGTGTCGCGTTGCGGTTCAGCCAGAAGCTGACCCAGGAGATGATGACGATCAGACCAGATGGAATGTAGATCTGGATGAGGTAGTAGCCCATGGAACGAACGAACTGAATCTCGCAAGCCAGACGAGAGTAGTTTCCTGGTCATAACACAGTAACTTCATTAAATGGAAACATCTTGCTCATATCGTCATGAATTCTGACATCACTGTTTCATATCGATTTCAGATCGATTTAACATCGATATTTACCGCATTATTAACGATAAATCGTTTTAGAAGCACAAACGGATCGATTTTGCGGTAAATATGATGTAGGTAGTCATAGATATATCGAAATGTGAATGCTCTTAAGTTGAATTAATAGAAAGTATTAACCTCGTGCAGAGCAGAAATTTTCACGGTGCCTTTAATCTCAATTTAAATTTGTGTTCTGCTTGACACAACGCAAAATTTCTCCGATGCGTCTCTTAAGTACGCTTATGTTGAATCGCCATGACGAAACCTTAATAACGCCATAATTCGTGCAAAGCTACGAGAAGAAATAAAGCTTAAACAAATAGACTTGCTTGAACTGAGCGAGCTGAAGTCGGGCCAGCATTTCTCTTCTGGGGTGAAAGGCATTTAACGAAACATGAAATAATATTTCGAATTTATTTTTAAAGAAAATTAATCAGACAGAAAAATCCTTATAAAATATTAAAATGCATTTTTATAGATATTTAATAGTTTCACTTCACGAAAATTGAAAACACTGCAGAGGAACTAAGTGTCATTTGATTGTTTTCAATATTTATAATGAAATGAAGTTTATTAGTGAAGGTCAGGAAATTGATATGTCGTCTTTGACGGATTTTCTTTCTTTAAACTCGTGTGATTTAAAAAAATTGTTAACTTTTTAAATATTTAGAAACAAACGTAACAATAATTTTTATACGGGAATTTATTAATTTCGGAATCGAGATTAAATTATTATTTATAAGCATTTTCATGACCTTTAAAATATAGGAGTTTAAATTTCATTAATATGTATAAAGTGACCGCCCTTGAGATATTTGTTCTTTCTTGGTCGAGGAAAGTAAATTTTAATGCTTTATAAAATATTATGCCAGTCAGCTCTCTAAGCAAAATTCATTCAGAAGCCTTTCCTTTCCTGTTTCTTCTCTTTTTCTTTCATCTTTTCTGCATAGTCCTTTTCGTTTTTTGCGTGTTTGAGGTTAGATCCGAATGTTTGAAAATTAGAACTGTTAGGCAAGATGAATGTATTCCATTAACGTAGAATTATAATTTATAATTTAATTGTTGAAGTACATAACTTGAAATAGGCATTTATGAGCACGTTTAAAATATTTAAATTATTATACTGTCATTTCTCTCAAGGTTTCAGCGGGGGCGTTAGGCGTCACAAAATCTAGTGGCAGATTTAAATTAACAGAAAATTTAAGTGATGTTTGTTATTTTAAAAATTAACAACAATAAAGAATTTTATATATTATAACATCCATCATATTTATTAAATATTTTCTAATTATTTTACAAGTATAAACACTATTGTCATAATTTTTTCCCCCTTGGCACTACAGCCCCAGTGGGCCTAGGCCTACCTCCATGAACTTCTCCGTTCACTTCGGTTTTTCTAGATCTTACGCATACGGTAGGACTCCTTGGGCGAGTGATCAGCTCGTCTCAAGGCCTCTACCTGTAAACAAACACAGAAAAACGCATACAAACCTCCATGCCCTGAGTGGGATTCGAACCCACGATCCCGGCTTCCGAGCGAGCGAAGACAGTGCATGCCTTAATTATCATAAATACACAGACGAAATTTCTATTAAATTTCGGGTAACGTTTGTCAACAAATTGGTTAACACGATTTACTCTACTTTCTTCCGGCAAATAAATGTAATATAATGGAGTTTCAACATTCATCAGGTTAAACGGGCATCGCGAATCGTATTCTTTGTAACGTACGTAGTCCTACACACTGATGGTGCGCCTGTCTAAATACGAACGCGTTTCAAACTAATCAGAGACAAATAATCCTATCATGGCTCTAGTGAGGAATGAATATTATACAGGAGAGAGTAAATCGAAATGTAAACCTGCCGATCAGAGATATTCACTTGTCTTGGTGTTCACAGTGATCATAATGAAGGAACAGTATACAGTATCATTAAATGTCAAACAAATATGTATTACACAGTTCAAAATATGCTTTATGCGATTCAATTTTAAACGTATACGTGAAATAGAACGTAAAATTGAATTTAACATATAATGTAATGAAACTGGATCATCACTAATTTTATTAGATTAAATGTCATAAGCGATTGAAACCTTATCATTAAAGAATTCTAAACGTTTCAAATGGAAGCTGAGATGATAATTTCTGACTAATGATAGTGAAACATCATATTACAATGTTCACATAATTCTCTCATTTTTGCTGGTGACCAATAAAAACTTCCTGTGTCAAGGAGTAATATTTCGCTTGGATAAAAGGAATAATACAAAGCGACATGGTCCCAGAAATATTATAGTGTGATGCAAATTTAACACTCGGATCTGTGCGTACGTCCTCCATTTTGCTGCCAGTATTATCCAGGTCACTGTAGTCATGTTAAGATGGTAATATCNTCGGTTCATTCTGATGACGAGTAACTATGATTCTGTTGTGTTTTAGTGGCCCTTGAATGCGAACACAGCTTCGCTGACGGCCATTCGGACATTCAGAGGTAACCAGCCTTTATTGTATACTTGGGTAGTACGTGGTTCTGACTTCTTCAGTAATAGACGAATGACATGTTTTGGAAGCGACTGTAACCCATTTTCAGTAAACGGTGAGAACGGAAAACTAACCTCGTTGACGTGATTTCAAGATGGATATTGGCGTGAGAAGTTGAAGGTCGATCATGTCTTCAACATTACACAAAGGCAACACAATTACTTTACACTCACAAAATATCTGAGCTTCGTCAAAATGCCTTGGTATTCATCTATGCCTCTTAAAGGGACACATTTCCAAAAAGTAACATATTCTATGTGATCTGACTGAACATCTCAGTCGATTAGGTAGCATTCCCACTTTATGTTCGGAAAATTTCAGGTTCAGAACTCGGCCGGGAAACAAGCCATTCTGCTTGAGGTATTTCGTGGTTTTCCCCAGTCCCTCCAAACAAATTCCGCGATGGTATCTCAAACTACACCTTGACTGCCTCTTTCCACACATTCTGTAATCACCGTTTAGAGAGTCTTCATAAGATTTTACTGTATATAATGTGAGGTATTGTTAGCTTCGTTAAATGAATCATAAACAAGTTAACTCCTTGTGAACAGGTTTCAAGGAATCTGAGAGCGATTAATATTATTGAATGTGCCCATTGTATTGGAAGTTGACCTTGGTGTATACAGGCACTGAATGTAATTTCATGCATCTATAGGTATTGAGAATGAAACGCAAAACATGCATGATTATACCAGGCATATAGGGAGCAAAATATTTTCACATTATCAATCACTCGCAGGGATCTACAAGATAAAACGCAATTCTTATGACTGGTGGTTTTGTAACGTATTCATCCGTAGTCCTTTTGTTCATCGTACGTTTTTTGTGTTCTATTTGTTAATATTTCAGCTAATATTTCAATAAAAATATCTAGCTGAAACGATTTTTATGGCTTTAATGTCGTTTAAAATTTCTTATGCCTTATTTAAATCATTGTCTATTCTAAAACAATTAATAAAATTTGCTTTTATGCAACTATTTATACATATCGGCACACTGCAGACGTTTATATGAATTTTTGCCGCAAGAAACTGTGACCGCCACTGGTACGTTATTTACTTATTTATTTGTTAAACGGTCGCCTCTGTGGTCTAGTAGTCAGAGTTCCTGGCTACAGATCCAGAGGTCCCAGGTTCGATTCCCGACACTACCAGATTTTCTGAGAAGTAGTGGGTCTGGAACGGGGTCCACTCAGCCTCGTGAGGATAACTGAGGGGCTTTTCCAAGGAAAAACGCGACTCAGGTCCAGCAAACTGAGATTAACGGCCGTGGGGGTCCGTTGCTCTGTCCGCGCCACATCCTCTATCCGCTAAAGTTGGCACCAGTTTCGCCAACAAGCGGCGGTCGCTTTTTCTTATTTTTCAGGAAATCATTTAATATTACATTTACGCTAAACAGACGAACATTGTAATGTTCCACATTTAGATTTGTATGTGAACAGTGTTGCCCTGAAATGCTTATGTCAGATAAAAAGCTGTCCCTGAAACAGGCCATGAAGGCCCATAGGGGTGTGAGAGGTCGAGGCTCCCACATTTTCTCTAGACAGGCGGCTCTTAGATGGCGGTAAGGTTGTCAGCCTTATGTGCCGGCCACGCTTTTATCCCCCAGGAAAGTTCCTAGAACTCCTTTCTGTTAAAAGCTGAGTCGGCCCCAGGGCCGTAGTGCGTCTGGAAGGAGTAGATCAATTGAGAAATCCAATGACCTCATCAGGATTCGAACGCGCAACCTCCCGGCTTGTAGCATAGTGCCTCAACCAACTACGCTACCGCGTGCTCCCTTATATGTCCGATAGTCTTCAGAAATATACTTTGGTTTATTTCTTGACCCCAGGATGTAGGTGTGTTTGTAGGAAAGAGGTAAAACAGTCATGCGCTTACGATAAAGTCACAGAACGTTTGTAAACATCATTCTGACGTAAATACCCAGAATTCCATGCACACATCTCAGTGAGGGAGCTTTCTCATGATATGTATAATAAAGGTGAAGAAACTACTTAGGGTTAAAGATGAGTGGGGTCGGGATTACTCCTAGTATCATACATATTTAGAATCCAATCTGCCATTACTCAGATGAAGAATTCTGAATCTAAACACAGCCAGAAATATTCTTTTTGTCCTTTGACCTTTTGTGATATATTACTGTGTTGCTGATGTGAAGCTCATACACTACCTTGAGTGCTGACGTCACAGGGATGGGAGAGAATGGGTAGAGAGATCGCGTTATTTGTAATGAAACATGCAAACACAGAGACATAAACATATGAGACGATGGGAGTAACAATCCCACCAATGGAAGCTAAGCAGTGTGCCCTTCAGTACAGTCTTGTATTCATAAGTTCAAAGACACAACACACATTCAACAGGGCATACACGTTAACAATTAGCAAGGTGATTAGAATCAGGATATACAGATGATTTCGGCGCCGCTTGCCATGCAAAGTTTAGCAGTGTGAATATATGAAACAGAAAGCGAGTATGTCACACAAAAACATGCCCTGAAGACGCTTCATTAGTCTGCTATGGCAATACATTTGAAGTAAAATTGCAACACAACAGACTGTAATAGCAGAAAATTGACATGTGTATAACTACGTCTGATACAAAACTTGCAGAAAATGTGTTACACAAGCTGCCCCCAAAGAGCGTGAGATGTTTTACAAGTACCCGCATATTTATTAACGTAATAGATATATATCAGAATGCTTTTATTCCCGTTTTAAATAGTAATTATTAGGCCTACACATACTCTTGTTGGACTGCAGATATGGCCTTCCTGTGGCAGTCAATTTGAGTCAACTGCATGGCCTCCCAATCTTAGAACGGAAGGTGTGAGATGAGGCGAACGAAAGCAAGTCATGTGGTTGATCCTCGGGGCCAGAACTTGAAAGTGTGAATCTGTGTTTGCTATTTAATATATTTGTATACTGCGTGAGGTTTGACCTTGAGGTAGGAACTTCTGTGTTTTTTGCTAGTACTTCATGCTTCTTGCATATGCCTAGAATTCATTTTAAATGTCATGAAACTAGACCATACTATGTATGCCATGAGGCTACACTTCCTTATGTATGCCATGAGGATAGACCTCCTTATGTATGCCAGGAGGACAGACCGCCTTATACATGCCGTGAGGTTGAACCTCCAGCCGGAAATTTTAGGGCTACTTCGGCCCTATATTTTCTGTTTAATATATTATGATGCTAGACCTCCGTATGTGTGTCATGAGTCTATTGGCCCTTTATATAGGTCATGAGGCTAGACTTCTTTGTGTATGTCATGAACCTAAAAATATTTTCATATGTCTTGAGTCTAAAAGAATTTATGAATGTCGCGAAACTAGACCTCATTATGTATGTCATGAGGCTGTTCCTTATGTACGCCATTATGCTAGACTTCCTTCTGTATGCCGCGATGCTAGACCTTATGTATGACATTAGGATAGACTTCCTTATATATGCCATGAGGCTAGACCTCCTTACGTGCGCCATGAGGATAGACCTCATTATATATGCCATGACGCTAGACCTCCTTATGTACGCCATGAGGCTAGACCTCCTTATGTACTCCATGAGGCTAGACCTCCTTATGTACACCATGAGCCTAGACGTCCTTATGTATGCCATGAGGCTAAACCACCTCATGTACGCCAAGAGTCTAGACTTCCTTAGACGAGTATATGCCATGAGGCTAGACCTCCTCATGCACGCCAAGAGGCTAGACTTCCTTGTATATGCCATGAGGCTAAACCTCCTTATGTAGGACATGACGCTAGACCTCCTTATGTACGCCATGAGGCTAGACCTCCTTATGTACTCCATGAGGCTAGACCTCCTTATGTACACCATGAGCCTAGACTTCCTTATGTACGCCATGAGGCTAACCACCTCATGTACGCCAAGAATCTAGACTTCCTTATACGAGTATATGCCATGAGGCTAGACCTCCTTATGCACGCCAAGAGGCTAGACTTCCTTGTATATGCCATGAGACTAAACCTCCTTATGTACGCCATGAGGCTAGACTTCCTTATACGAGTATATGCCATGAGGCTAACCTCCTTATGCACGCCAAGAGGCTAGACTTCTTTGTATATGCCATGAGGCTAAACCTCCTTATGTACGCCATGAGGCTAGACATCTTTATGACGTCATGAGGCTAGATCTCCTTATGTACGCCATGAGGCTAGACATCTTTATGTATGTCATGAGGCTAGATCTCCTTATGTACGCCAAATCTGCTGTGATTTTAGAAAATTTATGTCCGCACATTCGTCTGTGCACTCCAGATTTTTGACCAGAATAATGACCTTATTAATATTGACAATGCGCCTTCCACAAGAGAAGTGACATCTATATCTGATTGAAAACGTTCACTGCACTCGAATCGTTTGGCCCCACGCGACTATCTTGTGTTTCCTAAATTTTAAACTTGCATGCAGAGGGTCCAACTTTGAGGCACTCGAAGACATTGAGAACTGAGGCGACGAAGTGAAAGGGTTGTAGAAGAATTATTTCCAGCAATATTTCTACACACGGAAGAGATATTGGGAGGCGTATGTGAGGCCAAGAGGCGAGTACTTTTAAAGGTGGCCACACTCACTAAACTTTTATGACAATAGACCTATACTCTGTATTCTTAAGGAACTAATCCGGCTATTCAACTTTCGGACCTCGTATGCTCTCACTACTCTAAGGTCTATTCTTGAATATTTATTCAATTCATTGTGAACTGTACATGATAATAACTGAAATCTTATATTTATATCGTCAAACACACACAAAAAAATATATTAGATGGAGAATAGTGAAAACTTACAGATTTTGAGCGGCTACAGACTTCGGTATTGGTAATTGCTGAGTGAAATATGTCACCCGGTTGATGATCAAGCCCATGTTGACAAGCTTCCAGGCCGATCGCCTAGCTGGCTGGCAAATTCCACTCGTGCGGTCACTATTGACCGTACTACAAATATAAAGAGGACTTCCTGGGATGTACCTGTTGTGAGGCTAATTTCCATGGCCCGCTGTCGGTGGCCCAACACCTTGAACTGGGGTAACGACACTTCGTTCGATACGCCGACCGAGTTGGGACCCTCGTTCCACTTATAACGGATGTCTCTCATAGTATAACCAACTAGGAGAGAAACAAGGAAGGCCATGTGCAACTTACGGGTGTGAGCGAGTGACAGCCTTGTTGATGGTTGTTCTTGACGCTGCAGTTGTGTCTGCTGTTGTGCCACGCCTCCTAATAGCCAGGGTGCAATGATACACAGAAACACACGCACACAGAACACAGACTCCCCACTGCTGAGGACACAGAGAAAGTGTTTTAATGGAAACCAGGACCTCACATATATGGGCGATCTTTGGATTTCATCTAGGTTGAGTTCTGTGTTACCCTTCCACCGATAAGTTAATCTCCCAACCAGAGTAACAGAAAAGGTAATTCGCTTGTTACAGACTTTACCGCCTGGATAGAAATTTTCTTTCTGCTTTGTCCAACATTGTCATGAATAAGAACTACGAATCTTTGAGACACCTAATATCCTTGTGCAAGATAAAGGAAATTCTTCCTTTCAGCAATAACAGATAAATATTCGGAATCCAGGCTCTCCAAGATCCTTGAAAGCTCTCGGTGTGTTACCATGGATAAGTTTAGCTTCACCGACATGTAAAAGAAATACACATTACATAATAAAACAATACATTTGATCAAGTACGTAGATACTGAAATATATGCTACGTCACTGCATTTCAAACAATTACAAAATGCGTCCTTTACTCTTTGAAGAAAAATCTGAAATACATTTTAACTCATATTGTTAATCTTTAAGAACCAACTACAAATGACTTCACAGCAATGAAAATGATTCTACTGCTACTAAGGATCTGCCACTATCATTTTCAACGTTGACCACTGGACGGAGTCACTTTCAAAGTGAAGAAAGCTTATTCGCATAAACTATTAGTCATTTTGGAAAGTATTTGCATCCTCCCTTACATATTACAGCTAATTTTGAATTTTACGGTCCATCAGCGCATCTGGTGGATGCGTCATCTTCACAGCGCGAGGCATGCCTCTGGATTCCTCAGCAGTGCAGAGAGAAACAGAAATAAAAGCAACGTATATTAACGCAAAACAAGACACGCTTAACGAAATGACACCGCATGGTGAGACGATAACAATTAGTAGTAACGAAGCTAAAAGTAGTACTGATGAGTATTTATTGTTGTCTGTGAACTCTACCTGTGGACAGGTTAATTTCGGTCGCCCTCTGTCTGTGCCCGAGGACACGGAATTGAGGCAGCTGTACCTCGCTGGAGATACCTACTGACTTTTTCCCGTCGTGCCATTTGTATCGAATATCACGCATTGTGTATCCAACTGCGGGTACAGAGAAAACAAAAGAAGGGGACTATGAAAGTTTAATATAAAGGGTTCTTCACATATAAAACAATAACGAACTAATATTATAAAGGTTAACTAAAATTACTAGTGATTTTTAAAAAGTAATAATTATGTACCACAAAAATATGAGTTCAAAAGCTGATTTGCTATTTTAATTAGTTCTATATCTACAGAAAAAATAAATGCAATTAATAGTTAGAGGGTGGGATAAATTATAAAAACAATGCTAATATGGATTATTATTTCAGAAATAAAACAATTAGAAGTCTCATTGTGATAAGGATTGAAGGCCATGCTGGAACATTAGTTACAGGGACATCACACTGCCAGGGAAGAATTCATGCTCAAAGTGGATGGATACTGCAAACAACAACATTAAACATATATTTATTTGCCCACTGTTCCTATAGTCCAATTGTTCAAAGTGCAGAGGTAAAGCAGAGACTGGCGTGGAGCCTCGAAATCTGACTGCACACAAAAGCAAAAAAGCAAGAAGATGGAGTTCACATATTTATATTAGAAGAAAACTACAGAATAAAGCTCTAAGTAGGAACTTAGTCGTGTAAAATAAAAATCTGAAAGAAGAAGAAGAAGAAGAAGAACATGCAACTTTGTTTTCAAGGAAATACGCAGTGGCGCCGCTTCAAAATAGCTGAACGACCATTTGACATGAATTGGTTTTTTGGAAATGGTTTTCGAGACACCCAACCGTACTGTCACTATCTTGTTCCACTGGAGTACGTGGTGGAGTGGCGCCACTGCGGAAGGAGAAGAATTAGATGCACAATGCAGGTTTAGTACTGCCTGTTGTTGCTGAATCATCCATGGCAAGTTTCGGCTTGTTTTCCCGGATTTTCTATAGAGAAGTCATTGCTGTGCGAAGTGCGCCACAAATTTTGGTGCAGCGGTTTGGAAAAGAGTCTTTGGTTTTTGTTTTTTGTTTTTATAGAATGTATGTCTTCCTTCCCCGGGCACGACGCTCAGTGCTGTTTTTGAGAAGGAGACCGAAATTAATTCAAAATAATAAAACACATTATTGGCAGGAAAATATACAGTGTTTACAACAAGGAGATACACCTACGTTATGTACATTACAAAACTCTATAGCAAAGTACATTTAGCACAAATAACCAGTTTACATCAATATAATCAAGCTATAAATACAATTCTATTCATCATGTTTAACTATACATAACAATAATGGAAAGCATGTTAATAGTACTTTATATTTCGTAACATTTTTTAGTATAGTAATGGGCATATTATCATAATGTACAGAGATAAATATCCAGACGCATTGTGACAGGATGAAATACATGTTTCTTTTCTCTTTTTTAAAATATATATTATTTAAACTATGAACTGAACTTATTTTTTTCATTCGTTAAGTGGGAGGTGGAGTCCAACCGGGTCCACTCGGCACGGCGGCCACTGATTGGCCTATTGTAGCCTGCCCCGGGTGATTATGGTCATAGAGTATTTGGTATAATGAAGATTGGCAAGGGAAACCGAAGTACCCGGAGAAAACCCGCCCTGCGCCACTTTGTACACCACAAATCCCACTTGAACAGACCCCGGGATCGAACACGGGCCGCCGCGGTGGGAAGCCAGCGACTAACCGCTTGAGCTATGGCGCGGCCCAAGAACGGAACTTAGACCTGTGGTGTAAAACGGTCTCCGCTTTAGGTCACAATGTGTTCGGTGAAATGCTCTTGTAAGCCCAAGTGCTTCAGTGAAACGCATATGCACAAGTATTTTAACCTTAATACTTACAGCTCTCGATTTCAATGTGGCAAAGTTGTCTGTCCATGGGAAAGTACTGAAGGTTCATTGGACAAGATGCGGTAATGGTCAACCTGTAAAGCACAAGTCATCATTAAGTTATTAAAGGTAAAATTTAAAGTCCCCCTGTGCTTAATTAATGAAGTACTACGCCATGAAGACATACGGGAAAGTGGAGATATAACTTCAGTCTTCTCGACATAGGCACTAGCTGGAGGTGAGTGGTCAGATTCACGTCCCAGCCGCTTTAACCCGGGGAAAGGTCCCCCGGTACCCATTGGATATGAGGCTGGATGGACAGGTCTGGACGCTGTGAGGTGGAGAATAGTTCTTGCTCCTACCGAGAATCGAAATCCGGACGTCCAGCCGTAGCCCATCACTAATCCGACTGATATTTCCCGCCATCTCATCCTTGAATATATGCAAGGATTTGTATATTTTTTGTGTTTTTACTCTTCATTAGGCCTTTCAGCTTTCATAATAATTAGGAAAATGGAAAAAGCTCTGGAAAGAATAATTTGATGTACAGAGGCGGTGGCTGGTTTCAGTGATCTTCATGTAGTAGGATGCCAATAAGACGTGTGAGAGAAGACATAGGACTCCACATATTTTAAATCCCAACATTACATGGAAGTTCGTGGTCACCTTCACACTCCAGTGGCTTTAACCTCGTGCAGAATTGTAATTGTAATATTTGAAACATTTCTACTTAGGTGACCGCAGCAAAACACCCCCCCAAAAAAACAACGTTATATTAAAAATCACCTGATGATGGCCCATGTGAGGCCGAATTATGTCTTAAAACTAGAAAAATATATGTGAAATTAGAGACATTTAAGAAATTCTTATAATCCCTTGTAATGTATAAAATATAATTTTAGTGTCCTATTGACATTTTAATGAGTTTGACGACGTAATGTATTAAAATACATTGTTAGTGAGTAACATATTCCTGATGTTTTTTGTATTGTTGCATTATTGACGTGTACTTTAATAATAAGGATAACGCCTTAATGCAGCTTGATGCTAAAATATAAAGTTATACCAAAAGTTGTGTAGCCGATTTCTCGCAAGAAGGAAACGA
Organism: Cryptotermes secundus; assembly: GCF_002891405.2. Classification (NCBI taxonomy): domain Eukaryota; kingdom Metazoa; phylum Arthropoda; class Insecta; order Blattodea; family Kalotermitidae; genus Cryptotermes; species Cryptotermes secundus. The sequence goes on along the minus strand of NW_019730583.1, from coordinate 1,066,708 downwards.
TGGCAATTTAAATTTCGTATTGCATGTTGCCCGTTGACTTGCATTGACCATATATAATGGCAGTGATACCCAAGAATGATATCCATATTCATGTGGCTCGGCCCGACTATGCTAAGAATGACAGTTTTCGAAATAGGGAAGTTTTATATGGATGAGGGAATCTCGATTTGTTTACTTGTGCACACGAATATGACTAGAGCAAGGGTGAGTGTTGGCGCGGTGGGAAATTGTATCTTGAACTACTAATCAAGTTAAAGGTACTGTTTGCTGAATGATGGTAATTTCATGTATTCATATTTCGTTTCCCACATTCAGCTGCCGCTAAATGCAAGTGAATAACAAATTCATTTATTTCAAAGAGTAATAAATATCCTTAATGAAATTCGAGTGATAGATTTTGTCATCCTGATAACTGATTCAATTATGGACTGTATTCTTTCACTCTATTGTAACAAGAACATCCGCAATAGATCGCAATATACTCCAGTGTTCTCTCCTCTCGGAAAAATGTGAGGGTTTGGACTCAATTCACCTGGCTCCGGGTAGGGGCAAGGTGTGAAATTTTGGGGTTCGATAAAATGAGGGCTATTTATTGACTATCTGGATGACTGTTAGCTTCCAAATATGAACTCTGTTTTATCTAGTAAGCTAAGTCAATATTTTCAAATGCCTAGATCTGAAATAAGCCCCGAAATACTCTTCCGTATAAGCATTCTTGGATCAAATTAATTTCTGAGCGCTCTTTTTTCTAAAAAATGAGCAAATTATGTCTGCCTTCAAGCTACAAGACTTCGTTTGATACTAATAAAAAATAACTGGTAAAATTATTGCTGTATATACCGTTGTCTTCGTGATTTTGAATTGTAGACTGGCCAATACTGGCTTTCGCACTCTTTGTTAAAAGCAGTTATATAATTTGTTGTCATTAGTTCGAGATCGTTGTTGTCAGTATGTTTGCTGATTTATGGTAAACATACAAACTGTCTCTAGAACTCCTGGGCGAATCTCTAATAAGTTACAGAGGTGAACTGATGTTTTATTTTTAAGTGTCCACTACAATTTGTCAGGAAAATTAGATTTTGTTTTACTCGTGTCCATCGCAAGAACTATCACACACGTAACTGAAATCGAATTGTTTTTGTTTTCGGAAGAACGACCCATCTTACGTAACAGTTGGACATGACGTAGGATATAGGTTTAGTTAAATTTTACAGTTTTCATTTAAAACATTCTTCCACATGTAAGTCGTCAATAAAATTCAAATAAAAATAATTTTTTGACCCTGTGCAATACATCAGTAGTGTGAGTAACTTAGCGACAGGAGAGTTGTGTCTGAAAGAAATGAACATCAACGTCAGTGAGGTGTGGGAAGTGAAAAACAAATTGACTTTGAAAAATAAATACTCGTACATATCCGGGATATTTCAGAATGCTGAGCTCGTTAAAAATATCTTGCCTCTTTCGACTCCTTCCTCACACTGACACCCATACATTTCATTACAGACTGATCTCTGGGGAAAACAGAAGTGGCTTAGTGGGGTATCTGATCTTCCATTGAACTGATTTGAGGTGTCTGTAATTGGTTTGTATCACCAGATATTTCCGGTGTAGCGATATTTTGAGACCAGATGCCCCATGGTGCTTTTGGGTAGAAAACCCGGTGAGCAAGTTTGATTGATTAGCTGTTTAGATTTGTATCCATTGACTTGTTTGTTTTCTGACTCACTAAAGAAATAGGTAGGTGTAACAGCAATCACATTAAGATTGTAAATGGACTTCCCTTCATTACTCAGAACAAAAAAGATTTTCATGTATTTAATTAATTAAATGTTCCTCCCGAGTTCTGTTGTCTAATTTATAGTTTCGCAAACTGTGTATACGCTGAAGAGAATCGCCAAGTTATCAAGAATAATTTAAAATATAGTTGAATTCACGCACAGTTTTGGCAAGTCTTATGGATTGCATAGCTATAGACGGAGGCACTTGCGGCGAAATTTTCATGACTGTACAGGAATTCCTTATCACTTGCTGTAGATTTAGGGATGTTGCCGTGCTATTTAGATTTCTACTGGCACCGTGATTCATGATAGGGACCTGAAGCACCGTGCAGAACTAAACTTTTCGCTGACAGACGGAGATGGGTTTGCGTAAATTGATATATTTCTTAAAAGTTCGGATTGTCAAATTTTTATGGAAGCCCAAGGGTCTAAGTCCTTTGATTTAAAAGAAAACGAGTGGAGGAGATGTAGGCCTTTTCAAGTTTTCAATTCACACATTCTCAGTGTGGGGCATGCGGTAATTTAGTTGTTTGGGGCACTATGTTATAAGCCGGAAGGTCGTGGTTTCCATTCCCAGTGAGGTCATTGGATTTTTCCATTTACCTAATCTTTCCAGCCGCGCTATGACACGGGGGTTGACTCAGCGTATAACAGAAATGAGTACCAGGAATCTTCTTACGGGTAAAGGGCGGCCGTCACGTAAGGCTGACAACCTCACCGCCATCTGTTGGCCCATATCTAGAAAAGGTGGGAGCCTCGACGTCTCACAACCCTGTGGGCCTACACGGCCTGTTACAGGCATTGCTTTACCTTCTTCTACCTTTTATGTTTTAAGTATAGTCTTTTTAACAAATGAGGAGGCCTTACACAGACTCTGCAGTGCAATCTACAGAAGTCTCTGTCTGTTCGACACGCAATACAAAACAAAGGTTTTTATAAATAAGTGAAATTGAGAAAGCTCGACACTCGATTTAATATTAAGCAAACAATTTTGATGGAGGACTGTGATGAAATTTCGTGTTTCTTTCCACTGTCAGAGGAGCGTTGATCAATGAAATATGAAAGTTGTGGCCGGGCATTTTGTTTCAAGCGCCAGAGAGCAGTATAGTAAAATAATCAATGGTTTTCTTCCTGTTTACTGTTGCTGAGAATGTTTTTAATATGAACCTCACATATTTAAAAATACGAATGGTTTAAACTGCGTGAAGTGGCAAGTTGACCACAGTTTTAATTATTTTTGCTTGGTATGCACCCTTCCCTGAACTGTAATTAAAATGGCATTAGCTAGGCGAGCAGTGCTGAAGTCTTGTTATGAAGCTGACTTGTTCAAAACCATGTCCTTCCCTCCTGTCTCTCCACTGTCCTATCGATGTCATTGCGAGAAGCACTCAGCTTACAAACTACCCTCTCTCCCCTTATCACATTTCCACCAACAGTCTTGTCATGTTCTTGGTATTAAGTTTAATCTGAGGCGCCATTTTCAATTTATACGAATTTTCTTTCATGAACTTCGCATAAAAACCTTAGATTGCTGACAATAGTTAAATCTGATTTATCTGTTTAAATTCTTGACAGGACAATTAAGTCAAGTACATGTAAATACAGGATACTGCGTATTTAAATTAAAACATTTAGATCGAAATACAGTTTTTTTTAATGCTAGTGGGGTGGGACTAAATCCCTTGTACTTCGGCCACTTCTGGGCTATTGTACCAGCCGAAGATGATAGGTGAGGGTGATTGTGGAGCAATTGATGGAATGAAGATTGGCAGGGGAAACCGAAGTACTCGGAGAAAACCTGCCCCAGCGAATAAGATGAAATGTCACGGTTCTGAACACAAAATATTAGACGTCGGATAAAAATTATATCATTAGCAGCAACACGTGTGTTTCAGGCAATGAACTTGAAATGGTCGTATTCGTCGAAGAAGCGTAATCTCTGATTATTTTTGCAGAACAGCGCGACACTGGCGCACTCTGGAAGAATAAGAACTAATTTTCATTTCTTGCATCCTGTTGTGTTACAATATGCAACTTCTTTATTAACCGTCACAACACAACAAATATCAAGACCAGTGCCTAGCTACTGCTCTGCTACATGTTTCGGCTATCAATAGCCATCATCAGGCAAATACACGGTTAACATATATACATCACTGAACTGCAGTACTATTAAAATTTGATACAATAATATTAATCACATAAATTAATGAATTAGTAAATTAATCAATTACTTAATTGTCCGTACTGTAGGGAATGTAAACAACGTTGATTACATTCCCTACAGTTTGGACAATACGTTGTAAGATGAGGCACTGACTAAACGACTAAACAATTAACATTAATTTGCTACATCTACATCACGAGCCTCCTACACGATCTTGTATACAAATGAAATAATATAGAAACTTCCAATTTGTTCATGGGAACTCAACGAAATTACAAAACCAACGACTGAGTCGATGATATAAAACATCAATTTAAAATTTTATTCTTGTTTTATACTGTAACTTCTGTTTCATCTAATCTGATTTGTTGTATTTTTACGTCAAGTGTTTTATATGATTAATACTCGTAGTATTGTATCCAATTTTAATAGTACGGCAGTTCAGTGGTGTATATATGTTAACCGTGTATTTGCCTGATGATGGCTATTGATAGCCGAAACTAGGCACTGATCTTGATATTTGTTGTGTTGTGACGGTTAATAAAGAAGTTGAATAAGAATTACCGTATTTACGCATGTATAGGCCGCGTGCGTGTATAGGCCGCAGCACAATTTTCAGACAGAAATTATAGAAAAAATAATTTTCTTGGAATATTATTTCAGGAGTATTACACCCTGTATTACTAACTATGAATATAATTTTTTTTAAATGAAGTGTGATTTCGAATATTTCGAATATAAGCCGCACCCCAGTTTTCCTCTTGAATTTTTGGCAAAAAATGTGCGGCCTATACATGCGTAAATACGGCAATCTCCATTATCTACTCTAAGTGTTACCATGTTACAAAATATCGTTCATTTCATGATTGAATAATTAATATTAAATCAAATATTGGTTCACTTCGTGTGCCACCCTGTATCTAGATTAGCAGAATCCAGGATATACGAAAATTTAAGTTTGTTAAAAAAAAACATTAATGAGAAAAATTGAAATTCTTCCGTCTGTAATCAAGCGTTGCAAAATCCATTTAAAATAACACGCCTACATATGTATTGCCATATGTCATTAACCTATGTGACATTACGCACAGCTTAAAACGCTTATAGGATTCTGTTGTTCAGACCAATCCTCGAATGTGACGGAGCTCCCAACAACAGATGCAAGCTTCATTTTGGACTCCACAGAAGTGCTGTACATAACCGTAAGGCACTGGAAAACTAAGACTCGATGTATCTAGTAATATAATAAATTTGATTGAAAAAATACAGCTTACAGTCCTGCAGAACTCCGAGTGGAATGCGCAGAATCCGTGCAAACAAATCGAGAACTTCTAGCGACGAATTAATAGCAGTGACAATTCTACTTGGGAAATGAGACAATATCAAAATAGATCATAAAGAAAAGAAGCATGATAATATGGACTGCATTCTCCTTCACAGAATTTGATTTTGGATTTTTTCCATTGCCCAGTAATCTAAGAAATAGAAAACACGACGCTCCGGAAACATCTAACTTCCGAAACGTCGTGTTTTCTGTTTTCTAGAATACTGGATGATGGGAAAAGTCTAAGAACTCAGTAATTCTGTGTTTTACACCATCATCAGGGCCTTTTATAATATACTTGTACTCTTCTGGCTGAGGACAGGTTAAAGTGGCGTACTGCTGTGAACGCGGCTCCGTGTAAGATGGGGAATTTCGTGATCTCATCTTCGTAAGAAGGGCTGTGGTCCATGAACTTGCGTAGTGTTAAACACACGCAAGTACGGATCTGATGCTACATTCAGCCTCCCTTTTCATTACTAAATAAGAATTAGATGCTGAAGTATAGGAACTACGCGAATTTAAGAATTATGAAAAATTAAAAATTTTCAAATAGTTACTTTATACATTTGTACATTATGTTGCTGTCTGATCACAACAGCATTCCCTCTCCCCTCCCTTTCCGAAGTAGCCATGCTGTCGCCATGCAGTGTGTACAATATGACCAAATACTCTTTTATCAGATATGTAAAGAATTACTTTCAGTTTCTCGGACCTCGTCAATTATTTGCTTTCGTCTTTTTTAAATAATATATTGAGAAACTGGTTTTGTTTCCATTTTTTGAGGCAAGGCAGGGCCTAAATCAAAGGATCCGTTCGAAAGACTTCGTCTCATTCAATTACCTCCCATGTCTGAAGGCAGAAACTTGATCAGTTACTGAAATGTTGCGTTTTCAGAGAAACAAAAGACTACGTATAAGGTCCAAGAAATTAAAACTAATAATCGGTAACAATTATTGTGATCACCTTCGTCAGAAATGTTCAAAAATAAATGCGTATGAGTTGTGTAAATAATGTATGGATTATTTTCAGAATAATTCTTGTAATAGTTCATTTGGAAAAATGGGTAACAAGAAAAAAGTTACGCATGCTTCTTCATAAGCTACAAAGTTCTAAGTTACTAGCCGGAGAAGAGCTTTCCGTTATGTAGCCAATCTCTTCTTCCTTGCACTTGAATCCAGGAAACAGAGTGGGGGAGAGGACTGAGTTAGTAGCTGACCCAGGTCGATAGTAGCTCTTTTGTAGCATGAAACTTAGCATGGTGTGTGTGTGTTTTCCTTCAGCGTCTGTTTTAGGATTCTCGTTATGTTCAAGGACGGAGCAGGGGCTTTGGCACAGGTCTACAGAGGCAGCAACTGTTACGGCCATCTTGAATTCACAATCAGTATTCTGCTGTGAAGAAAACGAGAAGGTAAGTACATCTGGCTGAGGACGAAGATAGGCCAAGTTATGTAATTTAAAACTTTTGAAGATAATGAAACTTCGCTAAGGTGACATCAACCTTAAATACATGTAGACTTTTCCCATGATGACAATCATGCACATTGTTGAACTGGTTAATGAAGAACCCGCTTGTGAGATTGAAACTATATGCATATACTATTTATACAGAGGCAGATCACAGTGGCCGAGCGGTCTAAGGCATAAAATGTCTTTTCCCGCTCAAACACGGGGATTATGGCTTCGAATTCCACTCAAAGAATGGAAGTTTGTTGCGTTTATTCTATGTTTGTGTTGTCCTGTGTAGGTAGAGGCCTAGAGACGGGCTGATTCCCCCACCAAGGAATTCTGCCGACTGTCTCAAGATTAAGAACGTGAACCGAAACGAAGCGCTTTACGGACACCCTATACTCTAAGTGGGAGCAACAAGAACAAAAATAGATTTATACACAGGCATTTATGAACCACGAATAAGGCCAAGTCACAATTAAGAAGCTCAATTCAGCAAGTGGTTTAAATGGGGCTTGTTTACAAACGCCGGTTTCGTAACTGGGATCTAAAGGCAGACGTAGAAAGGCAAACGGAAATTGATATGAATTCAGAATGCACAGCGAATGAACGTATAGGGCTTTAGTTCCAATTCTGAACGAAACTGAATCCTTGATACAAACACTGGATCGTATTCTGGTTGTTTGTTCTGACTTCTTTGGCAAAAAAGAAATTTACTTCAATCACGGCAATCAATTATATATGCTTATTCACGCGACGTTTTGGTTTACAGTATTTGTACTCTTCACCAGTATATATCTGTAATTTCTTTATGAAATTAATATATATTTTTATCTCGTATTTCGATATATTTCTAGCTAAGTTTCCCTGACAAACTCGAATTTCCTAACATGTTCCGTTGTATTGAGTTAGATTAGTTCAATTTAATCTACGTTATATGTTTCAGTCAAGAAAGCATAAATACAACACGAAATTTGTGAGGACTTCGGCAGTTCCTGGCTTTATGAGGATGCAAGCTGAAGTGCGAGTATGACGTCACCGTAGTGGAAAAATATTCTTCAACCTACGATATAAGATATGTTGTCAACAAAACGCTGCGGTGTTTGTTTCCAGTAACTTCCAATGAAACACGCTAAAATTAATATAACATACGTTTACGACATTGTGAGTGGAAAAAGTAGACGCTACTAAACAAACATTTTTAAAATTAAAGAAGACCCTTCCCGTATAGTACCTGACTTTGTTAAAAGTGAAGAACTCCTTTTGCTGAGGTCAGCATGTCACATATTATTAGTGCCTATATAGATGGGCAGAATTCCTTTTAAATTCAAAATGCCAGATTTTCACTAGAAACTGTCGGATAATTCCAGATTTGGTTAAAATTTGACATCATACAATTTAAGTTTACATGAAGACATGAGAAATTCTGCGCTCAACTCGCGCCGACTTGTCTGAATATTTATGGAAGTGATGATGTTTAAAAAATGGTCGTAGCGATAACTGGAACAAATAAGCCTACCTATTGCCAGGACAAATTCTCCTCAAGCCTTACGGATTTAAAATTACTTAAAACAAGCGAGCCGTGCCATAGCTCAGGCGGTTAGTTGCCGGCTTCCCACCGCGACGGCCCGAGTTCCAGGCCGGGGTCAGATCATGTGAGATTTGTGGTGGACAAAGTGGCACTGGGGCAGGCTTTCTCGGTGTACTTCGGTTTCCCCTGCCAATTCACATTCCACCGACTGCTCTACACTCATCTGCCGTCCGGAGCTGGTACAATGGGCCAAACAGTGACCGCAGTACCAAGTGGACTTAACCTCATCTCATGTGCAAAAATAGTAATTACTTAAAGAGGCTATCGCTGTTGGCGTGTCACCTCATATTGCGAGAACCATCCCTCAGTTTTATGCATTTTCAAGTATATTTAAACTTCTTGCACTGATTTGTCGACGATCACGTCTTTGTATCTCTGTCTGTCTGTCTGTCTGTCTGTGACGTAATAGTATCCCTGAAGTGTTGGGCAGATCTTTTGAAAATTCAAATTAGGGAACTTGTCTAAAAGTCCAGAATTTTCTATTTCATACAACATTAACCATTAATGTAGCAGATTTTACTAGATACATAAACGGATTTTTTAATGTATATCATAAAAAATATTCAAATTTTATAACCAGGCCGAAAGTAAGCTTATTAAACCACAAGGAGCGCCGTTTGGGGATGGAGTAGAATTACACCGTTTCTCACCCCAGTCCTGGAAAATGCAAATGAGCGTCCCTTGGCCGAGTAATTTTGAAATATACTATATTATTAGTAAAGTACGTATTATTTTTATGGATTTGTACGGACTGATTTTGAGCTCATATATATATCTGGAGGCATTACACCTATAATTGAATTTCAGCAATTCTTAGATGTAACTTTATTCAATTTTTAATGGCACGCTCTGCCGATATCCTCTTCAATTTTGTAAGATAAAACGAAAGGACTCTCAATAAACTCATTCTTGTGAAAAGAAGAGTTTTGATGAATTTCACAGAGAAAGGATTTGTTATTAAAACTGTCAGCCTTTACAGTTACTGATTTTTTATTGTATTTTATATATCAGGGTTTATTACATTTTATTTCTTATTTTTGAAGCTTTAAACTTAAATATCATTTCTTGTTTAATTACAGTACGGATAAGAATCTTCTTACTTTCAAGCATGCCTGATATTTTGTCTAAGCCCAACACTATGGCGGCCTAAGGGGGAATGGAGCGACATCTGACGTAGTGTAACGTGGTACAATTTCCACACTCAAATTCGATTAAAATGAAGGAGGAGCTGAAAATCATTATTAGACCTATTTTCTGAACGTGAGAATCATCCGCGATACTTCAGTTTGCAGCAACGTTACAGTTTACTCTTCATAAGCTGTCATTTGTTCTGTAGTGAATGTGCTTCTAGTCACTGTACATTCTTACAGCAGACTGCAAAGTTTTGTGAGATATGAGGCAATGTCATGAGCTGGTAGAACTTAGGCTGTGAATTGCAGCGTCCTAATGGAGATGCACGTGATCAGTGGCATCGTGTAACACGTACAGGCGGATCATGGCGCGCTTTCATAGATATTTTTTAAAATTAAACTTTAAAAAATGCTACATGTGGAATAACAAATTAAAGAATTCGGGAAATTTCGATCAGAATTACAATTCCGATAATAAACTTTAGACTTCATTAATTTCATCACACTTGCATGACCAACTCTGTAGAGGTAGGATTTGAGGTTTTCACAGAGGTGGGTATGAAGTGTTCTATCTTCTGGGATATAACGCCGTTTAGTCCGTTGAAAGAAAACAGACGTTTTGGCGGAATATATCGCCTTCACATTAATATTTTTCTGGGCTAATTTACACTGAAGATGAAGGCGATATGCTACTCCGAAACGTAGGTCGACATTCGACAGACTACAGGGCGTTATATCCCAAAAATTAGTATTCTTCAAGTCCGTATATATATTTAAGAACAGTTCATCATCATCATCTACATCGGTCCGTGTCTTCGCTGAATTTATTTTTACGAAACGCTGTAAATATTATAAAATAATATTACCTTACTATTTCAAATGATTACATTGATTTTTATTTTCGAAGCTCTCTGAATATTAAATGACCATATTAAACGTTCTGAATTCTTTAAGTCATTAAGTATGCTTTCGAGTTCGTTTCCGAATTAACGTGTGTCAGGTGCCGGGAGTGGACCACCTCTGTGGTCTAGTGGTCAGCGTTCCTGGCTACAGATCCAGAGGTTCGTGTTTGATTCCCGGCGCTACCAGATTTTTTTTTTTCGGAGAAGTAGTGGGTCTGGAACGGGTCCACTCAGCCTCGTGATGACAATTGAGGAGCTATTTGAAGGAAATAGCGGCTCCAGTCTAGAAAACCGAAATTAACGGCTGTGGGGATTCGTTGTGCTGACCACGCGACACCCTTTATCCGCAAAAGTTGGCATTAACTTCACCGACAAGCGGCGGTCGCTCGGTCGGTATAGTTCGCTTGCGGACTAAAATCACGGAGGTTTTTTACTTAGGTGTCGGAAGGGTGTAATATTAGTGAAACGGAAAGTAAATGGAAAATGAGTCTATGGAGGAGTTAGAAATACAGTAATGGACGATCACAATTCATTGGAATTAAGTCGCAATTACTTTGTATACTATCGGGAAATAAAGTAAGAGGTACTAAGCTCGTTTCTGCTGGATTTTGAATGCATCCAGACTTTTGCACAGAAACGTAGGATGAAAGGAAATAAGTTATGAAATGTACTTTAAGCTCAGAAATTCTGGTGAATTTGCATCTTGGTTACCGGCAGATAAAGGGGAACCCGAACTTCTGCACATCCCGGGATTTTTGGAAAAGAATCACAGTTGAAGAAAATAATGAAATGTACTAGATATTAATGATAAAATATCAAAGTATTATAAATATTCCTCTAAAATAATACTCTGGTAAAAGTAGCCTTAAATGACTTAGATGTAAGGTATTACGCAAATGGTCTTGCTCTCTACTTGAAAACTGGGTTCTCGCCTGGGAAGCTGACTGCCACCCTCTGAAAGGGACTGGAAATGCACATGAATCGAGTCCATGTTTTGGCCTGAGAAGGTCTGACGACTTCGTACAAAGATATCCAACATAAAACTTCAAAGTTCCTGGAGTCGCTAGGTGACACAGAACAAAATTATTTTGTTTAATTATTTCTAAAATCGTAAGACTCTTGGGGAAAACCAGGAAGCACAAAATATGCGTTTCACTTTTCTCTATAGTCTTTGCTGGAAACAGTTTTTGCTCCCATAATTATGTATCGATTTAAGTGCGAGTTGCTTTTGAGATCTCCGCATAATCAAGTGTTTTTATTCAAGTACATTATTATTATTATTATTATTATTATTATTATTATTATCATCATCATCATCATCATCATCATCATCATCATCATCATCATTATTTAACTTTAACTGAATTTGGAATGTGGCAACAGATTTTAATTCTTTCGAGAAACAGCCTTTATATGTGATAAAACTTTTTATTTAAGTCGTATAACTTATTTCCTACACATAACGCTTTTCTTGAATTTTTATTTTTACTTCAACTTTTATTCTATAGACTCACTGTATAATACTTCTTACTTTATATTTAAATGTTTTAAAAAATAAATGGTTCTATAGCCTGAGGAAGAAAACAATACAAAGTGAGTCGATTTTACCGTATGAATCTGTTATAGTTAAGGCACCCTATGGAGATGAGGCTCCGGCCGCTTTCACTCCCATATTGAGTATCCTTTATACCTACAGAGCAGAAGAATTTTTGGAACCCGGTTTCTACCTAGTCACAGTGTTGGAAAGAAGAAATCCTGCCCTTTCTTCCAGTCTATAATCAGTTACATTGCCTGTTCTACTAACATAAACGTTTAGTTGTCGCAATAGAATAAACACATACTTGTGGTTGTGCTAGTAGGAAATGTACGTAATCAGTTTTCAATATGTAGAACAACGTGCAGCCCAAGACAAATTCACTGTAATCCATAATCGCTTATATTTGTGAATCTCATTGTGCATTTTAATCATACCACTGGAATTAATTGCGATATAATGACATTCCTCTTCAGTCTTGACATATGTAACTTACATGCTTGTGGTTCGACTCCAGGCTGTGGACAATGAAGGAGAGGCCTTTAACGCAATTCTGTAGTTTACAGCGCTCCAAGAGTTGCAGGGTTAAGAATGAAGAAGGAAACTCGAAACTTTATCTGCCACCGTCATTCCTTCTCCAATTTGCAGAAGTTCTTGGCAATACAATTACAAAGTAGCTAATAAATCGCCTGTTAACTCACTACGGAGAATTCCTCAATAGAATTAAGCAAGACTGTACGCAGTGTTTCGGACTCCTTTCCCCATTTTACTACCGGAAATGCGGCGCAGCTAACACAAGAGTCTGCCACTTTTGTGTGTCCAAGTTTGTGCCCTAATACAAATATAATTAAGATATTTGTAGTATTTTCAAATAATTCACCATTGAAAATTTTACAAGTATGCCACACTGCGTGTGAGAAATATATATAAATTATGCCTTATTTAAGTTCAGTATGCTGTGATGCGTTACGTATAGCAAGTAGATTCTAAAGTGATCTGATAATAGTGTAGAACACTTAGAATTACTAGGGGTTTGCACTTTGTCTATCGTTCATTATTCTAGAACACAACGTTTACGAAACTGGATCTGTTGCCGTTCTCAGCCACTGCCCAGTGATTAAGCTCAGCTGAGGACGGAAATATATCCAGTTTCCGAAACGTTGTTTTTTCTAGTGTTCTTTAGAATGCCGTATGAAGGACAAAGTCCAAACATCCAGTAATTCAGAAATTTATATACAGCCTTTAATATGGCAAGAACCATTCTGTTGCTAAACGTCGAACGTTTCGGTCAGGAGGGTAGCACTCCTGCTTTGTTTGTGAGTTCATGGGTTCAAATCTCGGTTCGGAATTTGGCTATTCCGACCGAGGTTTCTGATGATTTTACGCAGTCTTGCCAGGTGAATGTCCAAATGGTACAGGAACTGTGCCAAAATCGCTTTCTCTGCGCTCCTTTCAATTCGTTATTCGTTAGTCATTCCGTCCTTTTGGATCATGTATAATCTAACTAACTAACTAACTAACTAACTTTCTGGAGCTGAGTCCTTCTTGAGAAACCACAAGTCACTCAACTACCCAAGAATCTCCCCACATTTTATGGAACTCGAATGTTTAGTACTGTTTTCACAAAAGCCCTCCACACGTTCTTATTCTGAGTCACATCAATCCAGTCTATACCAACCCATTTTATTTCGCTAAGATCCATCTTAATACTATGATCCCACCTACATCTAGGTATTTCTAGTAGTTTCTTTCCGTCTGAAATCCTCGTCAAAACATATGTGCATTCATCTTCTCCACCATGCCTGCTACATGCTCTGTCTAAGCTGTATAATACATGATATTGAAAGCTCAGTTTAAATAAACCAAGAAGAAATAAATAGTACAACAAATACGTCTCACTTATTGTTGTTTCTTTCAATCGAAGTAAACACGCAGATTTAGTAAATTAATGGGCCAACGCTTCACGTTCGCTCTGATCTGAAGGGAAGGTACCAAAACTTGATTCGAAATTCTTGAATGCTTTGTAATATATTCCTGAAACTTGTAAGCCCATTATAATATAAAATTCAAAAGGGAAAAATAAGCGCATTTAAATATTGTTTCGAGTAGTTACTTCTCTCTGTCTGGTGACAGGGTCTCACTGATTTTGGTAAAGCAATCCATTTGTTTCTCTTCCCTCCCCATATATTTTTTATTTATTTCTGAGAACACATTTATTCTTATACTATATTTGACTTTATCATGAAATGTCAAGTTAATGGCACAAAATTAATATAATAAATACAATATAACAACAAAAAAATTATTAAAATATATTAATTAAATATATTTCTTAAATAATCCGGATTATATTTATGTATATCAATCATGCTTTAGCGACGGGTATAACGTGGTTAATTAGAGAATTAATATAGCTATACCTCCGATTCTCTAGATGTCATATAAATATAAACTGGTAAACAGTTTACCGTATAAGGCAATATACATTTCCTGTGATAATTATTCTCCGCAGTGAAGACTCCGAATGTGAAGCTACGAGGACCTTTTAGGATTTCTACGTTTAGTTAACTGTTACATCTTTCACTTATTTAATTGGCTGTTAATATATTCCCTTATAATAAGCAACTGTTTCTACAGAGAACACCTGTAGTCTCACAAGTTAATCAGTTCTGATCGAGTTAGTCTCTGTGATGGCATAAGATTACTCATGACACTCACTTTCCTCCCGTCGCAATATGCTATACACATACCTGCCGACATGATAATTTATTTATACCTTGTGCTACCAAGAGCAAGTACTTGAGGGAATAGAGACTGAGTTAATTTTGTATACAATCTGATAATCTGTAAAGTGCAGAAGTTAAATTCCCTGGTTGCCTATATCTGAAAGTCTACTTCCTGTGGCATGAACTTTCCGACAGAACTTGAGACAACGTACTCATATGAGCACTACTTTGTGTTCAGGGCTATTGGGCTGAAACTACAACCCTTTACTGAGATTTCTTGTCTATTAAGAAGAATTTATGATTAGTAGCTAAGAAGCGGCAGTTTCTTTCTATATATTTCTCACGTGATAATTAGTAATTCTCTGCTAATAATCTATCTCGCCGAAGCATAATAATTCCAGCGTACATAGTCACTCATCTCTTAAAGAAATTCCATGCTTCTTACGGAACCTGAAGTTAACACGAGCCAGCTGCTAGACCCTCTTCTGCACCAGATGAATTCATTCCTTCACATTCATATTTAAGAGCAATTTTATATTATTCTCCAGCATACTAGGCATAGAAGTGGTGTCTTTCATGCAAGTTTTCCTACCGAAATTATATTACCTATCCCATCTCTCCTGTTCGTACTTCACGTGCAGCTCATCTTATCCACCTTCATTTGAATATGCTGTCAACATTTACTCAACAGAGCAAATTATTGAACTCCCTATTACGTAAATTCTTTTCCTACTTCTCAGCTCCAAATATTCCACTCAGGGTCCTGTTCTCAGGCATCCTCAGTCTGTGTTGTTCCCTTAATGTCAGAGTGTAAGTTTCACATACATATAAACAAATTAAATTTTATTCGAAAAGAAGTTAAGTGAATAAATTGTTAGTGACTGAAAACTTGTCATCCAGAAAGTTAATCGAATAGCTTAACTCGAAACTGAAAGTAATAATAGACTGGTTAGAATTCATACGAGTATTTCGTATTCGAGCGGCCCGTAATTCAAATATCGCCATAGAAACCGGCTATTATGAAAGGGTTATTTTTGTTTTCCTCAGTTCCTTCATGCAAGTGCCCAGAAAATACTTCGAAGTCACAACTTTTCATTTCCCCACATGCTTACCGATATACGAATCGCCCTACTACTGTATTTCAGCCTATATCATTTGGCCTCCTGGAAGGGTAATTACATATCTTCATAAATAAATTAACAGGACAAATACTGATCAAGTGTTCTACAGCCTCTCACTCATGTATGAAAATATTGTTCATAGCTCGCAGTGTGCTTCACTCTAGAGTGAGACCGAGCTTTTGACGGCTCACCGTATGCTTCACTCTAGAGTGAGACAAAGCTTTGGATGGCTCACCGTGTGCCTCACTTGAGAGTGAGACCAAGCTTTGGACGGCTCACCATATGCTTTACTTAAGTTACAACAAACCATACTAGGCCACACAATGCTTGATTCGAGTCAAAGTTCTGTACAGCTGACTGCACGCCTACTCACATCAGACTAAGTTGCGCATGGATCACCATATGCTCACTCATGTCAGGCCTAGCTCTGTGTAGCTCACCGTATGCTTCTCGTGATGCTACCGGAGTGGTGGATGCGGATGAACTCGTTGCTTGTGGTAGCAATATGGAAGTAGGACTGCTTCTCATTGACGAAGAAGGTGTCCGGTACCCAGATGTTCTTGATGAACTCGGATCCCACTGACAGGGTCTCCACGCCAGGACGCTTTCGAAACGCAAGCCTCGGGTCCGTCCAGAATTGACGAAAGTAGAAATCCAATGTGAAGTCCTGCGGGTAAAAGAACAGATCCGGGGGCGGGGGGTCAGTCCTGTTTGGCAAGCCCCGCTCCGGAGTGGGGGGCCAAGTCAGCAGCTCTTGCCAAGCAGAAAACATTGTCTGTTCTAGAACTTAATTATCGTACTTTATCTTCGGTTAGGTTGTAGGGAACTGTCTTGACTATGTTCATCATAAGCTTCTCACCGTGGTTGGGAATCGAACCAGCAACCGTTTGTTTTCTAAACTATAATATGAACAGCTTTGTTTTAATATTAAATACTTGATGCCATAGGTATAGCGCACTATTTATAAATTTCAAAATTCTTCTATTAAGAGGGGAGAATAAGGGGAGGGAAATTAAAGTATTGACTCGGTTTATGAAATGAGTTGCATGCGACCACTCCGTCTGGCTCGTGAGTTAATTTCAGGTTAGATTTTTCCGTGGCTCAATTAGCACAGAAACAAAATATTTATAAGACTTGTTTTATGAGTTAGTCTTTTATCGCACTTGAAATAAAATTATTCCACGTAGATTGATAAATTGAAGCGAGATTCCGGTATCACATACTAGGTTACATCCACTAGTGATAAATAATATCTGACATTTGTTGCTCTTAAAAGAACTGGATTTTTATCTAATATTTATTTGTAACGCCACCATTTCATGCAGAGCTATCAATTCCAGACTGCGTAATACAGTTTAATTCTGTAGTTTTATGTTCCCTTGTAACGTTCCGTACACACTTTCGCGTATCTTGATCTGTAGTACGCGTAATACTGAGCTGTTCGTTCGTACAAATAGCCCTGATATTTCAGTCAATCTGTGCCAATGTTTTCTGGAGCTAACGTGATATCCTGCCGACTTTCCATACATGGAAATAATTGATATATTTTGCTCTTCTTTGTCCAGTTATAGGAAAGCAGAAATGCAGTTACAAAGAAGCTTGAAACCTTACTGCACTCTGTTGTATTGTACAGGTAGAATACAGCTCACATGCGCTCCATGTATGTAGACGTCAGAGGATAACACGTATACTGGCTGCAATGCCCACCTGTCCTCTCATCTCTACACTAATAACAAACCATTGAAATGACAGTGACACAACAGCACTGAGCACTACACATATGAGTCCAGTCAGCATGCAGCTGTGACAATTGGAATCCCAAACTCTCGATAACCTAAAAGAGACAGAACCCTATGGCATGAAGTTTTCTTTATCCTGATGAAAATACTCAGCTGAACAACGAGGAATAATTTAATTCGTGAATTTACATGCCTTTGTTTGGAAATGTAAATAAATATATTTAAATGGTTCCTTGAGATATTAGAAATGAAGAGTAAAAGTAAAATAATTTCCTTGTGTTAAATAAACACCGAGATAAGAAGTTTAGGGAATGGAGGTATAGCTCCAGGAATATTTAACCTCGGCACTAGACGGAGGTGAGTGGGCAGTTTCATGCCTCCGGGGGAATTTCCACCGTAATCCTTTCTATAGGAGAATGGTTGGGACCAGATCGGTCTGAAAGCAATGTCGACGACAGAAAGCCCATATGTAATTACTGTACTGATTTAGCTCCTAAAGTTCAAGGTACAAAATGTTGTTTTTATTCGATTACGAACAACAAACAAAAACTAAAAATATTCAGCCGTTCCAAATTTATGTAAAAATATGTAATTCTGCCGTACTATAGAACTTTTTTTTTTTTGTTTATTACAAATTAAAGCATGTAATTCACAGGTATATACAGGTTTAAGCCGAGGTCTGCAAAATCTTGTTTTCACACGTGTTCGTGAAATGTAAAGTTGTTTTCGTTCGATTAAGAACAACAAACAAAATCTAAAAATTTTCAGCCGTTCCAAATTTATGTAAAAATATGTAATTCTGCCGCACTATAGAACGTATGTTTTTTTTTTGTTTATTACAAATTAAAGCATGTACTTCACAGGCATATACAGGTTTAAGCCGAGGTCTGCAGAATCTAGTTTTCACACGTGTTCCTGAAATGTCAATATTATATTGAAACTGTTATTCAGTTATATCTTTGACATACTGACAAACAGTCATTCAATGCATCGATTGTTTGGGATGTCCAGTATCTACATTAGTGTGTGAAAAGCCTCAGACAGCCATCAGCGAGCCACTGTGCCAGTTGCCATGCTTGCATGCAGCGCAGGATGTCACCACCGTATATGACATCTGTTGTGATCCGCTGGGTTATAGCAGCGTCTAGTCTGGAAGGTTTGTACGGGCGTTGCAGTCGGACAGAGTGCCTCCATCCTCCGAAACTACAGTACATACCTAGCAGTCTACGCTGTGCTACAACCCGGAAGTCGCAATGTGGATCTTCACTGCCATGAAAGCTTCAGAGCTTGTGTACCTTGCGGAGTGATAATTTCTGGCATGTGACACCATGTATTATGGTAGAAATTTACCGACGTTTGGCGGGGACGTTCTACTTCCATCTTCAGGATATAAGAATAAGCCGAGCTAGTCAGCAGCAAGAAATTGTATTTGCTACTTGTTACTTGCTTGCCTTACTCTTAGAGCATGAAGGTGAAGGCTTCACGTTTTTCTGCAAGCTCACAGATTTCCAGCCTACACAATACCACATACCAGAAGCTAATACGTTTCGGAGCAATCACTGTGAGAGCATCAGATCTCACATATGTATCTTAAGGACTTGTGATATTTGTGTGACCATTTTACTAATATATTCGTGGGTCTGCTTGTAACACAGTTGTCATATGGTCTGTGATTTGTGATTTTTACTCTTTTGTCGCGTGTACAAATATTTATTACACAGCTTGTGTTGCTTAGGTTATGTGTGGTTTACTAGAAAAGTGCGTGTCATATGTAATACTTACGTGGTGCGATAAAAATTGGTATCGAGAAAAAATAATGCTTACAATGCAAAACCGTATGAAGTGTTGGCATCCAGTTCGGTACTTAGACATGTTTCTCAAAAACTTCATAATCTGATAACAATATACAATAATATAGTGTGAATGTTGTTTTAACTAGTCAATTCTTTTTGCCAGATATCTGAACATTGAGACAATTGAAAAGAATTTGAGAACCGACTATATTATGAGCTTTTTTATTGCTAGTGGGGTGGGACTAAGTCCCTTGTACTGCGGCCACTTCTGGCCTATTGTACCAGTCCCAGATGATAGGTGAGGGTAATTGTGGAGCAATTGGTGGAATGAAGATTGGTAGGGGAAACCTAAGTACTCGGAAAGAAACCTGCCCCAGCGCCACTTTCTCCACCACAAATCCCACTTGACCAGACCCGGGATCGAACCCGGGTCGCCGCTGTGGGAAGCCAGCGACTAACCGCTTGAACTATGGCGCGGCCACTTATATTTTGAGTTTGCGTTGCATTCTGGGGAAAAGGTGTTAATATCCAGACTACATAATTCTCTAAGTGTTGACTTATATACTAATCGCTATATTACAGTCTGACAGAGCTTCTGTGTTTGCACACACAGTATTTATTTTTTCGCTTAATAAATTAATAGCATCAGCATATATAGGAAAACCTAGTCGTAAATTCGAGCGCAGTGTTAAAATTGGACTTAAATATGACATGAGATATTAGATTGGATTCTGCTGGCTTAGGACAGAGGCCAATGGCGGATTCTTGTGAACACGGCAATGAATATAAAGGCAGGTTAGCGGTAGCGTAGTGGTTGAGGGGCTATGCTACAAGCCGGAAGGTCGCCGGTTCACGTCCCGATGAGGTCATTGGATTCTTTTCAATTGACCTAATCCTTCCAGCCGCACTATGGCCCTGGGGTCGAGTCAGTCTCTAACAGAAATGAGTACCAGGAATGAATTAAATAGTTTTCCTGGGGAGTAAAGCGCGGCCGGCGCGTAAGGCTGACAACCTTACCATCACCTGTGAGCCGATTGTCTAGATAATGTGGGACCCTCAACGTCTCACAACCGTATGGTCCTTCACGGCCTGGCACAGGGATAGCTTTAATTTACTTTTACAAGCTTGAATTAAATTTTTAACATGTGGGCATTAATTTTAAAATTCTAAAGAATTGGCTTAACTTGCCACATTTTATCAGAAATATTTCCTTTATTTATGGGAACAAGAAACATATATTGCAGTTCTGGTTCTGATACACTCGTAGATATGGTTTCAAGAGAGAACACTTGGCTTTCTCCAGATTGTTTCGCTTGTGAAATTTAATCAAATGTGATCATACCTGGCTATCTACCATTAAGCATATATTTCAGTTTCCATCTGCCTGCCATTCGATCGCCCTGCACGTTAGTAATAACGAGGTGTACTGCAGCAGTTTCTTTCCTGAATAACAATCATGAGCTCTTATAAGCGCCAGTTTGAATTCTCGATTTCCATAACTAATTAAATAAAATAATTCGTTGTCATTCGCATGTCTCAACCACTTGTTATGAATAAACAGGATCAACTTGAATAACTGACTAACTCGATGAAACAGTCTCTTCTTAAAATACTAAGAATCATTCGGGTACTCATGAAATTATCCACATTTTAATGGAACCCGAAGGTTCTGTATCATGTTCAGAAGAATCCACCCTTGTGCCTGCCCTGAGGAACATGGTTCAGTCCACGCCCTCACACCCCATTTATTTAAAATTCATGGCACTTTTATTCTCTCATCTAAGCCTAGGTCTTCCAAATGCAATATTCGTTCCATGTACTTGGACTATAAACTTGTAAACCTATGTGCCCTAACCAGTTCACCTTACTTGATCTGACCACACTTACAGCACTGATTATCAGAGATGCGAAGACGTAAAGTAAAACTAATATTTTACATGTTGATGTCAAATAGAGACAGAATTTTCATCAAGTTACAGTTATATATATCATTTTAAGGAGAAGTAGTGCGGCAATAAATATGACGTTTCATTAATAAGTGTAAGACTATTATTATTTAAATAAAGTCATGATTTACATTTGTGTAATAGGCTGGTACATGAATGTACTTCATATGTATTGCATAAAGAATAGCCGATAGCAAAAGGGGTATGTTTTACCAATTTTTTACTGTCTTTTTGCAACTAGCATGTCTGATTTACTCAACAATAGCTTGTTTCGTATATGTTACCGAAAGAAACTGAGAATTTGTTGGGATCTGTAACGTTTAGTGGAGAGTAAAATGTATGGCTATACTAGATGTGTGGTTCTTCCCAACTTTATTATCCTTGCTCCAAATATTCTCCTTAGCACTATATTCTCAGACATCCTCAATTCCCGTAGGGTGAGGTCTACAAATTTCAACAACTATTTCCATACTGTAATTGCTCTCATATGGTTTTGCTTTGCAAGTAATTGAGAAATGGCTGAGTGCTGAAAGTAGAGAGAAATGCAGACTTGCTTCATATTTAAAACAGTGTGTTATTCTTCTTCCTCTTGCATTAGTGCGCATCCATATTATGAAACAATGTGTAAAGTGTAAGTGTAAAAACATTCAATATTATTCTTATATAGAACTATATTTATACTAACATGATGTAACACAAAGTAGACAAAAATTATGATAGAAGAAAACAATATTAATTATGATGACAATATAAATTCAAGGACGCAGATATTTCAAGCCCATTTATTTTTCACAGCTGCTTCTGTAGAATGGAGAAAAGAAACATGTAATTGTTATCTGTAAAAGGTGTATCTTAAAATAAAGAGTACAAGGATGCTTTTTACGAAAAGAGTGTTAGATGTGTCTGTGTGATTAACGTGGAAAGTTAACAAGGGGCCCTGAATGCAGCAGAGAGCGGTGCAAGTGTAACACAGGGAGGCGCTGCAACACAGTGCGTTACTTTTCTCCTCCAGCCGTGTGTGTCTTAGACGGGAAAGCGATTTATGTGGTCATAGGATGCGATGTGATTTTTGGAAAGTATGAACCACAAGCGTACGAAAGGAAAGAAGGTGAAGTGGTTTGGGAATGTGATTAAGCTGGACGAAATTGTGGGTGGTTCAGATATTTTTGAAAGTAATGCAGAAGGTAGAAAATAAACGGAAAGGCCACGCTTTGGGGGAGAGGCGTAGAGGAATATTTGCAGGAGTTTTAAGTGAAGAGAGTGAGGTAAAGTTAAGTAATAGAGATAAACGAGTATTTGTCGTATAAGTGATCAAGGCATTAGAAGGACCATAGAGTAAGGGAGTAGGTAATTAAGGAAGAATGAAATATTTAAAAGATGACTTAAATTTCTTGTATTAGTAAGTACTCATGCACATGTAATGAACTTCTTGATAATTTTCGTGTAATTAATCGATATTTACTTTTTTACAACTTAAGCCGCAGCTCTTCGTTGTAGAAAACAAATTTCCCCATGGAAGTTAATTTTCGGAAACATAATTTTCAACAGCGAATATCGTTTTTTTTCGATACCCCGCCAGAAAAAAGATTTTAAATTTTCAAAGAATTATTTTGTCTTTGAATTATGAATCTGATCTGGACAGAGGGGCTATCCATCACTACTTAAAGCGAGGAAGAATATTGCTATTTTTGTAAATTGTTGCAGATAAATATTTGAGGCTGTGAACTCTCTATAATAAGGCATCTGTATCTATATGTGGATATAGAAGGATACATTTTCCGATTATCTGTGTGTGTAATGTGCATGTTAACATTGGTAATAGTTAAGAACGGAAAGAGAAAGCAGGAGCAATGAACGGCAGTGAGGTGTCCCTGTGTTTTGTCTGCAGTGGAGCTCCATTTTGCCCAGAAAGTCTTATAGCTTTCATATTGAGTGAAATTTGTTTCCATGGTGACCTTATAACATACAATAAGGGATAAGTAGAAAGGTTATATGCTCAAACCGCAGCTGTTAATGGGAGCTGTCCAAACCGTTGTTTCTCTTCTCAACAAATGTTTAATTAGAAGTCTGTCAGTGCGCAACCTTAGATTTATGACATCTGTACGGATTGTACTGCTGAAGTTGCTTTCTAAGAAATTCTACATATACGTTAATTACTGTAGTTTCTCAGAAGCCGTTAACATATCAGCTAGTCAAAATATTTCATTCTTCACATGGAAACCGAAATTTCATTAACGCGTTTACCAGAGCTTGCTACTGGACCCTATCCTTAACCATAAGAATACAGTTTACACATTCATAATCTATTACTTTCATGATCCGCTTTAATATTATCCTGCCACCCTCCCTCTCAATTTGTCTCTTTCCTTTAGTTTTTTCGATTATATTTGTGTATGTATTTCTTGCTTTTAGCCTGAAGACTATTATTTTCTTGTGTAGAGGGCAACCATTCAGAATTAAACAAAAATCTTGTGGTTGCCAATACTACTAGCGCAAGCGATGTTCATGTCCCTGTCAAAATACTAGATCTCTATTCTCTTCCAAAAATATTGAAGGACGTATTTTCCAACTGTCCGGCAGGAAACTCGCAAAATGAAGAAAATATGATATAGTCGAATATGTCCCAACTGTAATGGCTTTAAATTCGGAATACTGAGTCGCGTTCTGATGTTGCTTTATATTATATACAAAAAATTATCTACGGTTAGTGAACCCAGAATATTATTCAACAGTGCATACTGTTCACTTTCAACAGCTTCTGACGCACAATTCCACAATGAGGTTCACGGACTATAATTATTAAGTCTATCATTCATGGTTTTAGATTTAACAAAATTAATCGCAGAAATATCAGTCAGTTTAAAAGGAAATAGATTCCAAAATATATTATTCCCTAAGATTATTAAAGTTGACTGAAAGAATCCGACGTTTTCCTTAGGTGGCATTTGTGGGTGTTTGGATGCATGCAGGGATAGCTTTGACGTCCCTGCAAATCTAATCAAGATTGGATACCAAAGTCTTTTCCATGAGCCTTACAGCTGACCCCGTAGTGACTTGCTTTAAGCCGACGGAGTAGCCAGGGCAGTACTGTGACACTGGCGAGCAAGCTTATGCGTTCCAATAATGTGTGAAGAGGCATGTCGGTGTGCTGGCCGACAGGGGTCACACTGAGCTGCCTGGCGTAGTTCCAGAGACGCAGTGCGACTGCTAGGGTCGTACAAAGCAGTATTTTGTGTGTCTGTGCCATCGAGCGCAAAATAATAGTTATGATATATGTTCCCGAGTGACACTTTAATTTCCATTCTCAATGACCTAAAGATTAAAATACACAAATTACACTTTTACTCGTTGGTTTGAGGGGTGGCAACTTGGTCCTTGCCCTGAATGACTGAGGCATCTGAGAACGTAGTTCTGCAGAATACATCTTGGCCTTCAGGCAGGAAGTGACACGAGGCTGGATAAAACTGAATGAAACGGAATATGCAATTAATGTTATTGTCATTACGCAGTCAAGAAGAGTGAGTGAGGCGGGGAACGTGACACACAAGCGAGACATGGGAAATGTACACTGCATTTTAGTGAAAATAAACGTGAAAGAACGAGTCCACTTTGCAGCTGTAGACGTAAATATGAGGAAAATGGATCTTATATAAGTGGGTTTGCGGGTGTGGACTGGATTCCTCTGGCGCATTATTTTGTGAACAAGGTATTGAAATTTCTGGTTTTATGAAACTCGAATAAAGCCCTGACTAACTGAGCTAGTATTAGCTTTTGAGAATGGCAATGCATGATGCACTTAATTATTATTTTTAACGATGAAAACTCATGTTTTATGAGTCTACAAACATTTATTACCTATAAAAGAGGTATAACATGATTTCAATTTGTAAAAATTCCGTAATTTCTGAAAGAAGATTTTCGAAAGCATGTACTACTTTAGTCTTTTAAGCCTGAAGAAAGTGTTTGTTTCCTCAAAGTTTCTGGTCCAATATCAGTTATTCGAAATTGTTGGACTACTCTTTCTATTATATTTTGGAAGTTATTTACACTTGTTACTAATACTATATTTTCTACAGAACCAATATGCATGGCCAGTATCTGTCTAGTGACAGAAGTTTAAAGGATTTTAGTTAATTTGAAGCAATGTAAAATTAAAAAAAAAACTAATTTATCTTGGAAAGTATTGTAATATGTATAGCTAGGCAACGGCTCGGTAAACACATTTCGTAGGTAACACAATCACGTATAGAACTTCGGTTACTAGGGTTTTGATACACTCAGTGTAACTTAACTGATTTAAAGCCAATATACACGGCAAATGAACCTTTCAAGGAACAGTAACGGCCAAGAATGCAATGATTCTACTGTTGAAAGAGGTGACTTCTACACGGTTCACCGGAACATAATAACAGGAGAGGCTGCCAGACTAATTAATTAAGGAATTGATTATTTACGGGATTGCGGAATTAATTACGGACTTACGGTATTAAGGATTTGGACTTGGCTTCGTACAAAATTAAATCACCGAATTCATTCCAGGAGCATCCAAGTGTTGAAGTTTTGAAGATTTTAGTTATATGTTACTGTGCCAGTGATTTTTATAAATGTTATAATTATTTACCTTTACGACGGGTGACTGTCCAATAAATCGATTAATCTAATCCAGATCCCATTATTTATTAGCCACGTAACCAAGATACGTGACAATATGTTAAAAACATAGTCTTTATATTTTAATTAATCTCCTTGCCAACTGCAGCATCATTGTCCATGATTAGGACTATTGTGTTTTATGTGGTATATAAAGCTCCTCTAAATCCAGTACGGACTGATGTGTATAGCAGGTTTTTGTTCCCTTCTGCTACACACCTACTCGTTTAATCCAAGATTTATAATATCAAACAAAAGATTTCAACTGATGCGTTATCAACCTTTATCATATGTCCTCTAAAAGGCCTTATTAATTTGTTTATGGTTTAAGTAGGAAGGCTTTCAGTAGCTCGGACTGCATAGTTTCGAATGAATGAGTAGAGACGGAAGTGGAAATAAGCAGTCATAATGTAACGTGAGGGGGAATCACAGCAGTCACATGGACGAGAGACGGTCTGCGGATCGAGATTAAACTCGAGATTTCCCAAATAATAGAAGTGCCACAGACCCGACTGCAAAGGGCGGTGCATATTCCCTGTTGTGTAGACTCACATGAATAGATCAGTAGGTTACCGTGAAGCACATGAAGTAACTTGTCGTTTATTTTGACAGCAGTGACGTATGACCTAGTGACTATTGCATCTGCTTAATGATCCTGGAAAACAGTGGAAGTTAAGAAGCTTCTAATAATTTCAAAAAATTTCAAATTCAAAAGTAATTTCCTACGGAAAATATGTTATAATATTGACTTTATAATTTAATTAACCTCCTTACCCGCTCAGCATGTCAAGAAATTCTTTATCTGTCATAGAACTCTAGTTTTCTCATTTTTCATATGTCGGTGCTAATATTTAGTGAAGAAAAGGTGTTATGTATTACCTCATTATAAAATGTTCTCCTTAACCTTAATAATTTTTCATTCTTAAGAATTATTAAATAAATACTAATTAATAGAAACACAATGCTCATATATAATGTCATCTTTTGGGATAAAATTCAATATAATCTCTTACAAGTTGACCAATATTTCGCACGACTATACTGTTTCAGTTTTCAGGGTCGAATAATAGGTCCTGTAAGCAAGAAATAAACAGAGAATATTTCAATGAAACGGCACGAACTTCTGCCATATTGCACGATATCACATCCCAGAACATTATTCTCTTCATATTCCCCGCTGTAATATCCTCAAATCTCACAAAGCGTTTACAAATAGTAGAGAGAACAGACTCTCAAAACATAACACAGTGGGTCATGCATATATCCTTACACGCCGCTAAGTAAAATTCTTTCATTTGTCGTGCTAAGTTCTGTACAAGAACGGTGGTTCATATTTGTCGCATTGGCGATTTTGCTTAAGTAGGGGCGCAGGGACGCAGTGTTTAGCAGCACGCAACTTGAATCCTAATCGAGCCGAGTCTCGAATCGGTGACTATCACTAAAGCTGTATATAAGCCTATCATCTTATCAGCAGCGTTAATTACGTAGCATGAGGATTGGCTGCGTGACTCACAAGGTTTGTAATGGGTAAATGTCCCAAGTTAAAATATTAGAGCACATTAACCGTAAATACGTATGTACATTGTGCCTAGTTCACTGGATGTAGTTCAGCCTTCTTAACACATCGATATCCGAACCTTCTCCCCTTCCATCTAGACCCGTCCTTCAAAACTGAAGTCTAAGCTATACCCTAGAGTTGTGAGCCTTCCAGTTAGAACACAGATTGTGGGCCGTTTACAAATAATTTAAATTTTTGATAAAATATATGTATACAAAACAATAATTTTGCTTGTGGTCTGGTATGGGTGTGCAACTTGGTCTCTGATATTAAGGGAAATACATAGACTGAGAATGTATGAAAACAGGGTGCTGAAGAGAATATTTAGACCTACGAGGAATGAAATAATAGGACGCTCGTGAAAATTACATAACGAGGAGCTTCGTAGCGTGTACATTGCGCTAACACAGAGTAATTAGAGCGATGAAGTCAAGGAGGATGAGATGGGCAGAGCGTGTATCAGAAAAGAGAAAGAAGATGAATGCATACAGGCTTCTGGTGGGAAGGACAGAAGGAAAGAGACCAGTAAGCAGACCTATACATAGGTGGGAGGATAATATTAAAATGATCTTGGAGGTATAGAATAGGGTGGTGTGGATTGGATTAATCTCGTTTAGGATACGGACCAGTTCTGGGCTCTTGTGGACACGATAACGAATTTTCGGTTTCCATAAAATGGTGGTAAATTCTTGAGTAGCTTAGAGACTGTCGAATTTTCAAGGACTCGGCTATATGGAGTTAGTTAGTCAGTCAGTAAGATAGTTGGTAACACTTTTCCCGGGCCGGCACTCATGTTTCACAGGTTATCTAAAAAAATTCTTTCATGTGTTGGTCTTCTCTGTTCGCTAGGTCGGTTCGATCATGTTTGCCTGGCGCGTTTCACATATTTATGTTCATTGTGTCATATATGTTTATCTAATTGTCTTGAAGGGACAATTTGAGTGGTTCACATTGGATGTATGAAGATATTACCAAGGTACAGGAAGTTTTCAAAATTATTTTATTTCGAATACAGAAATTTTCACTCAGGCCTTACTACTTGAAGATNATCATTGGCCGCCATGCCGAGTGGACCCAGTTGGACTCCACCCTCCATGAAGTTAGTTAAAAAAATAATTTTTGGTATTAACCTCACACCCATGACTTTATCTATCTAGTGGTCTCTCTATTCCGGTTTCCTAACTAAAATTTAGTATGCATTTCTGACGTCCTCTCTGTTCCTCTGATGTTCTCTGTTTTATTCCCTGCATATCTGAGGAACTCCACTTTTGTTTTGACCGAATTGTAGGAAGACACTAACGGCACTCAATCCCTCATTACTAGCAAGCACCGGAATATTGCACCAATGAAATTGACGATTTCTTTTCGAGAGAAAGTACGTAAGAATTAGACTGATCTTGTATGCCTCAATTCCCACTAAACATCGGAAATATTTGGTAAACATCACAAATTTAATTTCATGGTGAACGCAAAAAAGGTAAAGTGGCTTCTGAGTCTAAGTATCGGGAGATGAAGGCGTAGACAGCGCCGAGATAAATCTTCACGCTTGCTGAAGACCAGCCTCCAAGTTACATAGATGATAAGTGTCAGATATACTCCTGGCCATCTTAGCCTGAAGAATAGCCCCTCATACCTTCTGTGCCGGAGGATGGAAGCGCCCCAGAACTAGCCTGGAACTGGTGACCAAGGGGAGAGTTATTGCTTTCGGTAGAAACAGAATCTCATTCACTTCAATTACCGAGGATTTCTTCGTTTAAATCCACAATATTTTATTACAGGAGCTTGTACACTAAATTTTGTCAGTTGGTAATTGTCGATAAATAACTCTGGTATCAGTAAATACGTAAGGAGAACATAGCTTTGATTAGATAAAAAATATGTGCGTGGGTTACGAGTCGAGTGCGTTATCCCTGTGGTCCGGAGCTAAACAGCTGCTTGCAGCATCAGCACCGAGGGGAAATTTGCATTTCCAATATTTGGATGACCTTTCACGTATCCTACGTAACGCAGGCGGTGAGCCTGCAGGCAGGACATCACTTACAGGAGCAGTAGACAGATATTCAATTTAGGTTAATCCTGCACTCCTCCCCCACACCTCCCTCCCTATGATTGTGGCTGAATGTTTCACATTGTTTGTACACTGATGCTGATTCGTGCTTGGAGAATTTGTGGAGCGGTGGTAGCAGCGATGTAAATGGGGGTGTCGTGGCTGCTGAGGGAAGTGTGGCTGAGTGACAACGGTTTGATCGAGGGGTTGAGAGACGAGGAACATGTTGTTTGTGTTGTCCCGCGTCTCACTGTCTCTGCAGGCTTCAAGAGCCACGTCCTTTGTTGCTACAGGCAGCCCAGGAAACAGGGTGACAGGTCAACCCTCTCCCTCTCAGGGAATCACAAATAATAAGGCAACAGTCTCGGCGTTGTAGTCATCGTTGTGCAACAGCTACACTTTTCTGGGCTGTGCAATATATTTTTGGTTTTATGTAACGCGAAGTTTCATTGCGTTCTTCACAAGGGCCTATTTCTGATCTCTAGCCTGAGCCAAATGAATCCAGGCCATATCCTAACACTAGTTCCCTAACTTTCATTTTAATATTTTTCTTCTATCTACTCCTGCGTCTTCCAATCATGTTTGGTGCTAGTTTCACATATCTGACAGCCATGTTACATGTCCTGCCCATATCACTGTCCTCGGCTTTATTTTCTTGCTACCTACTTCACTCTCGTCTCTTATTTGTCTCATTCTTCGACCCTGAAGATCGAGACATTTTCCTCCGAAACGCTGGTTGACTTTCAGCTGATTACACGGCGGAATATCAGAGAATATAGAACTTTTCGTAACCTAATTATATGTGGTGAACCTCTTTACTATGCAACGTTCCCCCTGTAGCTCTTTCCCCTTCCTCCTAGGTTCGTGCATATTCCTTAGCGGTCTGTCTTCAGACGCGCTCAGTCTATGTTCTTCCATGGATGCACACACATCAATAACGAAGTTTAGTTTCTGATTCCTCGTGGTAAGGATTTCAGGTGTAGATAAGGGAATGAATTGCTACTCGTAGCAGGAGAAGAGTAAATCGCAGTGGTAAAAAGTATCTTATTTGGATTGTAGTGATGAAGGCTGAAGCTGAACTGCATGTGTTTGTATATACGTTTCTGCAACAGACGAAAGTCAAGGAGAATATGAGCTTAAGGACTTGTCTTCTTTGACCCGAAATATTGACAACGCATAATATAGTACAGTATAAAACAGGAATATAAGGAAACAATGTAGGAGGGAGTGAGATGTATGGGTCCATTGTCCAATTGTTGTGAACTCAGTAATGAATATTCATGAATCATAAAGGGCAGAAATTTTCTCTATCATCCAAGCGAGTTTCAAATTCTGAAGTTCTTTTTATGACGTTGTATCCTGTTTGTGTAATAGTTGCAAGGAGCTCTTGTAGACTGTTTCACAAATTTTATTTGTATAATGACAGAACCTGTTACAATTCTAGTGGTTTTCCGTGGAACCTTTTGTGTAAATGAGCGGAATATTGAAATAATTATATCATTAAATAAATTAAGTTAGTGAGATGTTATTCAGAAATCATTTGTAAATATTCTAAAGAAAGACTGTGCTGCATACGGTTAGCTAATTATTTGATTCATTAGTTATAACGGTGTCATTGTTAGTAATGTTCCAAGTTATTTCCTTCTTGGTTTGAGATGGGCTGACAAATTCAACTTTAGCTTTCTGGAAGGCTGAGCCTCGCTCAGCATTTTTACCAATGGAGCGCTTTTGTGAACGCGGTAATAAACCTTCAGTTCACGTTAAAACGAGAGAATTTCATGACAAGCTTAGGAACTCTTAACTTTTTCGAGAAGTATTTTGATCAAATCAGTTACTTACCAGAAGATTTTTAAATTATCCACTACCGCTATCAGGATCAGTCCTCAGAAATACCGCGATTCAGAGTGTATATAAAATCCCGTATTTGCATATTTGGGTTAGATGTTCTTTAAGAAGAATTACAAGGACGTACTGTTTGCTGGAGCTGATGCATACTTTCATTTATGTTTTCTTTAAAATTTTAATAAATACGTAAATATAGCCGTTAGTAAAATTTTAATAGTGTAAACTTGTGTGTTTGTACCAGGTGTGTTAATCGTTGATTAGGATTATCGCTGCTGATGCGGTATTTGGATGTGTGAGTGTTAAGGCAGAGGTTGTTAGAACTTTTTATAATGCACGAAAATATAATGACCTGAACCGCCTTTCGAATTGCTCCTGCTTGCTCTGTTACTTTTGTTTTAAATTTCAACGTGTTATGATTGTTTAATTCAATAGATAGCAGAGTTCAGTCGTAAAAATGGATTGGAATATTTTATATTTTAGGGATAACAGGGTTTTAAAACTTTAACATAAATATTTGTGCTTATATATTTGACATATTTTTTGCACTGAGTGTATTTCTTACAAGATTTCCTATACTTACTCTTTCATCATTACTTACAGGCCTCTATTACTATACAAGGCGGTAACAATAAATTATTTAAAAAAACATGATCAAAGTTAAACTAGCTTAATTTGTTTGCCCGTAACGTGTTATCATGTATTACCAACGCAAGTAAAAGGTAAAGTTGTCCCTGTGCCTAACTAATTAAGCACTACGCCATGAAGGCTTATGGTAGAATAAATGTGTAGATTCACATTTTCTTGAACTGGGCACTAGCTGGAGGTGAGTGGTCAGCTTCACAACCCGGACGCTTTACCCCAGGAGAAAGAGCCAACGGTACACATTGGATAGGAGGTTCGGTGGACCCCAGAGTCGGTCTGGACGACATTATAAGAGAAAATTCTTGATCACACCGGGACTCGAACATCGACCCCTCCATTATCCAGTCCGAAACCAGTCGCTATACCGACCTGTGCTACCCCGGCTCTTACCAACGAAAGTATAATATAAAAATATTGTAAACATACAATTTCATGTATAATATATGCTTTCTATCTGAAAGAAATTCGTGTTCAGTCGGAAAAATATTTATCTCTTTTATGTTCACTTAATTAAAGGAGCTGTTAAAAATTTTATGATTTAACATTGGTGTAATCGTCAGATACATTAATTGATAAGAAAATAAATTCTTTGTTATACTCAAGAATAAAAAAAATCCAATAATGACTCATTATGATAGATCGAAATTTTTAAATGTATTGTCTACACAAAAATTTACGTACGAGCAGTTGATTACCAAAAAGTAATTTATCTTCGTATTATTTTCCAATATAAATTAATTAAATTGGAGAATATTTTGCTATAAATATAGAATGTCTGACAGAAGACCGATTATGGTGATGGTCACTCGGGATACGTACGCTAAGCGGAGAATGAGTAGGTATAAGCCAGGCGCTGCAGTATCTATACATCTTGCAGTATTCTTCAACTAACTTCGATATAAAACACAGAATTTGAATTAGTTAATTATGCTAATGGCTTAGTGTTATTTACGCCAATAATATCGGTCGTAAATTACAAGAAACGCAATTAAAGTAACATCAATCCACAACAAGAGAAATTATTCATACTTAAAATGCAGCTAAAATGCTAAATGTTACATGTTAAATTGAGATTAATGTTTTCAGCAGCATAAACAAACATATTATATAAAATATTGCAATTAATCTTACTTAATTCTTACTTAACCTGCTTCCATGGACCGTGGACTTAATATTATTGCAACTAGCTTATTACCTAGCAGAATAGCAAGAGTCCTTCCACAGCACATGCGAGGTTCGTTTACATGATGGTGGTAACATAAGTCATGGCCTCCTCAGGGCGAGCGTTCCTAAGGAGGCCAAGGGACAGGGACACTACTGTGGGTTGCAAATAGCACAGAGAAGCAACAGTAGCTAGCTAGAACATGCGAGAGCGGTAGACTGCGTCAGATGTCAGTGTGTAGCTGTGTGACACAACAGCTGTCTTGTCGTGTCGGTTGTCAAACTGCTGTAAAAGTGGTGGCAACAGAATATAGTGCTAAACTGTCTTTCCGTAATTACCACCAATTTTACTATAATCTGCCATAATTCAATTTTGGAACAATCCATATTAACGACTTGCTGTAGCTCTTCTAACCGAGGGCCATCTTTGAACTATGGCAGTTTACATATTATTAAAAGAAAAGAACAGAGCTGATCCAAATAAGAACAACATCAACAATGATGGCGACAACAATTACAATAAATAATGAAAATTATATTGCAGATAAAAATGAATCCATGGACGGCATTCCTTTAGTAATGATCTCCATTGCGGTCGGATGAGGAGTCGGAGAGTGAGGAGTAATGCTAGACATACTCGGTACTGTAGCTCTCTACGTCTTTCCTGCTAAGTGATACAGAACCGCGACTGACAGCCGAAATCAGGGTTTACATATGTTACATGATTTTAAACTGGTTTTCATAAGCGAAAACTACTCTTCAAGTAGGCTCCCTTTATTAACTTCGTAGTGTAGACAGCCTGTTATACGAAGGGCTATACAGATTCATTTTGTGATCTTATGGGTTGTGACACCATGCAGACTGGTAGATGGTTACCAGCACATCGGGTGAAGATACTCTCTCCACGGACCAGGGTAACTCAAGCAGGAACGCAACTAACTTGCTTTCGGGAGGTGTTCACTGGGATTCTTCGTGGTTTATCTCAGTTCCTTCAGGTAAATGCAGAGATAGTACCTCACATTAGCCCGCAATCATTTTCTTCAATAAAATTTCCAAGCTATTATTAAATATTATACAATTTTAGATAAAGAAAGAACCGTCAAGAAATTATAAACAAGAAGCAGAAGTAAAAATATAAAGTTGTCCCTGCGCTTAACTAACTAAACATTACGCCATGGAGGCGTATGTGGGAGTGTATGTATTTATCCATATTTTCTTGACCTCGGCACTAGTTGGAGGTGAGTGGTCAGCTTCACGCTTCGGCCGATTTACTCTCGGGGAAAGAGCACCCGGTATCCATTGGATAGGAGGTTGGGTGGACCCCAGAGTCGGTCTGGACGAAGTGTAGGAGAAAATTTTGTGACCTTACTGAGACTCGAACTCCGACTCCTCGGTCGTCCAGTCCGTAGCCCGGCTCTTCCATAAATAAGACATTCTGGTAAGAGCTCATCTCCTACTTCCCTTTGATACGAAACGGACAGCACAGAAAACGACCCCTCAAACAATTCGTTACCGCGGGAAAGTGTTTACCTAGCCATTGCGTAACAAATGTTGGGGGGATATGCAGCCACACAGGCGGATGGGAGGGATTTATGAAGTACGACTTTGAGATGGCTCTTGTAATATGATGTACATACCAAACTACATAAAGATTTGTTCTAGCATTCAAATTTGATAAGGGAGATACACACACGCATGGTGTTCTCATAAGCCTACTTTTATTTCTCCAAAATAAGGACAGTAGGCTGATGAAAAATGATGCATGTTCATGTAGTATTCTATAGACTGAGAGAGCGAGTTCCTTCGAGAGGCTTGTCACCGCGTATCAGACCATGGGTCACAGCCCAGAAGACCACTGCATTCATCGTTGTCACCGTGAGGAACTCAGATCTCGTGTAATGTTGGAGAGAGACCACTGACGAGCTTTTGTGGACTCTGTGATCTGAGTGTTCCATCAAAGGGGGTGCCGGGTAAACGACTATTAGCGTTTCAAGAAGAATTATGCTCCGTGGAGTTGGTGGCATGAGCAACAGTACCGCGAACGTCCGGATTTGGTCTGTCACGTTCTCAGGTGACGTTCTGACCGGGGTGATGAGGTGATGCAGAGATGTTGGAGTAGTAGATGTAGTTAGAAGATGTAGTGCACGCTCGCTACCCCCGCTCAGGGCCCATCACCTGGTTCACTGTACACGTGTACACTCAGTTCACAGCCAAATGGAACACTTTGCCAAATATGCTGCCAAAGTCTGTGCGCTAAATATAATATAAAATTATGTATGGATCACATATGAAATATAATTTTAGAATATTTTTTGCCTTAAATTTTGATGGCTGTGTGAACGTGTGTAAACCAGGAGGGTTATGAGAGGTTTCCATTTCTGAATGGAACTGAATGTACACATAAAACAGTACAAACAACTACAAACACAGTCGAACAGATTTGTTTTCTTTGTTTTGTTAGTCGTGTCACCCAACACAATCTCTGTTACTTATAAGATACGGAAATACGTATGTAGACTGAATCACGGAATAACTTCGGCTTCATTTCCGATGATCTGTTACGAATTTTGTATCTGTCTCAGGTACAAGTAAGCAGAACATTTCGATTTTATCAGATTGACGAGGACTGAACTGCTTTCCAAGTCCCGTTGGTGTGGGCAATAAATATTGAAGGAATTATTTTGCGTTTCAGAGGTTGGCAACTCACCGCTAAGCCCTTCATTGTGCAGTATTGATGAGAGAATTATAACAACGTAGGTTGTATTGCCCTCAGTATTATTGTATGTCGCAGAAGGAAAGTTACAGCCTGAAGTTCTGAATTAAGTAATTTTTAATCTAAGTACCACAAATTGTAAAGTAAAATTACAGAACACAGTGCAAAGTAATATAACAATGCTTTCCAATTTTCACTTGGACGAACTCCAGAATGCAAGTTCTTTTAAACATTAAGTTTCCTTCCTGTGTAGGGAACTGTGTCATTTGTGTTACAGTTTATTATTAACGTTATTTCGCACACTAACTTTCAAACACTGTCAGGAATAATTATTTCTATTTAAGAAATTTATTATTTTTAGCAATTTTCTTAAATGCAAATATTACGTTCTGGTATGAAGGAGGATGTGAAACTTCGGTAGAGATGCTGTTGGGTTCGCGACAGTTCAGTAGTACGATGCTTGCAGTGTGCCATGCAGTCATTGATAAGAATCATTCAGGAACGCTGTACGGTTCCCTTGGAATACAACAAGCTGTCGGGGAGAAATAAACATTAGTTTTCTGAATGAGAGAGACTGCCTGAAGAAACCGAAAACCACACTCACAAATCACAGTGTTGTGTGTAATGTAGTACTACGTATGCAATTTGTGCAGTTGGTACCATTTCTTACACCATTACTATCCTCATATTTCAGCAAATTCAAACTATAATACAATTTATAATTTCTTGTGAGATATGAATAAATGAAACAATTTCTAAAATATATTTTGTAAGTACAGAGTACTGAAGACTACTGAGAATTACGAAGGTTGTAATCAGGGCTCAGTGAAAGACATTCCTAGTTTAATTGGATTTGTAAAATTGAAATGGAGCTTTCTACTGCGACATGGATTGTCAATGAATAGGTCGCATATTATATAACCCTTATTTTCTTAATTTCGTCTGTAGAAATATTCCTGTAAGAAGTACCGCAAAAACGTGTGAGGACGTTAATGCAATATTATCTGAAATAAGGAGATAAGAGAGAATAATTCATCATTTAAAATAAGAAGATTGGCCTTGAAACAATAGCTGTAAAGGAAATTTTGAGAATAAAATAAAAAATGCAAGGAAATATACTTCAGAAAGTATGACAAAGCCAGGAGACAAGAGTCCTCGTGCTTCCTACCATTGAAGTTAAGTACTTAAAAGAAAAACTTATTATTATCAATGTTCATCCGTTACAAGTTTTACTTTCTTTTCTTTTGTCACTTAGATTCAATGGCTCTTTTCGCTTGTCTGTGTGTCTTCTGCAGTATTTACCATCCTTTTCAGCGTGCCAGTGTGGCACCAGCCTTCTTTATGTACGTTCTTGCTAGCCATTCTAAGCTCATTGACTTCAGTAGTGATTTGTGTATATGTGATAAATTCAGTGGGATATTGTGTTTGAGTGTGATTTCCGGAAAACTATGGCCGATGTTCATAGGAACGGAATAATCCATTGCAGCTGAGGACTCCGAGGTCTTGTAACCCGGGTTTATGGGATCGGGAAGGGACACAATCTCATGAACACCCCACTGTTCGGTATTGTTAACGTCATTCATTTTCTATCATTAATAAATTCGCTGAAAAATGTAACAGTGGGTTATCCTAGAGTTTATTCAAGATTTGGAATGGTCAACTGCAGTAACTATATTCTTAAATCTGCATGAAATGTTGTTGGTGTTTCAGCCCGTTTCCGGCATGAAGAGCACTGTACAAATCATGCTGAGTGTCGTGTTTGACTCCAGTACCACGTACATAGAGTGTTCTTGCTACGTTGACCATCACTGGGTAGGGAAAGGGCGTTGAAACGGAAGGAAGAAAAGTTAATATCTTATAACTTAATATAAGACCTTATCCTTGTTATTTTATATGAACCTTGTTTGTATAATCACATCCATTTTCAAAACACATTATGGTTTTGACTTATAAATGGGTTTTAAGTACCATCAACACTTCGGACACCGAGCTGATGCTAAGGACGTACATTGTGACTCCAACCTCCACGGGTGGACCTGTAAAGCAGCACAATTAACCATAGGCGTGACTACATGTAAGGAACTAGCACACACAAACACACACGTAACAGTTTGCGGCGGCAGTGAGTGGTATGGGACCCAACACTCGGAGCCAACTATTATCCTCTGGGCAGACATTTTTAAGTCTACACCTAATAGTAATGATGCTGTCATCAAGATATCTCTATTCTCTTGTAGTCATCATGGCTGGCTTTCTTTAAAAAATCGCGCACACTTCTGTATATGAATTAGTACATTTTCTGGGAGACACTATAAAAGTCTTGTAGCCAACAATAGACATTCCACGTCGATAGATATACACGTATTTATTGGTATTTCTGTTATGGGCACCACAATCGTTATTGAACTAGTATATGTTTACGGTTGCTTTATTCTTTGTTATTAGTTTTGTCTGTTACATTCCTTATTGCCTTTTTCAAACACAGGAACTTATTTTTTTCGTGAAACACTTAAATACTCTTAAATAATTAGATAAATCGACATGCAAGGTATTTAAAGAAAGCCAACATCTTATAATTCGAGACGGAATATTAAGAAACATATCCACATGAATTTGTAACTTAGTACCTAAAGCAAAGAGGGTTATTGCAGCAGTTCTATAGAATAATTGGCTAAGAGAGTTGGGGGCCAGCAAGCGTTCTGCTGAAACTTACAATAGGTAAAAACAACACATTACATTTGCAGTGAATATTTCTGGAGCGTGCGGACGTTTCTGTAACAGAGCGTGATTATGTGAACCTAGGCCATCATTATAGTAACATGTGATCAAAACCACA
This sequence comes from Cryptotermes secundus, assembly GCF_002891405.2. Taxonomy (NCBI): domain Eukaryota; kingdom Metazoa; phylum Arthropoda; class Insecta; order Blattodea; family Kalotermitidae; genus Cryptotermes; species Cryptotermes secundus. The sequence goes on along the minus strand of NW_019730583.1, from coordinate 1,028,059 downwards.
GTCATAATGAACAGTAACAGAAGAACCAAACAAACATACGATGGAAGTGGGGTGTGAGGAGGGAGCGTGTGGCAGGTCAAGTCTGCTTGTCATGTGCAGTGTGTCTTGTCACGCTGTGTCGGAGCAAGCTTGCGTGTGGCCGGCCACAACGTCTCGTTTGTAATGTCACATAACTCAGCGTGAAAATATAAACAGGGATAGAAATATATTCACAAAAATCGGGGTCAATTTCTATTCAACCGAGCTTGAAAAATTGGCCTCAGGAAATGACAAAGAAAGACCCCGCATCTCTGAATAGAGAAATGTAAAAGTATAAGATTTTGATGGATACTGATTTTGTGTTGTCCGTGATTCATGGGGCGTGATTTGAATAGTTCGTGAGAGAACTGCACATTATATAAAACTTGGTTCATGAGAAAAAGACCCCGTTTTTCTTTTTGTGTATCTGATGATTGAACGCCCACAAATAACATGCGCTATGTCGGTTTGAACAGAAAAGTAGAATATAGGAAAGACTTGGTTGAGGAGAATATAAAAGGAAAGAAAAATAACATGAAAGAAATAGATAAATATAAGTTCTTAACAGGAAAATTGGTTCAAAAATATATATAACAAATATCTAATGGTTTCAAAATGGTGGATGCTGAACAGTAAAGGCGTCTAGTACCATTTTCACTTCAGAGAGGGAGCTGATACTCAGCACGTACATGGTGATCCCGACTTCAACGGGCGTACCTGCAAAATATAACATCACACATGCAGGGCCAAAGACATCATACAAACGCAATGCCGGATAAATGTGCCTTTGCTTCCTAGCAAATCTGCTAATTAACATTTTATGAAATCAATATAATTATGTGTATTAAAATTACACATATATAAAAACATCTGTCCTGTCGTGAAAAACCACAAGTACATTATATGACACAATCCTCATAATAAATTTGTGTCTCATGCAATACATTCACTGCAGTTTCTGAACTGCAGTATAATTAATATTTTCGATCATCTGTCGTTTATATTCAAAGCTATTTAACATTAAAACCATGTTGAGACATGTCAACGTGTAATAAATATTAGTATCCTATTCACAGAGGCACTCCTGTCTCATTGGAAACAATATTTTTATTTTATAATTAATCTTGTATTCCGTTTGATTTGTACATTATATAATACAATCATTTTGAAACTGTACACCTAAAACTCTCTTGATTTTTACATTAACCAGCAGAATGATTCATAGAAATGCAGTCAGTGATTTTTAGCCGGAGTTGAAAAGCTTTTCTTTCCAAGCTATGAATATTATGATATGTTATAATTATCAGGAGCAACAGCATCGCTGAAGCTGATATCAGGTCCTCTGTTTGTGATATCGTAATGTTAAGTTACTTCTGTCATCCATTAAGGCATTTGTTAAAATGCACTTGCGAAATTTACTATTATATACGAAACTTCCTTATTTCTTATTAAATTTAGTTTTACATAACACTGCCACAGATAAATACATTTCACTTTCTCGTGTGTAAGGTATACTGCTCAAGGTAAGCTGCAACGTTCTGCTTGAAGTTTGGGACATTAATATTCATTTTAAAATTTTGTCGCAATTAAGATTTTGTACGCAACCTAACATTATTTTTTATTAATGCACTTTAGATATCTGAATATTTTAAAACTTAAATGGAATTTGAATATGTTTAATATAACAATTAAACATATAAATATCAAAATTCAACGAATAATAGGATGAAGTTGACATTCTAAGGGCAATAATTTTTTTATAATTAATATTAACATAGATAATAGATAGTTTTCTGAAGATCAGGTAAAATTCTTTACTTCATCGTCCACTTAATATAGGAAATTAAAGTTATAGCTGGAGTTACTTTGCCCGGAAACCAATATTGTGTCTTATATTGAAATTATTTGATCTAAAAATATATTACTTAATAATGGTTTCGTGTAGTGACGTGTATATTTATTATCTTACTTTTGCTACTTCCGAATACTTCTGTGGAGAATATTCAGAGAATGGCGTAGATTTTTCCGTAATTTTCAGATTCGCGCAAACAGTTAGTATGAAGCACCTTGTCGCAAAACAGAGCATTAAATTGGCATCTGAAGACCGCGTGAGGAGAGCAACAGAGCGTGGTTGCGTCGTGTGATCCACACCATTAACGTCACTAATCAAATTAACAAAATGCGCATGCACAAACGGAATGAGCGAGCGAGTGAAGTCACGACATGCTGGCTTAGCGACTGGCTGTCGTCACAAGACCTGACTGAGGTATTGTTCTGGCTGGATGAACAGTTTCACTTGATTATTGTTCAAGAGAGAGATTCCTTCGACTGGTAAAACTCCTCTGCATTTGGTCGCAGGGCATTCATTATTCAGATTTGCTACTCTAATTCACACCAAATTTAGAAACGAATATTTGTATAAATCTTGATATTTATTCGAATCTGAACGTGGCCTATCTTTCTCACATTATTCTGGCCTTACGAATCTTTTAATAAGTTTCGTTCCTCCTCTCGTTTGGAACGGCACTGTTATCTTATCATCTTTTATTGTTGTTCAGTATCTTGTAACCACTATGAATTAATACACACAGCTGTGAAGCAGCTATGTAGATACATAAGTTAATAAAGTCATTATTTAGTAAATAACTGAAACATGAGAATAAGATATGTTCTCTTAGTATCGCTAATTAAACTTTTAAGGGGCGACATTTTGAATCGTTGAATACCGAAGTCATTCAGAATTTCAGAAATTAAAATAAGTTTAAATTCACGAAAAACATTTAATCGATTCGGTGAAAGGTACCGACAGTCGAATTAGGGAACTAGTTCGAAAGGAAACTTAGATGACTAACCAGATAAGCTGACTAATATTATCTCATCTCTATTTTGAATAAAATAGTTATATGTGTGAGACGTTTGACAAAAGTACAATAAGCCGATAACGTAGCGTATTAAAAGTCACAAACCACCCAGAGAAATACCGGAATTCTTAAATCAAAATATAATATTTCAAGAGTACATTTTAGTAATGAAATATTTAAATGGATCACAACAATTTTATGAGTATCGACTGCTCTATAATGAAAGATTTGGGTCTATATTTCGAATAATTGTAAGTTCGACATCTGTTTTGAATTACTCATTACATCGGAACATGCATTAAAAATTCACGGAAAGTTTTTTTTTATTTTCAGTATTACAAAAAGTTAAACATTTCGTTGAAACAATAAAAGAATTTTCATCTCCTCTGTTAATATAATTTCTCGTTTATAACTACACCAGTAATAAAGCATCCAATATTAGTATGTTGTGCTGATTGGATGAACATTGAAATTTATGCTGAAACATGTTTGTAACAACACTTTTTTTTTTCACTGTTTCTCCATTACTTATACTTCAGTAAAATATAATTATAGAAGCTACATTGTTATTCTAAATTATTGTCGGAGTTTCTATGGCTTATAATTCTCAAACCGGTCAAAACAAAATAAAATTTCTTAAGAAATTAAAAGAAGTTAAAAGTTAAGAAGTTAAAAAGGATTATTTGGCAGAGAAGTGTTCACCGAAATTGATGTCTGGAAGAAAATATAAAATCATAATTCAAAATGGCGACTGTTCAAGGGAAAGCAAATATGGAGGTATACAGAACACAAAAATGAGATGATATGCGTTTATCTCCTTTTTCGTTGGGCGCTGAGGCAGTTATTCATACGTCATTTGTTGCCACTAATCCATTTATACTTACATTTATGAATTAAAATAACTCCTGTTTCTGAAGAGAATGGTAAGATTGTACAGAGGTCTCCATTTTTTATGTTCTTTTCTCAGAGAAACACAAGAATTTCAGACAATACTGAAAGAGACAAAAACACGTTCAGCTGCAATGCTAATGGCTACTCCTTCCTTCGATCGTGTTCCGCATGATAATTTTTTTCAAAATACTGCTAGCTTTTATTAAATTCATCATGGTATTGCTTCGGCACATTTCTCTACAATGGAATTATGTATTATCTAAATGGCGAAATTAAAATTTACGCACGAAGGAATTGAAAGTACACTTCTTAAGTTTCAGTTCATAACTCTTCGTATTCCCGTCGCTTATCTAAACACGTGAAGATATTGTATACAGAGCTAATTTTACCTGATGCTTTGTATAGCTTTGAAATGTGGTCTCTTAATGGAAGATAGGAACATAGACTGACAATATATGAAAAGAAATTGTGTCCGTGTTCCAGAATATGTCTACTGCAGGCAAGCTCACACAACCTCGCAACCTGAATGATCTTTTCTGTTCCTCACGTTTATGAGGATTTCATTTCGGGTCATACGCGCTGTATAGGTAAAATTGTGGAGGAAAGTGACAGAAATCAGTTGACTTGGGTCGATGATATTGGAACCAGTTTTTCAGTTGATGATTTCAACGAGGTTACTGTCACCAGCTCTAACGGAATGTAAGGTTTAATCACGTAAAGTATAAAATAAAATAAATTTGTACTGCCACTCGAAACACATACATATTGTAATACAGCCAAAATATCAAATGATGCTTTTCTGTTCAAAGAAACTTAATCCTCACTGAACTAATTTTGAGAACCCGTTAGCAGAAAACTGAAATGGAAGTGATTTGTGGTGCAGGCTGCATAACTTGTCAGAGCTGGATGGCTGTATGGTCGATGTGCTATGAGTATACAACATGTATGTTGCTGATGAGACATGCCAAAGCAAGGCTATACATTTCTCTGGGGAAATGTGCGGGATTTGTAATGCACTTTTGTTAGGAAGTTAAGCAGATCATGTAAAAAATATATCCCGCCCTTCAGTATAGAATTTTGCAGGGAGTTCTTGAACAAACTCACAATGTGTATGAGTCATTTGATGTTGACTGTGAAAAGTAGCATCTTCTGGGACGTTACGCCGTATAGTCTGGTAGGTGATTATCAGTGTTTTGTAGGAGTATGTCACCGCCATATTCAGGATCAGTGAGTAAGACAAGCAAGGAGTATGTATAATTCTCCATGCTGTTCCTCCGTATAAAGGCCTACCAGACTGCGCTGCCAACACTGTAGGAAATTGACTCTTCATAGTCTTTAAGTCATGCTGCAAACTTTCTCTTTTATATGCAAGATGAAATATTTTATGAACAATGTGAAGCTTCTTGACTCACACTGAAAGCGTCTTGTCATGTGTGGGTGAAGAAACCTTAGACTTTCTTTGTTTTTGATATTTTTTTGTTTGTTTCATGGGGTGAGACTGAGTCCACTTGGTACGTCGGCCATAACTGGCCTATTGTACCTGCCCCAGATAATAGGTGATGATGATGAATATGGAGCAGTCTGTGGAATGAAAATTGGCAGGGGAAACTCGGAGGAAACCTGCCCTAGTGCCACTTTGTCTATCACAAATCTCACATGACCTGACCTAGGCTCGAACCCGGGCCGCCGAGGTGGAAAGCCCGCTATTAACCGCCTGAGCTATTGCACAACCAATCTCCCTCTTACTCATGAACGAAGATGGCTGAGGAATATCTGGCTAAACCAAATATTTGGTAGAAATAATTAAATATATACTTTTCATATAGTATTTTTTGGAGTTAGATTTATGAAGAATGAAATTTCAGGTATACCGCGAGTAAAGAAAATGAAGTGAATATAAAATTTCTTATGCTTGAAAGAGTCTACTTGGGAGCAGAAGGCGCAGGACATGTTGTTGGTTTGTCGCATTGTTTACCAGCTGACATCTTTATATAGCTCATAATGAGACGGAATGTTGATCATAACAGATAATAGGTTAGAATTAGTAGGGAATTCTGGCCTAGAGTGTCTGAGGAGCACCAAGGAACTCACTGAGGATAGACACTAACTCAGCCGAGATTCGAACCAGAAACACATAAATCTAACGCATTTTCTCTGCATCAGTCTAATCAGTTGCATGTGCAATAGAAAAATGTTTGAAATGAAACTTCATTATATTATAACAGCATTAAGTGGGAATGAAATGACCATGGGTTGGTCCCTATGTTACCTATGATGAACGTCGCTATACCGGACACTTCTCTTTATTTTTTGTATCATGAATTAAAGGTAACTTAGGGGCTGTCAGCACAACAACTGATTAAAAACCGACTTAAAAATAGATTTGAAAGGGTTCTGACGATGGCATATAACACACAGAATTACTAGATTTCGGGACTTTTTCCATCATCCGGTATTCTACAAAACAGAAAACACGACGTTTCGGAAACTGGATCTGTTTCCGTTCTCGTATAAGTGGGGAAACACTCATTTGGGCCCCTTAGGGAGAGCTAATCTCAATCACTGGTACAATATGAAAGAAGTCCAAAAACCCAGTAATTCTGCGAATTTAAAATATTTAATATTCGGGCTATTTTATTTTCATCCCTGTACATGTTTCGATCTACAAAGAACATCATCAGGTACAACATCAAATAAAATATTGCGAACTGCGTATGGGGGCCAATACGCAGTTCACACGCCAAATAAGGACTTAAGTAACAACAAAAGCGCAATCACATAATCATACTATTCAAACACATTTATATTAAATGCATCAGATCTATTTTACAGGTGTCGCGTGCCTAAAAACATCAAAAATTACGAAACCCGTCTACACCACTTAATAGCCGGAACCCCAACAGCCCCTCCCACATTTGAAGCATATAAAATTAGAATTCTTTTATATCTAATATTTAATTACTAGATTATTACTTTTAACACATTTAACCGGTGGCACATATTCAAGACTTAAAATAAAATGTAAATTATAATATTATCACAAAATGTAAAAAATAGATCCATTTTGATAATTCAGTATTCATAAAATTACCTGATGTTGTGTATCGAAACATGTAGTGAAATGAGAATAAAGTAACCCGAATTATAGATTTTACTATCGGTTTACGATCTGTTGTGTTGACGGCCCTTACGTATACCTTTGTAATTCTGCCAGTTAGTTCGGTGTACTGAGGCTTTCACCGTCTGTGTTTCGCCTCGGTTCTGCGGAAACGCAGGTGCGGAGCAAGAGGACGATTGTAGGGAACAGAATAAACGTAAACGGAAGAGCAAGAGGGAATGAAAAAGAGGAAAGGAGAGTGAATATCTGAAAGATAAGTATGGGCATAGGAAGAGGTGGAAAAAACAAGGAAAATAGGAAGGGAATGTGGAAGAGAAGGTGAAATTGAAGGGGATGAGAAGGATGAAGTGGAGAAGGAATATGAAAAGGCAGGAAGAAAGAGAAGACTTGAAAAGTAGGAAGAAATTTGAGAAGAAGGGATAAAATGAGGATTGGAGGAGGAGGAAGAGGAGAAGAAAAAGGAAGGTGAACGAAAAGAGGATAGAGAAGAAATGCGGAGAAAGAAATGGCGAAAATTAAGGGAGATGAGATTAAAAGCATGAAAAATTGTAGAGAACGAGAAAAAGGGCAGAGTTGGAGAAGAGGAAGGAAAATGAGAAAATGAAGGACCAACAGGAAGAAAGGTAAAATGAGAGGATGGAGTACAAGCAGCAAAATATGAAAATATATGTAAAAAAAGATAAAGGACGAGCATTTTGAAGGAATAGCAGAAGAAGCAAGTAAAAAATACGGAGGTTTGATGAAAATTCATGGTCTTTTATAATTTATAAACATGCAAATTTAAGAAAAATCCAACACCCCCCACAAGAACAAGCTCTCAAATGGCTCTAATTATATGGTTTCAGTGTTTGAGCGGAAGCGGCTGTGTCCTTGTTCTTGTTTCGAGGGTTTATGATATGCACTTGAATGCGAGACACGTGACAGTTCGTTTGTAGGAACTGAGTCAGCTAAGTAAGTAAGTAATTTGTGAACTTCATGAAACAGACAGAGCCTTTCTTGAGGAGCTGACAGACCCTTTGTTACCTGAGATATCACCCCCTTTTATTTTTACCGCTGGTCCATGTTATAAGACAGAAGGAACTAGTCCACACTTATACCTGCTATTTTAAGGGGATTTTTCAAATCATCCTCTTGTCTAAGCCTAGGTTTTCCAGAGATACCTTTATGTTGAGGTTCTTCGGTCCCATGCGTGCTACATTGTTCGCCCATCATATTTTATCTGATTTATCTGATCAGTAATATTTAATGAAGAGAATAAATTATGAAACTCCTCAGTAAGCTGTTTTCTGCAGTTTATTATTAATTCTTTGTCCTTAGGTTCACATATTTTCCTCAGCATCCTGTTCTCAAACACACTCAATCTAAGTTAAAAAGACCAGATTTCAGACCCATACAAAATTACAATTGAAACTATAGTTCCGTTCTATTTCAATTCTTAAGTGTTTATAAGTTGTTTGCACGATGTACGAAAAATGGAGGCAGATAGGGCCACTCATGTCTGCCTCTCAGTCCTTGTATTTTGATTCGAGAACCGCAGAATAGATTTTGAAAAAGTTTGGGAAGTTCAGTATGCCATTGGAAGCTACAGCAGACTAGTGCTTTTTAATTCCCTACGATCAGAAATACAAATATGACAGATTCACGAACTTCTGAAGTGGGAGCGAGATTTCCAATACTTATTATGGACCTGAATTATACTTGATGAAAAATCATTGAAAATGTTCGAATTTTGTTGAGATATACGTACTTTGTTGTTATAAAATGTAGGACATATTTGTTGCTGCCTAAAATCTTTGTGTAGCTCTCGGTTTGACAGCGATAAAAAATGACCACTGATTTTAGACATGTGAAATTTGTTATAGAGGTAGGTCATACACATGCCTACAAATTCTTTAAGACGTAATGACTCTAATCCGAAATGGAACACATTGCGACGAAGTGAATCTTCGCTGACATGTGTGACAAATTTAACAGGGAGCAGCGTAAATATTGTATTTAAAGTTGTAGGCCTTTTGATTATGAGGGGTGAGCAATAAATCCGGCCCTCGCACTGCGCGACCTTCAATGATCTATTGTGCTTTGTAGGCCTCTTAATGACCGCCTTTGTGGTCTAGTGGTCAGAGTTCCTGGCTACAGATCCAGAGGTCCAGGGTTAGATGCCCGGCGCTACTAGATTTTCTGAGAAGTAGTGGGTCTGAAAAGGGGTCCACTGAGCCTGATGAGGATAATTGAGGAGCTATTTCAAGGAAACAGGGGCTCCGGTCTAGAAAACCGAGACTAACAGCTGTAGGGATCCGTTGCTCTGACCACTTGACACCCTCTATCCGCAAAAGTTCTGGATAACTTCACCGACAAGCGGCGGTCGCTCGCTCGGTCGGATAGTTCGATTGCGGACTACAGGCCACGGAGTTTAGTTTAGTTTAGTTTAGGTCACTTAATATCGTTCACGTGTCTTTGAAATCAATTTGTAACAGCTAGTGGTCTTTAAACTGCAAAGGTACAAAGAACTCTTTGGACATTTGTGCCTTCCGGCCTGAGCTACATTTCTCCAATCTTGTTAGAGATCAGACCGAAGAACAGACGATTCTGAGCTGTATGGTAGCATTTGTTACTGTCGTTCAGGACTTAGTAACATTAGCTAAAGTCTGACTGCAAGTTATTCGTATTTTGAGAATGAAGCCCTGTTTTGCAACATGTTGCCCTCTGCAACACATTCTGTGATTAAGTAACATGTTCGCTTCGTCCTGGGGTTTGGCCGATACAATCTTACATAGGAAGTGAGACAGAGTCCCTGGAGAAGCTTTCTCTTCCTCCAGTCTCCAGCAAGTCATCACACCTACTGTGCTCCAAGACGAATTCCACTGAGGATATCATTGAGTCAAACGTTGGGAGATCGTAGATTGCAAGTGAGGGAGAGACAGATCACAGCTTGTGATAGCCCTGGTCTCAACAGCAAAGAGGTTAGGGCATGTTAGTGGACTATGCCGACAGGCTAAAATCTGAGAAGCAGCATAATTTGTTTCCTCATTTGCCATTATAAGCCGTCATATCTCTTAATAGTAAATTGACGTGTCTGTTTAGCTTAAATAAAAAAAATTGTGTTTGCTCTGAGAGAAATATTGTCTGCTCAAACAAATTAACAAATATCTTCAATTTTTTTAACGAAGTAGTCGACTGTCTCTTCTTATTTAACTGAAAAGTAATTGCCATGGAGCATACTTTCAGACTAAAGCTGAATTGTACGATGGAAAATATATTGTAACGTGTCGGGAATCCAGAAGAGTCACTTCTATGGAAACGCTAGAATAGACCGTCGCATAGGAAACAACAATCGCTCCATGGTAGTTCTAACAGGAGTCTCCATAGTTATAACAGAGGGTTTGTTGCATAGCAGCGACCGAGGTTATATAGCGGGGTTGAATGCATTCGCATAGTCAGTCTTTGTGCAGCCGTCTTAGAAGAGAGTCTTCACCCATCCTTCGAAGTAGTCAGTCTTGGAACAACCGCCAGAGAGGACAGTCCAGTACCGCCGAGATATTGTAAGCAGTAATTGTAACACTGCAAGTGCAAATGTTTGTAAAGTGTGTGTAAGGTGAGCGAACAGAATAAATTCGCTATATCAGAAAACGGCGTGAAGTTATTTGTAGCCTGACACACAAAACACGCTACAATATATTTCGAAAATGAGACAAATTTCAGTTATTTGGTACAAAATAAAGAAGTCAAAATTATTTTTATGAGAACACTAAGAGCATCTCACATTTAATGATTATAGGGCGTCATTCAGTTTAGAATTTTTAATCTTCTTGATTCGTATTTAAAAATGAAATCATTCAAATACTTAGCAGATTAATTGTACATATTTCTTTGTCGCGGTTGTGAAACTTCGTCTCTTCGACTGAGAGGAGAACAAAGATTGAGAGTACTTGAAAATACGAGTAAGATGCTGAGGGAAATATTTAGACCTAAGAGAGGGGAAGGAACTGGAGAAGAGCTCATAACAGGGAACTTCATTATTGGAATTCTTCGCTATATATGTGAGAGTAAAATCATTAAGGAAAGAAAACACTTGGGAGACCTCGGCGTAGATGGGAGGACGGTATTACAATTGATCTTAATAACATAGGACGTGTCAATTTGAACTGGATTTGTAGGGTTTTTAATGGGGTCTAATGGCGAGATTTTGTGAACACTGTAATAAATTCTCGGGATTCATATGCTGTGGGGAATTCCTCAGCTACTCAGAAAGGACTGCTCCCTGTTGTTAATAACTAAATAATATTAAGGTGCTCAGTAGGAGGGTAAGGGGTGGGATATGTAACACGCATTGCGATATAAAACATTCGTATAACACTATTGTCGAAATGAGTAAAGTGATATCACTTGTGGGATGCAGGCTTGGATGGGATAATACTCAAATGTATTTTACAGAAAAAGGGGGCACGTTGTAGCGTAGTTGGTTGAGGCACTATGTTAGAAGCCGGAAGGTTGCGGGTTCAAGTCCCGATGAGATGGAATTTTTTCAATTGATCTCATCCTTCCAGCCGCACTATGACCTCGGGTCGACTCAGCCTCTAACAGAAATGAGTACCAGGAATCTTCCTGGTGCGTAAAGGACTGCCGGCGCGTAAGTCTGACAAACTTACCGCCATCTGTGAGCCGATTTTCTAGACGATCTGGGAGCCTCGACGTCTCACAACCCTATGGGCATTCAAGGTCTGTTACATGGACATCTTTAATGTTACAGAAAAATTGATATGAAGTATGGGCTGAACATAATTGGCTCAGGATAACATGTATAACGAATTATTTTCAAAACGGTTTTCACAAAAGCAGTCTACTGCTTTACCAGGTTAGAGCCATTTGAAATCTCAAGTATAAATTAGTTGCGTAAATGAGAAAACCGCAGCTCAGTCACAGTGAACTTTGACCGGGATAGGGCCTAAATGTCTTTTGCTTTCATATCACACCCTTATCCTAACAGCAAAGCGTTCAGTGATGTAGATACTAATGCTAACCTGGAAACCAACACGTGACACTCCAAAAGCAAGCATAAATCTATGCATGCATATTCATGAGGCTATAGCTTGTCGATACTCCGCAAATATATCGAAGGGGGCTGTCAGATCCAGTGTGGGTGTTGGCCACGAGATGGCACAGTTACCATTCTGAGATACTGTCACCTTTTTTGATCTATTCGTGTCATTGTTAGAGAGGCACAGAAATAACAGACTCCTTGACATTCACAGAGTTCTGTAAATAATGAAACGGAAAGGTGGTTGGGGAAGTTTGGGGCCGAGAGAGGAAACAAGAGGCAAGGAAAGAGTGATGTTTGAGAAAGTAACCAAGATTTGTATGTGAAGGCAGATGTAGACGGATGGAAGATAAAGAATGATTGCCCTGCATGTGTATATATGTGCACTGCTATTATACAGAAAACGAAGAACCAAGCACGAAGAGGTTGCTTTTGAGAGCATCACCAGAGATATAGAATGACCTGGCGCATGCGCTTTGCTCATCTTTCCAACTGCTGTGCCCTGCCCTGGTGTCGGTCTTGGAACCCAGCGATACCCGATCGATACAATTGCAAGAGGCCCGCTAGCTTCAGGCAGCCCCACCCAATCTCATGCTGACAAAACCACGCAACGATTTCATTTCTGTTCGTCTGTATTGTATTTCATATCGGGCGAGGCTATCGGTTATACGCAAGGAAAGTTACAGCCACGATCCACAAGTAGATTAAATAGGGAAGGAAGAAATATGAACCAAATATTCATCTTTAGTCCGGCTTTCCCCTTGTATGTAGCAACTCCTCTCGGGCAGGGCACTAGCTGATTTGTTCGGTGTTGCCCGAGCTTAGCGTGAATATTCATACACAAAAATTTATAATAAATACCGTTTAAGCCGGAATTAAGGCGACTCCTTATTCTTTAAATAAAAAAAATCATATTCCTTTAGACAAAATTGAGCATATAATTTAGTTCTGAGTATTGTAACAAAAATAATTAAAAACTATACTATTAAGAAATAATACATTAAAAATGTAATACATTATATAAAATTCAACATATTTTAACAATTATTATTAGAATTAGTAATTAGAACTTTATAATAATCTACATATTTATTCTTAAGAACCTGCAAAAAAGCGACCACTCTTTTCTAAGAAGCAGCATCTAAAAGAAACTACAGTCTATTCAAGACAATATGGTATCCTCCTAGAACTGATCTCTAAAAGAAATTGGTAGAATGACCATTATTACTTATTCCTGACAGTGAGATTCATTATTGCTCGGTGAACCATTGCTGGCTGCTGAATACCGAACTGTATTAAAATCCGTCTGATCCTTGAAATTTGTTTCGAGGATATTTCACGTTTGGACCACCAGTGACAATAAATAAAATTTAAAATATCTCAATCTTGGGCAATCGCAGTGACGAAGCGAATATCGTGGCGTTCCTTCGTAGTATAGAGACTGGCCATTTGATTTAATTGGCTCTTTTATCTCACGTTTCAGCCATTTATTATGGTATTATGGGTTTTAAATTCTGTTGTATAAAGATATTTAATATAATATTTATTTTTCTTCTTCCTGAGCCTAATCCAAATATTTGACCATCTGACAAAGGTCTATTTTCAATTAATTTTATACTGTGTTATACAAAATTTTCCAATTTGATTTCTACACAGGCGAATATAACCACGGATGGCGACACGCTTCTCAGCCCCTCCCCCTTCCCCCACACACAATTCTCTCTCTCTAAAACCTCCTCCGGCAGGTCCTCTCTCACCGCACTGAATTCAGTGGGAAGATGTGCAACAATGTGGAAATGTATAAAGAACAAACAAACAGACTGACAAACACTCTTCTTTATATACGCACTTATATATGTGACGCGGTTCCATGAAATAAATCAAGTATCTGATACAAGAATATAAACATGCGGACTACATTTTTGTTTTGGGAGTAGGCCTGTGTGTTTCGCCCAGCTGATTCGTATCTCGTGCCTCGGCATCGACACCCAGAACATGTTACTCTACCTCTGAGTTCCCGAAGTATCCTGCCTGGACCACAGGCCTGGCCTTTCTGTCCGGACCCCTTGTTAGATTATCTTTTGCAACTCCTGAAGTGAATATAGAAAGTATTATTTAGTAATTATACTGAGCAGGGCCATTCTTGAGAATCTAATACAAGAAAGCAGTCTTCTTGGATGTGGCGCCGTGTAGAAGTTGTGTTAACCGACGTTTATGAGGAATGTATCGCCTCCATCTTCTTGTCTTCTACCCTGAAGATGGAGGCGATACGTTCCTCCGAAATGTCGGTTAACACAACTTCTACACGGCGTCATATCCCAGAAGACTACTTTCTTCATAGTCACCGCCGTGAAAACTCAAATCTTACATAATGTATTACTCCAGTTAGTGAAGAAATTTAGCGCCTGTTATGCAAGCCTATGTCCTACTACCGTGTACACAAGCGCCCATCACTGGTCCCTAACTTTTATTGAGACGGATCCAATACACACACTCACATCCAGATTCTTGAAGACCAAATCTAACATTATCCTCTCCTACGTCTCATTCTTCTGTCAAAAATGTTGTACGTATTCTTCATTCCTTCCATTCATGCTACGTGTTCCGCCCATGTCATTTTCTTTGGGTCTTAAAATATTTCATGAAGTTTTTGTGGGATTTTAATTATGCAGCTTTATCCATGTGATACTTCCTCCCGCTTAGTCCAAAATGTCCTCTTGAGCACCCTGTACCCAGGAATCTTGAGCACCCTGTACTCACATATCTTGAATCATGAATCATATAGAGTGAAAGAACACGCCAATGTAAAACAACGTGTAAATTTATAGTTTTCTATTTCAATCTTCATTACTTCAACGGAAGTAGTTAAGGCAGTCCGGCGCCCCATCGAGAAACACTGACCTACTCTTAACAGTAGTGTTCTGTTTTCTACTCGCATTTGCAAGGATATATATGATCTGTGTAGTGGCCGGAATATAATGCGATAACCACTTTACCCTACACTTCCGCCCACTCCAGTTCTCTCACCCCCCATGAACTCAGGACTTCTGCTCGAGTGGACATATTCATCTCAGCAAGTGAAGTGGAGTATGGGGTTGCAAACTGATTGATGCAATGGCTTTGTGCCCCTCCACTCCTCAACCCCTCTTTTCTTTTCCAGTTTCCCTATCTCTCTTCCGGCCCTTAGGATCTCCTTCTGCTTCCTATCTCCGTCTTAATTGCTGAGCGCTGGCATTTCGTCTGACTCGCAATCAGGATGTACCTGGTTCGAATACCGCATTTTCTGAGCATTCTGTTTCTTAGTATCTTCCGAAGAATGCCGTGATACATACATAAATTTAGACCACGACGGTTTCCCCTGCATTCCGCCCGATACATTAAACACATTCACTGCACTGCACTCCACTGCACGCTATCTCACTTCTGCAGTTGACACAGAGCGGAAAATTACGTCAGAATCAAACAAATGTACAACTTCATTTTCTTTAATTTCCGCAACTCCATTTTGTCTGTCATTCATTTTATTTCTGTCTTCTCTCCCTTTTTCCTTTCTGTTGCATATTTATCTTCTATATTGTTATGTCTATCATATGAATCACTTCTTGTAAAGCTTTCATGCCACTGCTTTCAAGCCAACTGCATTTAAATACCTTCGACTTGAATAAAATATTTCATTTGCGTTTTTCTAAGGGAAGAAGGAACGAGGAAAGCGACTGATTTGGCGCAATGCTGCAGAGGCGTTACAGAAACTAGCAGCCTGAGAGTATATTTGCTGGGAGAAAAATCTTTTTAACTGAAATAAATAAACAAAGACGCCATAATAAATTCAGTATGAATATTCTTATTATAATAAATAATATTAATTTAATTTAGTGCTGATATCTGAAGGTTTTGGACCGCCTCTGTGGTCTAGTGGTCAGAGTTCCTGGCTACAGATCCAGAGGTCCCGGTTTTGATTCTCGGCGCTACCAGATTTTCTGAGAAGTAGTGGGTCTGGAACGGGCTCCACTCAGCCTCGTGAGGATAACTGAGGAGTTATTTCAAGGAAGTAGCGGCTCCAGTCTAGAAAACCGAGATTAACGGCCGTGGGGATCCGTTGCACTGACCACGCGACACCCTCTATCCGCTAAAGTTGGTACTAACTTCGCCGACAAGCGGCGGTCGTTCGGTCGGTATAGTTCGCTTGCGGACTAAATCCACTGAGTTTTTTATCTGAAGGTTTTAAGACTGATGAACTTCGAAGAATCTCGAACTGCTCATGTACATGAGTGATGGAATTTGTTCTTAATACTAGACAGACTAATTCAGGTACATACCGTCGAAATTAGTCTTCCAGCGAGACTTGTTCCTGTTCCTATTCAGTTGTGTTTATCGTAGTTAATTCGCTCAGTTTTCATAAACTAGTTTCTATATTGTGCATATCAGCACGAGGAAATTATTTGACCAAGAATTATCCTTATTTATAAGGCTTTCAGCAATTTCATAATAAAGGCTATTCGTATTACAGAAGATCAGACACATGTGGTAGTATATTTCTCCAAGAGAACTTTCTTATTCTAAAATTTTAAAGGTAAATATAACCACTTTGTAATTCAAGTTCCATAAATTTAAATTCTACCTTCTCCTATAGCGAGAAGTTACACATGCATTATAAATTACCAGCTATAATAATTAAATTATAAATTTATGAACATTTGGGAATGAAGTGGCGAAACCGGAAGTACTGAACAAGCTGACAGCTCTAACATTGAGGAGTAGTACGCAAGCCTAGCTAGGATATTGAGCACTCAAATTGTTACTTAATAAGTTCTCCTAAGTTCTTATTTGTTTATTCATCTCTCTGTTCGACACTGAAGAAAGAGGCAGTACGGTAGTGTTCAACTTCGTAAAACTTCTACCGAAATACACGCCTATACTTGTACCCTAGAAATTACCATTCTTCATAGACACAGCAGTGGAAACCTAAACCTGACACATGAACTTTGTTTCTTCAGTTACGTTGGAGTATTAAAATTATAAAAACAGTCAAGCATCGATACTGACTTGTAACGATAATATTATAAATTTCATAATATTCTCCAAGTTAAATATCGGAAGTTTTATGAAATTTTTAAAATCTAAAATACCCTTGCTTATGCAGAGATTCATAACGAAGATATATATATTAATCAGAAGAAAACTCGTGAAAATGATGACAAATTTTGTTTTCGTGGTAGCCATTAGCAAGCAGCGACCTAT
Organism: Cryptotermes secundus; assembly: GCF_002891405.2. Lineage (NCBI taxonomy): Eukaryota > Metazoa > Arthropoda > Insecta > Blattodea > Kalotermitidae > Cryptotermes > Cryptotermes secundus. The sequence goes on along the minus strand of NW_019730583.1, from coordinate 1,010,898 downwards.
AATGAGCATTAGATTTAATATCGGCGAGGCAGTGAAATGCATTAATGTGGACTACAGAGCCACTGTATGCAGTCCTGCAGTGAAGGAGTCTCGTTGTAAGATTCTGTATCATGACTAATCATGTTTAAATGAAATATATTTTTAAATGAATGACAGTTCAGCTTACCTCCATAATTCGGTCTTACTCTTTTGTCGTAACTTGCGCTGAAGGAGTCCAAGATGGCGGAGATGTTGACGTCACCCAGCATACTCCCACCTCCGGTCCTAAAAAGAAGGATGCGACGTGTAACAGAAGAATTAATTGAGCTCGGTTCATAGAAAAGTTGAACCGAAGACGTATTTGAAAGGACATAATTCTATTGGGATCCGAGGTTTACGCTACAGTGGAAATTTAGATTCTGGCCTGCTTCCGCAGAAGCAGTAGTAACAATATATGGAGTCACATGTCATCAGCCACAGAAACATAAGCTCTAAATAACAATTCGTATATTGTCTGATAAAAATTCTTATTCCAGTTTCCAGTTCATGTAGGTCTATTTGAACCGCATACTGTGTCCAGAAAATTATGAATGTGGCAAAGGTCCAACCATCGACTGCAAGTAATATTTTATACATATTGTACCTCGAAATTGTGTGTTGGTTTCTTTCTATTATTCTCGGACAGAGTGGCCTAATTAATCTTCCCCAAATTTGTTCTAAATTATATCGGAATTTTTTTCACAAACTACATGAATTGAATGTCTTATCTGCGATTTAGCGAATTTAGATTAAACTTAGTACAGCATATCTATAATAAATGATATTGGGCAGACTTTAAATTCGGTTTTCTCCTTATATTATGTCAGCTATTTCCCATGAAATCCAAATATCAGTTCTCATTTTTCTAAAATGAACGTGCTCATAGTTCGTACAGTGAATGGCCTAAAAGTAAACAGAAACACTAAGTGAATACCCATGTTAATTTCACAAAACTGCAAGAAAATATTGTGGTATGAAGATAATTTATATTTCCTTCGAAAATGTGGCAAACGTTCTAATAAATAATCTTGAAGAAAGAGACAGCTTGTAAGAGCCAGGCACAGATGGAAGAAAAATATTAAACTGTATCTTAAAGAAATAAAATTTGAGAGTGCGGACTTGACTTATCTGGCTCAGGGTATGGACTAGTGTCGGGCTCTTGTGAACACGGCAAGGAACATTTGAATTCCATGAAATGCTGGAAATTTCTTGACTCGCAGATAAATCTATTAACTTCTCATGGAGACTCAGCTTCAGGAGTTAGTCACTTCGTTAGGTAACGTGTCACAATTAAACTACTTGACAATGGCAGTAGTAGATCAAAGCAGCTTTGATGAAGAAATTAATAGCAGGTTATATTACTTGAATTCTTGCCATGATTCAGTTTCCGTCTTCTGTCAAAAACATAATGATTAAAATAAAAAAAACCCTTGTAATTTTACTTACAGTTCTGAGTATTGTAAAACTTTATTTCTCATACTTCTTTTGGCTTATTTTGGACTTCATCCATCGTCTAGTATGTAAAAGACAAAAGACCACGATGTTTCGGAGACTGGATCTGTCTTCATCTTCAGGTGGGTAGGGAAGGATAAACCTACTCAGTTGCGCCCGTTAGAAAGAGCTAGTCTCAGTCACTGTCTTTTACATACCAGACGATTGATGAAGTCCAAAAGAAGTACAGTATACATCATCGTCACAATCCTTTAAAGTTTATTTCTCATATTGATGGAAGAACACAGATTCAAAGTTTTTGAGAACAGGGTGCTGATAAGACTTAGACCAATTGAAGGTTGGAGCTTCAAAAATTGTACCCTTCGCTAAACTTGATTACAATGACCAAATCTAGGAGGGAGGAACCCGCCACTTGACTTGTTCTGAATTATTTTCAATACAGTCTACACACTAAAAACCTATTTCTTTTTAGATCTGTATTAAATTCTTTTTTCCATCTTCCTACGAAGTGTTACATGCCCCTACCATATCACAATTCTTATTTTTATTAACCTAATAATTTACAGCATTTGGTACAAATTATGAAGGCAGTCATTATACAGTTTTCTTCATTGCCCCGATACTTTCTCTTCTTCGGAACAAATGTATTTACAGTTGCTAGTATAGACTTGGTAAAGAAATGGATCACTGAATTTTATAAATATTTATTCTTAGTATGTCTGCCACTAGCTTCATCATATGCATGGTTTCACTTAAAGGAAAGTAGGTCATAAGTTCTTTCAGTAATTTCATGTTGACTTTAAAAAGCAAATTTCATTTTCACGTAAAGTAGCAGACACTGCCACTGTGTCGCAGTTCTTCTGCCTGCCTTCGTTATCTCACAGCTTCCGACATATATCCTGATTCCATTCTATTTTTCGTTGCCTTGTTGTCAGTCTGAGAATAAATGATACATCCAAAGTAGAGAGAATGTGACATTTCATGAGTTTTATTTTTGTTGCTGTAGATTAAACAGAAGCTTTTGTAGATCTTTCTCTGCTTGTAGAGTGACAATTTTATGTTGCCGCTGTGGATGAAGGAGAAGAATAGGAAGGAAACTCAGCTATTTCAGTGTTCCTGCCAGTACAATAGTAGAAGATAAAGATGATTCTTAGTATACTACTTTTTACAATTGAAATAATAAATACAATTTCGTCCCGTTTTTAATTTAGTCTACTGAACATAATCATTACAGAAATATAGTTGAAATAGAAGGTAATGCAGTTGTCTTCCGGCGGAGATTAAATTATTTATGAAACGCAAATGAATAGAGGAAATAAAAAGGACCGGACTTAGTAGACTCCTGTATGCCAATCCTGCCATTGCTTCATTAAGAATAGGCTTGGCAATTTATCATTAAAATGGAGACATGGTTTTCATGATCTGTATTAGGACTTCGAGCTATAGCTTTTTGAAAGCAGGCTGGATGTTTAGTTGTGGGATTACCGTCGCTTTGTTGCGATTGTATCCACGTGTCTGACCCCTTTTGTGAGCACGAGGTTTCTCGGATTGTCTGGCCTGAAATCAGTGCGGCGGCCTGGTGCACAGAATGCTACAAGCGTTTCTTTATTAAATACTATCCGAAGTTTGCTAATCACTTTTATTAAGCTGTCCGGTTTCTAATTTTCAGGCCCCTTTTTGTCTTCTTTGGGTTTCTGGAGCATTATCATTTTCGACAATTTCTGTATGTCTGAGAATAATGGAGAAAAATTCCGTGATAATAATATCTGATATAATTTTATTAGTTTTCTAAGAAACTTCTTTTAAGATTTTGTTCTGAATGCTGTCGCTACCTACACATTTTTGGGTTACTATGTGCTTCATTTGCCATTCTATTTGTAGAAAGTTTCTTTTATTGCTAGTGGGGTGGGACTGGGTCCCTTGTACTGCGGTCACTTCAGGCCTATTGTACCAGCCCCAGATGATAGGTGAGGGTGATTGTGGAGCAATTGGTGGAATGAAGATTGGTAAGGGAAACCGAAGTACTTGGAGAAAACCTACCCCAGCGCCACTTTGTCCACCACAAATCCCACTTGACCAGAGCCGGGATCGAACCCGGGCCGCCGCGGTGGGAAGCCAGCGACTAACCGCTATGGCGTGGCCATTTGTAAACGTTACTAGACCTACGGTTGTCCCCCGCTCCCCAAGAAAAACGCTTGCAATATGTGGTCCGATTGCTCATTCACTATCACTGTAAATTGTTGTCCGTAAGCCGACTGGATATGTCTTTCCCGGAAGACAGAACCCTTCATTATCATTGCTATAAGAAACTCAAATGCTATTTAAGTTATGTGTTTGGGGCAAATGCTCCCTTTAGCATATTTTTCGGCTATTATCAACACGCTGCTCTCTGGGTTCACTGCTGGGATTAGTATGTCTATGGAAGAACCGTTTCGTTATTGACCAAATTCGGTTTAAAGCAGAGTATCTTTACTGCCTTTGTAACCTGATTTTGAATAGCGGTTCTAATTTATCTGTGGAACACATTCATTTCCATGTTGATTGCTTCTGCGCGTCATTTCACACTGTAATTAGGACTAGTATGTCTTTTTGAAGGTTAATGTGGTTTGATGGTGTTGTGTATGCTGAAACGCGTTCCAATGGCGTTGATTTCTTAATGGCTTGCGTGACACCATTTAGTGCTTTATTAATGAACTGCGGTTGAAGTCCACATGAAAAGTATTAACAAATTCAGTTCCTACTTAAAGGAAAACACATTAGTGTTTATTATGGAGGGTAAGATATAAATGTGGTTTAGGAAAATGCTTATTGCTTATTCTGAGAATCGTATAAAACCCTGAATTTATCCCGTTGGCAGAATTCAATTTTTCTTTCATGTTCTGTGTAGGTGATGCACATAGTACATGAGAGAGCAGACAGAGATTAACTTACATTTGTAACTAGAATAACTAAAATGTAGATCATGATATAGTAACATCAGTTCGAAGCTATGCCCATAATAATTATGAGAGAATTGAGTTCCAGAATTTTTTAATTATCTGAATAATTCAATGTTCGCCATCTTGCCACAGTTCCATAATAAATATGGATCTTATTTTTTAGCTATTCATATCCGGTGCTTTTTTGATTCCCTCAAGAAACATTTGCTGGCCATTTCAGGAATAGGAAATGACCAAGTCGCGCTGTACGTTATTCTAAGCACTAATCACAAGTGCGGGAAGCACTTCCACTAACATTCTGGTACCACGCAGGCTCCTAATCGGAAATGGCAGCTGACACGCAAGCCTCTTGCAGCGGAGTACGGTATCCGTGTGAAGGTCAAAGGGCGACGAGACCTCATTTGACATTCACATTTATCAAGACACGAAGTTTAGTCTTACCGAACCTTTTAGTCATTTAGAATATACGGAATGGATTTAGAAGGACAGATTTCAATGCCGCGTCAGACATTTATCCTGAGCATTTCCCTAACAACTTTTAACTCATGTACAATGAAACTTTATCACAGATGTCAAGTTTCTACCAGCTGAGATTGCGGCTGATACCGTGATTGTAGGACGTGCCTGTAGCAATATTTGGATTCACTTGTTTACAAAATAAGTTACAAGGTTATATTTTTTAAATGTAAGACATACTTTTGCTTTTTATTTGTTTCAACTTCAAATATTGAAAACTAATATTATCCAGAGATAACAGTTGCAAGTAACCACGATATTTTTATTTTGTTTCCGATATCATTTATTACTGATTGCTTTCATCCCTGACATACGTCAGTCGTATTTAGGAAGTTTCCTCACAGATGCCATGAGTGCCGTGTGGTCTTTTGTGTTAGTACACCTTGTAGTAAGGTAGGTGAATACTAATATTTTGGAAGAACCTACTACATGTATTTTCAAGGAAGAAGTCGACTGTCCCAAAGACGGAAACAGTATACATCTTCACCGCCGAGACAATCTCTAGTTTCAGAGATATCTACAATCGTATCACTCCCAAATCAACCACTCGTAAACCAAGAGATGACGTTCTGTCTAAAAGCGTTCAACAGCAGATGTGTCATATTTAGTCAGCCATGACTTAATGTCTGGCAAATCATCTTGTAGGTTGAGTAGTGTAGCTCCTGGCGTAGGGATTTAGGGCGCGCACTTGATTTATCTGGCTCACGATGCTCTCTTGTGGTGAGCTCTTCCAACCACGATAGTCAATTTTCGGGTTCGAAAAATGGCGGACACTCTCTTGGTTGCCTGAGCGAATATTAGTTTTCGAAGATGGACTCTGCTGTTTCAAGTTTGTTAGTTGCCATAAGGCAGCGAAAATTCTTCACATTTCTTGTGCAAGCTGAAGAAAAGAGTAGATAAAAGTGTGCCATATATTTTCTTGTTTCATTCCTTAATAATTGGATATTTACTTTGGTCACTAACACGAAGACACACAAACACGTTACATCAGATCCCACTCGAAGTGAGTGCATTTTATGAGGCTGCAACAATGACTGATTGTACCATTAAAATAATTCAATTATTCTATTTGCTTTCTAAACGCAATAGTAATGTAAAACTGTAACTAAGTTTTGCTGTATATTCTATCATTAGACGCTAATAGTCTTTTGTTCTTCAAGAAATAAATTTAATTGACATATTTTAATTAATGTTTTTTAATTCAAAATTAATTTCGTATAACATAATTTGGGGGGATTTTGCTGTGAATTTTGTTTTCATGATTTCAACATTTAGGTAAATTATAAAATTATACTGAACATTAACCATCATTTTAGTCGAGTTTCGGTAATGAGGGCAAGACGGGCTCTGTGAAGGAGCCCGACTGAAACGGATCCTTTTCATTTATATACCAAATAAGGGAAGCAGATCCAGCTACCGATAGTCTATTAATTTTAAATTTAACTAAGACTGTGGATAATATCCACTATAAATTTTTAATTAACAAAAGAAATTTACTACAAACTTTCAGTTGATCACTGACTTAAGGTGGTCAATTTATTCTCTACGTTTTATGCAAACCAAATATCGTTACTGTGTTCGCATAAACACCTGCCTGTTCTGTTGGTATACAACATTCATGAATACTGCGATAATTGGGGCTATTGTAACGCTCTTATCAAATTGGTATTAATGGTAGCGGGCTTTGCCGGTCACGGTAGCCGAGCGGTCTAAGGCATGTACTGTCTTCGCTCGCTTGGGAACCGTGATCGTGGGTTCGAATCCCACTCAGGGCATGGATGTGTGTGTGTTTTTCTGTGTTTGTATACAGGTAGAGGCCTTGCGATGAGCTGATCACCCGCCCAAGGAGTCCTACCGAATGTGTAAGATCTAGAAAAACCTAAGTGAACGGAGAAGTTCACGGAGGTAGGCCTAGGCCCACTGGGGCTGTAGTGCCAAGGGGAGGAGGAGGAGGAGGAGGTAGTGAGCATTGCACGTAAGATGGGCTGCAGTTATAACCGAGGGGGGTCTCTCATATCAGCCTTATTGAAATTGTTATTTAATATTGTCCTGGCACCGCTAACATAATTCGGGAATTAAATTATTGATGATTATTCACCTAGATTCCATGATAATATGGACCATCTTGCCTCCATCGTCACTGCTGAAGAATGAATCAAATGATAAGCAAGCAGGAATCATGGCATCATATCCCAGAAGATAAATCCCTTCTTAACCACTGTTATGAGAGCCTCAAGCCCCATAAATAACACCACACCGTTCATTTATAATTCTTCAAAATTATTACTTTAACAAAACTGCACATTTTACAGAGATCTATTACCGTCACTTCAGGACTGTAAATTAAGCGTCGTTAGCGCTGCTTCCACCTCAAAATTCGCGCATCCGCCATGTTGTTATGATTAATTGCAGGAAAATTACCTGACTTCGCAACGTTCGAACTGAATTCCGTGATACTGAGTTGCTATATTCACAAAAGTTGAGAAGGGGCGTAGACACAGAGAAAATAGCAAGCAGACGCGGACACACAACATCGTGATTTCGTAAGTCTATTGTTTTCTTTAAGGATAGAAAGTAGGCCCATAAAAATGAATCCTTTTGCATTTTACTGATGCTACCCTCCCCTAGTGACATTCAAAGCAAAATCCTCTTCTCTTTGCACAAATAGAGTGCTCTCGTTTCAGAGGCAGTACTAAGGTACTAAGAGCTATCACGAGCTGACCGTTTATTCAATGTACACTAGACGTCGCGTATTGTAGGCTTGTACACTGACCGGTCGATATCTCAGCCGTGAGTCTAGGCTTCACCAGACAGCCCTGTGTTGCGTTACGTCATGGGGACACGGACAAAGAAAGCGTATGTATAGGATGGGAGGTCTACAGCATGTAGCACGAATGAGAGAGATGAAGAAAGCATACACAATTTTAGTTTGTAAATCTGAAATGAATACACAAGTGTAGAATATTTAAAGAAAAGTGTACGAGGACGTTGACTGGATTTACATGGCTCGGAAGGGTTGAGTTATGGACTCTTGCTAATATTTAACTGGCTTTCGGGTACCATAAACAGAAAGGAGTTAGCGAGATTTGTAGGATAATTGAGAATATGCTAAATAATCAGTCTGCAGTGCACTCAGGTGGGTAGGGGTGCAGTGCAGTGCAGTGCAGTGCAGTGCAGTGCGGTGTACTGCATCCTGAATGAACAGTGCGACATACTCCGCTATGGGGTTTCGGTGGAGGATAACAACTCCTCACCGCAACCTGTGGCGTGCTAGGAAATGTAGTACACGAACCCGAACTTGGATGTATTCTTTGCAGCAACCTGAGGAATGGAAAATGGGCAAGGAATTGGGAGCTAGCATTGTTAGAAGACTCTGTAGTGAGAACAGTAACCAGACGACTGACAAATTATAGGTTGGACTTAGTGTGAGTTCAGTAGATAGGACAAGGGTGTCATTGAACTGGAAAATAATTATAAATTTTTTGCATGGAAAGGAAGAGACTGCCAGGAGGACATAAGGGTAGATAGGAGGATAATATTAAAATACATATTACCAGAATAGATTGTGAGGATGTAGACTGGATTCAAGTGGCTTAGGATAGTCACTAATTTTAAACCATTATAGTTACGGAAGTATAATTTCAAGGTGAATAAAAGAAGAGAGATATCTCTTTTTCTTTTTCGTGAATAATTCCTCGGTTCTTGTATTCCTGAGCATCTGTCATGTTAACAACAGATCTGTATAATTATGTGAGTTTGGTCTTTGGTTGGGGGGTGGGAATTGAGCTGAAATATATATTAATACGATGTTGTAAATTATTCCTTTCCGTATGATATATATTCATAATAATGCCCCAACAGAGAAGCTATTTCATGATATCGGTAGAGTTTGATTAGAAGACAGTCCGAGTGACCAAGAAGAGCTTGCGGTTGTTATACCAAAGGGAAATGTTGATGTAAATTTAAATATCAGACTAATTCGATGTGAGGCGGTTTCCCTAATGCGTGCTTAAAATTTTACAGGAAAGAGAAACGTGGCAATGCAAGGGAAATGTAAAGACTCTTATGGGAATCCTATTCGGTTGCTAAATGAGTCAAAACTGGCAGTGGACATGTTCGTTTCAGAAGTAATCATTAGAATAGTATGTTCTATGTTCGAGCTTGTTAAGCCTGCCCCTACATTGAACGCAACAAGCTCTGCTTGGTAGTATAACTAGTGTATATGTCTAGCAGCATTGACGTCATCACAGCTCCTGGAATAACGCAATAATAGGTTCCTCTCCATGCCCGGCACGCATACAAGTCAAGAGCTGTATTTTATGTCTGACTCGCTTGTGTTTGATGTACTATAGGTTCTACACTAGACTGTCCGTGCTGGAGTTGTGCGAAGTGTACATGCTTTCATAATTAGCAAGCTAACCTGATAAAATGTTTTCAGTTCCTTTTCATTAATGACAGAGAATAAATAACACCATTTTTTTTTTGTTTTAGTTCATTCTGTTTTCGTTCTGAATATCTGCGGCGGTCTCATGAAGTTCGTTGGTTTTTTTAAACATATCATTGGAGAGATGATAGCTTCGTAATCTGATTAAAGATCTCTTACGGAAAATAACACATTCTGGATACCTATCGTCGCCTTCGATATTAACAGATAGTTTCGATTGTTCTTTGTAACTTTCCTCGTAATAGTTCTGCTTCGTTCGCCTTTGATTGCAGTTATCACTGCCTTGTTTTTCTGCGAACCAGAAGCCAGCAACTTTTCCACACTTACGCTTAGCAGTAGCATCGAATAAGATTCTAAATTTTTTTTCCCTTGGCACTACAGCCCCAGTGGGCCTAGGCCTACCTCCATGAACTCCGTTCACTTCGGTTTTTCTAGATCTTACACATACGGTAGGACTCCTTGGGCGAGTGATCAGCTCGTCGCAAGGGATTCTAAATTTAATTGTGCCTCCATTGCCTGCTAATCTCAGAGATCTTCGCAACCGTATCACCGCTGCTGTGGCTGTGGTCAGCCGTGATATGCTGACATGGGTGTGGGACGAAATGGATTATGGCATAGATGTCTGCCGTATCAGCAAAGGTGGATATTGAGCATCTGTGAACTATGTAAAAAAACTTAGTGAATTTATCTCTATTTCAGTGTAATAAAATTTGGTATCCGATGCGCAGTTTTTTTTTGTAAATTTTCAAAACATTTCACGGACTTACAAATAACTCTGTATAACAAAACCAAGGCTTGGCAAAGTTGCAGCTACCTGAGGCTGACAATACGACTTACTTCTATCTCGGGAGTCAGAGACATTCAGGGATATGTGTGGTACTTGTGGTACTCCAAGCTTTTTTTCTACTTCTTGGCACAAATTTGGTTTAGAATAATTTGTGATATAAGAGAAAAAATAACTGTTGAAATTTCACCATTCCTTAATGATGGAAATTACAAATGGGGACCTACAGAACCTAGATTTTAGACTTTCAAAATGTTTCATGGTTGATGTTGATTTTGCGGTTAGGTATTTGCACCCTGCGGAAGTGGACAGTATTTCCGGTGCTTCGGATGTACGTGCTGTCTCCTTCTGCAAGGTTCGAGGTTTACAGTAGGAAGGAATATTGCCATACAGGTTTGTGGCCCAAATGAACAACGAGGAATGGTGTGGACTGGTGTCCGGACCGAATCAATAAGATAGAGGATAATAATTGTAAGTGGAGTGCCCTTTAAGGACCCTTACAGCGTGTTTCCATTTTGCCACCAAAGCGTAAATCACGGGCATCCATTTACCCGATTCTACAAGCCTCAAATACCCAAGAATAAGACGGAAATGCCGGTCACGGTGGCCTCTCGGTCTAAGGTATGGACTTTCTTCGCTCCATCGAACTCTGGGATCGTTGGTTCGTATGTCACTCAAGGAATAGATGTCTGATTGCGTTTATTCTGTGTAGGTAGAGGCCCTACGACGGACTGATCCCCCGTTCAAGGAGTTCTACTCACTGTGTATAGGATCAAGAAACTGAAAAAGCGACCGAGGTCCAACAAAGGATTGCAGAGCCACAGACAGAAGAGATAGAAGATCGACATCAACAACGAACTACTGTGAAGGTCTAAATCAATAATAGACAAAGTCGAACATAAGTTTGTAAAGAGACAAAACCTTGCAAGGATATTTTAGAGAACCGTAAGTCTGGATTTACGAAAGCTTAGAAGAATATCTATAAATTTACTACGAATCCTACAAAATATAACCCCCCCCCAACTTATCTTGGGAGATCGGCAATGTTATGTGACTGGACCGTCCTAAATAGCGTTAATACGGAGATTCGTTGTCCCTCAATGCGTTTTCCGTAGGCCTCTACGGAACTGTGTAAGTGGCTTTAATTTGGCCTTACAGGAGAATGATTGCACATCGGGCTGGAACCACGCCAAAGTAAAAGTAAATTCTTTTAGAAGACTCGAAGAAACGACAAAATGGAACAAAAGTTGCAAGGGAGAGCGAAAGAGTGACAGAAGGTGATTCAGTGGGCGATAGCTACGTCGCCAAAGGGCAGCTGGACCAAATATTAAGTATACAGATCAATAATAGGAAGTTCTCGGAAGAATTAATTGCATGATGCGTCACAGACCGCTTAGAAAACGAAAGAGTAATGGAGGGATACACGGACATACACACAGCAAGATGATCTCTTAAGCCTCCTCTTATTTCTTTAAATAAGGAAAGTGGGCTGAAGAAGGCAATTTATTAACTTGATAATCGAGAAATGATATAATGATACAAACTCCGTCTCAAGTGCAAACAATATATTTTGTGTCTTTGATCTTGTTCACACGTAGTAAAGAATAGCAGTGGCACGCACACAGAAAGACTACACAAGATAACACCTATACAGTGTGGTAACAAGAACTAGCCGCTGCAGCACTTTAAACATAGGGCGAATAACCCTAACAATTTTAAAAATTTTAAAATTTAGGAAAGAATTTTAAAGGTTTTTAAAATTAGAACTAAAGATTTTATTATAGTGCTATTACAACAAAGTCAAAATTAACGTGTATAAAATGAAGTAATCTACGGACCAGACAGTTATCAACGAAGTGGAGGTTGATAGTAACAAAGAAAGTGTTTTTAGATGTTAAATTTTGAGCTGGGTGCAGTGTGACAGCGACGTGAGTGTTATACACCTGATGATGGCCGTCTGAGGCCGAAACATGTAGTGTAGGGGAACAAGATCAAAACCACAAAATATATTGTTTGCACTTGAGACGGAGTTTGTATCATTATATCATTTATCGTATGGAGTGCAACAGGATGCTTAAATATAATATGATAATCGAGGCATTGTATACTGCTGGAGCAAACGTTAATTGTAACTTTGGAACAGGGATTTTAATTTAATTTATTCTGTAATGGAAAAATGAATACACTTCATTTCAGTGAACGAAATACTTTCGTTCTGCCTGTTACGAGAAATTATAACTTTAGTCTCCCTGTTTACACAAGAGGCCAGTACAGCAATCACTTTCAGACTTAAAGTTGCCCATTTGGGATGAGGCCCCAAAATTAAAGACAGACGAAGTGACCTGATTGGGGCTTTAAGGGCGATGGTGAATGAGTAAAGAACAGTGTTGGACGGTAATTAGCAAGAGAAGCCGGAATGAACTCTGAAACAAACCTGCTCCAATCTAAGACGAAGTCACCCTCAGTTGAACCGGACCTCTGCGGGGAAAGGAATGGGCAATGACACGGCCCCGACAGGCAGATACCAGACATGGTCGTTAAATAACATTAGTATCAAACGCCCATCCATTCCTAATTATATTCTTTTCAATTCAGTTCTTTATTATATATGTGCCGAGTCAACAGCCACAAGGCCAATTACGGACACAGCACAGTGCAGATACAGGTAATTATATTATGGACAAACACACCATTAAGTCAAAGACTACTTAAATGTAAGCACTGGAGGAAAAACACGTTAATGCAGAAAAGTAAGCAAACACACAAACAAAGTAATAATAATTCAATTCAAGTTTATTTGTGTGCAAACTTAACAGTACAGTGGCCAATTATAAAGCTAGCACGAGTACACAGAAATACACAAAAAATTAAAGAGCAAAATATAAAATATGACAATCTATACAATAACAATAAATTAGTAACAATTCCAAGAAAAAATTAAGTTAGCTTTAACAGGCGAGAAAATAAAATAAGTACATTTCGAATGGTTATTCCATTATGTGGTGAGAAAGGACAATGCACATACATACACACATTGAAGTTAAAAATAATAACCCAGTTAATTCTTATTCATTCATGTGGCAGCTCAGCATCCTAATTTCTATTCAATTCATGTTTATTTACGTATAACAATAATAATAATACTATTTCAATTCAATTCTTGTTTGTGTACTTGCAAATTTACAGTTCAGAGGCCAATTATAAAGTTAGCACGATTACTATAAAATTAACTAGCGAAAGGAATAAACAAATTAGAGACGTAAGTAAAGAATGTGCATATTTAATATGAAAATCAAATTCTGTTTAAGCACAAACTGGATAAAAGCCTATATTTCAACTTCCAGTAGGTTAATGTGTGTGTGGATAATGCCTTAGCTTTAAAATGTAACAGCCATAACTTTGGGATTTAACAACGAAATATCAAAAGATTTTATGCGTCTTATGAGAATTTTCTACGCTCACACAGCCATATTGTTACCACCCAAAATCTGCTAGTGACTTCTTCCCCAGGCCGTTTAGAGAAACGGCATGAAGTTAAAATGCGAAGTGAAGCAATGATAATGTTGCTTTTGAAACCTCCGAGAGAGATCCACTCCCACCTACCATTGTTTTTAAGAGCCGCCTGTGGCAATGTATCTTATTGTTCACGCGAAATGGCGGAAAACACTCTATTCCGCCATTACTCCACAGACCTTATGATCTCAACTTATTCCCTTGCGAGAAATATTGTGTTGTAACTGTAATTATTCCATACCAGATCATTCTTGATTTTTATGAAGCCTTGGCCGACTGTTTTCATTGCAGCAGCAGTGAAAAGCACCTCAAAAAAAAAAATAAGTACATATAATTGTACGTTCTGTTCATGATGTTCATTTTTGAAGACTATGAAGATCCCTCGCCGATCACAGTGGCCGAGCGGTCTAAAGCATGAACTGTCTTCTCTCGCTCGAAAGGTGGATTCCTGGGTTCCAATCCCACTCAAGGCACGGATGTTTGTGTGCGTTTTTCTGTGTTTGTGCTGTGTTGTAAGCATCTAGCGGCCTTGCGATGGGCTCATCCCCCGTCCAAAAAGTCATACTGACTGATATAGGATTTAGAAGCTGAATAAGCAGCCAGGGTCCAACGAAGGGCTGTATAGTACAGATAAAAATACTCGTTAAATCGAAATGTATGCTAATTGTTTTGTATTCTCAAGTGGCGTAATGAACGAAATTAACTTTAGTTATTACAAAGAAATATTTCTTTATGGTTCTTTGTAATATTTTGACATAATGGCAACTCCTTTTTTGTAAAAAGTACACAACAGTCTGCCCTTTCGTTAGCATGAGTTTAGTATCCACTCCATGCCTTGTTGTTTCTCTTTGAGCAAACATCTACTTTGTTGTTCTCTTCAACTGTGTAGAGCAAACCGTGTTTAGAGTGGATTGAGTACAATTTTAGTGATAAGTGTCATATGTTCTTAAAAATTCTGATTTCTGTTCTATTCTAGCGTCTATCACAGAAGAAAATAAATTTATTACAAATAAGTCTGTGCTCTACTTTGTTGTGTTTATGTGAGTTCAGATTAAGAAATTACATAATCATTGCTACATAATTTGGGCCGAGTTTATGTGTAGAAACTGCGATATCCAATTTACTATATACAAACTGAGTAATGTGAAGTGTTTGAATTTTCTTCGCTTTCAATGTAATCGACACCAGTATGCTCTTCGAAGCTTACTAAAGAATTTTCTATTTGATTCCAAAGAATCCTCCTTACATGAACAAAGAATAGTTCTGAATATTATATATAAAGTAAAGCTATACCTGTACCAGGTCGTGAAGGCCCATAGGGTTATGAGACGTTGAGGGTCCCACATTATCTAGACAATCGGCTCAAAAATGGCGGTAAGGTTCTCAGCCTTACGCGCCGGCCACGCTTTACTCCCCAGGAAAATTATTTAATTAATTCCTGGTATTCATTTCTGTTAGAGGCTGAGTCGACCCCAGGGACATAGTGTGGCTGGAAGGATTAGGTAAATTGAAAAAGTCAAATGACCTCATCGGGACTTGGACCTGGGACCTTCCGGCTTGTAGCATAGTGTTTGAATATTATATTGTCAAATAAATTAATAGCATCACCAGAAAGGCAGGCTACACAGTTTTATCTCTGCATAAGCAGTTTCTCAGTATTTGTACTTATTCTCTTAATGCAATTTCGAAAATACAGATAAAACTAATGATATTTCAGGTTTCCCTTCTTCTCTTTGCTTCTTCTGCTGCCATCTAGTGGCAGAAGCCAAACAAACATGTCTCTCGTTCTGATGCACATTATCTTCCCATTGTATTTCTACATATACAAACGATAAAATAATAAATTAAAGTTACAGTTTTTCTTGGAAGTACAATTTACTATGCAAATTTTGCTGCTGACAACTAATGCCAGATTTAAATTAAATTCATTCAGTAGTTTCGAAGATGAAATATTTACAAGGACAAGCACAACACATGACGTTTATGTGATAATCTTATACAGAATATTGTGAGAATTTCGGGATATTTTTGTAGTACATTTGATACAGTCTGTGTCGTTTTCACAGGGAATAATATTAGTGCGATTATACTTTAAATATTTAAATATTTAGAAAATAGACCTGTCTAATTATTTTGGTAATTTGATGTACTAATTTCTTTGTATAACATTTTTGTATCGAAATAATATATTGATGAGACGATACAACAAATTTACGTAACATTCATTCGTGATATTTTCTGGTGAGATGGGCATTTCGCATAGAAATTTGTATGCGCTTGCAAGAGCAAAGGTTTCATTGAGAATTTCAAGCATTGTGAGAGACCTGGCTATCAGCACATCACAGTCTTGCATAAGAAATTTCAAGTAATACTAAAAGCAGAGAACGGCCCTTTGAAATCAACGTTAAACTGAATTGTTAACATGGGAATCATATTTGCTACAGGCTTTAAGCTTCTAGAGAAAAGCATTCATAATAATAAGAATTAAAAATAAAATCTATAACAGAATTATTTAGAATAAATAGCGAAGTTAGAGTTCTTTATATTAAAGTTGATGCGATTCATACGTATTCAGCAAAATCACTGGTATTCAAGTGAAACTTATGGTAGTCCGACCACTAATTAAGGGAAAGTCAGAAAATAGTAAACTTGTAATTGATTCTAGACATTGCATTAATGAATCAATTTTATGCTCAGGAAATGATGATGCCTGTCGTATCGGTGAAGAAATTTTAACAGACTTCTGCGAAGATGCCTGTCTCAATAGAACTCACTCATCACTCACTCATGGAGCTGAGCATTTCTTGAGAAGCCGCCAATTGTGCAGCTACTCAAGAACTTCCCAGTATTTTATGGAACCCGCAGGTTTTTTACCATGCTCACAAAAGCCCTCTATTAGTCCCTATCCTGAGTCAGATCAACCAAATCCATACCATCCCATCCTATCTATCTAAAACCCATTTTAATATTATTCACCCACCTACATCTTGGTATTCTTAGTGGTCCCTTTTCTTCTGGCTTTTCCATCAATATCCTACATGCATTCCTCTTCTCGCTATTCGTGCTACATGCCCTGCCCATCTCTCTCAGTGAAACTTCAAGCCACATCTAATATACAAGTATTTTCGTTTATTTCGTAGAATGTTCTGCTACCGAAGTGGCTAATGGCACCAATTGTCCGCATATACTACAAACGATGGTATTGTTTTGTTGTTGAATACGCTGTAAATTAACAAGAGGCCTATGCGGATGGAGTTCACTCAAATAGGTCTTATTCTGTTCACGGAGATGAGAATTTAAGTGGTCGTATAAGTATATTACGGTCATATTTCCTGCATAGACATATCAAGTAACCACTCGGGTTATCCTCCTGGTATCAGGGTACAAATCTCGAGAGAGCTTTATGCAATTGGTCCTTATGGATATCTTCTACGTGTGTGTTCTGAAAAGGAAAAGAACCTTCCAAACTTCATACTCCAAGTCACATTCCATGACAAACACTAACTCCACTACACACCCACATCAAAATATTGTGGCGTATTTACTCCATGCGAGAAATGTTGAGCCACAGAAACAGCAGTTGCTAAGTAATACACGCACACAACAATATAACAACGGGTTTATGCAATCCGTTTCTGGGCAATGGCTCGGTAAGCACATTTCCGCGTATCATATCGCGCCATGCATCGCGATGACATCATCAACATTACGAACTGTATTTTCTGTGGGGTCTGTGCAGAGTGTTTATAGAAAGAATGGATTCAGAAGCTAGGAGCACTTGAGAGTGCAAGGACGAGAATGGAGCATGTCCTTAGTGAATTGTGAAGGTTAGGTAAGTACAGAGTCCAGAAGCGTTTTTAGTTGTGTTCTGAGGTTCCAGGGTGGTAGAACAAGAAATGGCAAGAAGACTTCATAGTGATTTGAAGTGCTAACTTCTGTGCTGAGATCCGTTGCTATGAAACGACTGGTTGAGACGGAGTATCCTTGTGCGTGAGCAACGTTGAACTGGGAAGTGTGCAATTTAGCGATAGCGTTCTATTGATTGTAATTAAGAGAAATTGTAACCGAAGTGCTAATAAATCGAATCATCCGAGCTAGAACCCGTTATTTTCGTCACGCGTACTCCCCCCTACACGTTGAAAATATTACCAATAATAAGAGAAGAGATATGATACATTGAAATAATAGACCTTTCGTTCTTTATCTGCTAAGTATTTTACGATCATGCAACGTGTTAATGCTCGACAGGCCTTTGCTGTGGCGACCAGAAACTGCTTAATTTGAGAGCTTACACTCACCAATACAATTTTTTTTTATATATAGAAAGTAGCAATTTGCACAAGAAAAGTGGAGAAGGCATAAAATCTCGCAGAGTTTCGTAGTGCAGTGTAGGCACCGACGCAGCAGAACGCCTGTTACCCGAATTGCCAGTTAACCGAATGAATACAACAAAGGGATGCGCCTCTTAACCAAATATCATTGTTGGACTTTTTCAAATGAAGTTTTTGAAAGTGTTAATTTACAATTAAATTTAATCATTTTTCACGTTTCACCTATTTTAAAAGTTTCTTGGTTTTTATTGTTATTACAGTGGTACAGTAAATTATCATATTTTGTTTTCGTGGAAAATAATTTAATTAAAATTTTAGACTTTTCCATTATCCGAACTACATTCGTCACTAATTCGGTTAATCGGGGTTCTACACTATTTAATTATTCGACCTCTGTGGTCTAGCGGTCAGAGTTCCTGGCTACAGATCCAGAGGCCCGGGTTCGATTCCCGGCGTTACCAGATTTTCTGAGAAATAGTGGGTCTGAAACGGGGTCCACTCAGCCTCGTGAGGATAATTGAGGAGCTACTTGAATGGAAAAGTAGCGGCTTCCGTCTAGAAAACCGAAAATTAACAGCCGTGGGGATCCGTTGCGCTGACTACACGACACACACTATCCGTTAAAATTGGCGCTAACTTCGCCTACAAGCGGTGGTCGCTCGGTCGGTATAGTTCGCTTGCGGGCTAAAGCCGCGGAGTTTGTTTGTTTGTTTTGTTTGAGAGTCGTTTAATACTACTGTGAAGGTAACGAAGAGAACTTGCAAATTGAGTGTTCACGTTACTCACATTAAAGGAGGATCGTTCAGAGGAGACTAGCCTCGTCGTACCCAGTTCACACAAAGCAATATGACAATGTCAACACTCCAGATGTGTATCTTTCAGTAGTACGTACTCCGAATTCCAGAAACACCCAATTCATATATTTTATCGCTATTTTCCTCAGTGTCTTCGGGACATGCGGTAATAGCAAAGTATACAGAAGGTGCATTTGTTCTGTCAAATTGGCCAGTCACATTAAATCGACGATATTAAAGGTTACATACAGTCAAGAGTAGATTCTTTGTCCCGTAATAATGCCAGAACAAAATATATCCTGTAAGATTCCTAGTAAACAGCTTCAAATAATTTCTTAACGATATATATACAATATTGTGACATGAGGGTTGAAAGCCTGAATTGCTTAACAAGAGAAGTCGTCCATTCTAAGCAATGGTCGGTAAACACGTTTCCACGGCACATAAAACACGCTGCCGCAGCAAGGGATACGCACACGGCACTGGGAGATTTGTAGAAAGGTGCGTTTTCTATTGGGTACGTGCAGAGGTTATATAACACAAGACCTATGATCGTGAGTTGCCAAAAAAATAAGGCTCTGCTCGTTAGCTTTAAGAGTCTTGACGCTAAAACGAACTGACTGGCTGTAAACCGCCAGACGTAAAGTAGCTGACACTGAGTCTGAGAAGAGGCACTTGGAGCCGAGGGTTAGATTGAGAGACAGCCGTCACCCGGTAACAAAGTTAGCAGAAGAGGACATTACTGGGATCCTTTACCAAGGAAAGCCTAATGAAGGCTTAATTAGTTCTGTAGTGAGAAGTAAAATGCGTGAATTAGCGAGGGCGCTGTTCAATAGATCCAAATACCAATACCAATACTCACTATAAACATGAAAATGTGTATAGGCAAAGTGATCTGTGTCATGGAGTGCTGGCATTCCGTCACTCGCCATTGACAAGCCTCGAGAAACTATTGGAATCTGAGAACACGCGCTGTGAGAGAGAACAGAAAAGAAGTTTCCTGAGTTGCTCAGTGTGGCGGGAAACGTTGAGAAATGGTTTGGGGTTGGAACGGTGGAGCTGAACTGAATTTCCTTATTAAAGAGTTAGATGGACTAAGCATGGTGCAGTAATTCTTATTGGAAGATTCTTCCTCTCCGCCTGTGTATCTGTGATACAGCTGCCATCTTTAGGAACACATCCTGTAATTTTCGTTTCTATTAAAAGTATTTATTAAATAATATATTTCGGACTATTTTAGCAAATTCGTTTTGCCACTTTTTATTCAAATATCCTAGAAGTGGAAGAACATTGGAAGGAAATTATTGAAAACAACGAGAAAACTTATTTGGTTATAGATTTATTTACCATTTCGTACCAGAGTCCTTTAATTTATTTTGATTAAATATGTCTATATGTCGCCTTATATAGACGTATGGCTGGTCATACAAGAAGAGTAAAACAAAATTAATGATCGTATATTTGCCTTTTTATGTACTACTGGAAGCAGACTTCAATAAAATTCATTTGTAACCCATACTAGAAACATTTATTTGGTATTAAATATGGAAGATAAAATGTGAATTGTCATTTATCTTCTATATCTCACGCAATGTTCCCCCGATTGTGAGTGGAAGCTTAATAATAGGTTTCATCTTAGATAGGCTGGCAGTTGGATTGAACTGGCTGGAACTTTTCTAGCGGCGGTGTTTAATGGTATCAATAATGAATCTTTGAGCTCTTCTGTCAGAGTGTTAATGACGTGCAAACAAGGAAGAAGACATTAAAATTTTAGAGGAAATGGTTACGTATTTCTCGAAAATAAGAACATTTTTCTTGGCTTTAATTTTCTGACAAGATTTTCCCTGGCAATGTAATAGTTGTCTTCAATATTTACTCCCCTAAAATGTGTCAGTTACTTTGCTACAGCAGACGCACTGCCCCGTGTTCCCTGAAGAGCCTGTGTTGCGATCTGGGAGATGATGGAAGGGGGGGGGTTGTGGAGATAAGGTTGAACGAGACCTCTGACAGAAGAGCGCACGGGAAGGCCATTCTCTGTGCTGTCAGCCATCTTGTTCAGATGATGACATCGAGAATAAACCCCGCAGCAGCCTCTGTCAATGCCACGTCCTCGACTCGCTCGCTTCAAACTCTGAGTAGCGTCATTCATTGCATTCAAATGCCTTTCAGAATAGTAGCGGGGCTTTGTACTGTTTGGAAACCGGGTGGCTTTACCTGAGAATAGGACATAAATTTAAATTGGATGGAATCAGCCTACGTAATTATTAATAATCATCTCATAGAAATGCTAAATTCACTGCAAGATTGAACAAAAGGAACAGTAATTAGGAAAATATGCAGACAACCTGGCGACGGTTGAACTTAGACGTGTGTATTAAAATAACAAAATTCACGGAGCATAATCCTTCTTCCGAAGCTAATATCGACTAAGTCAACAAATTTATTTATTGTCTGCATATGAAATGTTCTGTACTACTGTGGCATGTACAACCGTTGCTATGCACCGCATAGGCGAATAAACAACGACCGTTCCTGAGCAACGGCTCAGTAAGCACATTTCCCCGAAAACGGACACGAACGCGACAATAGAAGAACGGTATTTTCTGCGTGCTCCGTGCAGAGATATTATAATCAGGTCAGCTGGAGCAATAAATTCAGTTGACAGATCAGTTGTGGAGTGTTAACCAGAGGGCAACGGCATGACTACAGAAGCTGAAGAATTTCCACTGTTAGAAGCCGCTGCCAGGGAACGGGTAACGAAGGTACAGGGCTGAAAACAGGATTAGCGGCTGTTGTGGTGATTTGAAAATTGTGAAAATTAGCGGTGGTGCTACAATTACATGTACTTACAGTTCGTGTGTATAAGTGGTCAATAAATCCATTAACCAATCCAAACCCCGTCTATACTCACATACACGCGATACTATGTTGATGGTAGCTGCCACTGGCTCCTATTGAAAGTCAGATGAATCCAGTTCACACTTTAACCTCTGTTTTTAGTTTTCCGTGTACGTAGTGTGCACGAGAAAGTGTTCTGATCGTGAGAGACGCCAGTCTGAAGCTGTGATGGATATGAACGTTTCAGCCTTCCTGAATACGACCAGGAATTTTGTGTCTCCTCATATATGTTCATGCCCGCCTGGATGAGCCGGCGTTTACACCTTTATCCATCACAGATGTATATGGACATTCTAACTAAAAATAATAAATAATAATAATAATAATAATAATAATAATAATAATAACAGTAATTATATTCCTTTCAGATTAATCCTGAAGAACTTAATTGTGGTTTTATTGAAAACGGCTATAAAGATTTTGATTAAATTCTAGTATTTTATGGATATTATTGCCTTAAACAAAACTGCGTAGTTAGTGTCTTATGTAGCGGCCTCCGTAGTCTAGAGGTAAAGTTCCCACCTCATGACTCGTAGTACGCGGGTTCAAATACCCGGCGGAGGTCGTGAAATTTTTAAGGGCGGAAAAATTCAGGGAACAAGTCCTCCGGGAGGGACTTTAAGCCGTGGGTCCCGTGTCGTAGCTTTACGGCACGTAAAAGAACCTCATATCTCCAAAGGAGGTCACTGAGCCAAATTACGGACGTTTCCCGCCCAACAGCAGTCTCTAATACCTCTGGTAGATGGGGGAAGCATTATAGATACCTCTCAGCTAGTAGAGCCGGTGTCGCTGGCTGGGCGGGACTGATGGTAAGAATCAGTACCGGTAGGATATAGAGACTGGTAGAAATCATAGAGGGAAGCACAATGGACCAATGCAGGTCTAAGTGCATGGGGAAACCCACCCTCTCCAAATAACTAACTAACTAACTAGTGTCTTATGTAAAGTAACGGTACACACACTGTCAGTTTTATCGAAACCGGCATTGTCTGTCAGGCGGATTTCAGTGTGCAGTATTCACCAACCTGCAATGTTCGACCGAGCAAAAATCAATTTCATTACCAGGGTAACGATCATGGGCAATCGTGTGTGAGAAAAAATAGAACTATAATTTCGACGATTTTAATATTATCTTTCCAGTTACGCTTAAGACTTACATTGAGTCTTTTCCCTTCAGGTTTTCATGATAAAATTTTATATGCATTTCCGTCCTGGCTATTCCATGTACATTTCACGTCCCACCCATCTGATCCACAATGATCGGAATAAAATACGAAACCCTGCGTTGAAATTCTCTCCAGCCTTCCAATATTTCCCTCTTCTTAGGTCCATCTATTCTCATGATCACCCTTTCTCAGACACCTCCAATGTATGTTCTTCCGTTAACGGGCGGTACCAAGTTTCACATTCATACATGTGAATCATGCCAGTGAGAACACTCGCTCTCTTTATCACCAGGAACGGATCAGGGCGATTTTGTCGCATAATTGTGTGCGGCATAGGATTGCATGAGGCACACCATTCTCGTGCCAGTGTGTACGTCACGGACTGGTATAATCATTAGAGCAGGTAGATGCTGCAGCACTGCAAGAGATCGATGCCCACGCATATTGTGGCCAGGACTGCCAACTTTTCACATGATCTTAATTTCCCGGAATCAGGTTTGTGAATGTACCACAGTTACTCGATATAGGACATATGAAATTGTTACGTTGGAAATTGTGTGACTAGGGGAGGGTATCTACATTTCCTGCAATGTTGGAGCGTCCTAGAGAAAGTTAATTCAATTTCGCTGCCCAAATCGATTGTAGGAACCTGGAACATTGGCGTTAATTTACAGTTACATTATTTATAAAGTTGATTGTGTACCACTCTGAAGAATGCAAAGTAAAGGTAAAGTTGTCCCTGTGCTTAACTAATTAATTTCTACACCATGAAGGCGTATGAGGGAGTGGGTGTATAGATCCACATTTTCTTGACCTCGGCACTAAGTGGAGGTGAGTGGTCAGCTTCACGTCTCGGCCGCTTTATCCCCGAGATAGAGCTCCCGGTAACCACTGGATAGGAGGTTTGGTGAACCCCATAGCCAGTATGGACGACGTGGAGGAGAGAAAATTTTTGACCCTACCGGGACTTGAACTCCGACCTCTTGTTCGTCCAACCCGTAGCTAGTCGCTATACTGACTACGCTATCCAGGATCACGAAGTATGGCAAAGTAGACATATTATTCTTCATAATAAATTTTAGGGAGTGTCAATTTATTCGTATGCGAAATTTTACTAATTACAATATGTTCCTTACCAACGTTTTATTCTAATGGCTGATATTCCTGTTTCATATTGTGGATACCCTGGTTTCGGCTCTGTGTTTCCTGATTTTCAGATTTTCAGTAGTCTTTCTAAGAAAATGTTCTGATCATTCATAGTGTTTAGAACTTGAAATAGAAGGAGAGAAGCTAACGGCTCCTGAACTGGATTATAGCAAACATTCATCCAATTTAACCCATGTTACCTTATTCGTGGAAATCATTATGATTTATCATTATAGAATTTGAGGTTCTCACAGCGGTTGTTATGAAGAGAAATATTCTGCGAAATAACACCGCGTAGTTTGTCGAAAGTCAACCGACGTTTCGGAGGAACATATCGCCTCCATCTTTAGGGCCGAAAAGCCGAGTAAGATACCAGCGTGAAAGTAGGTGGCAAACCGAATCACCTGTTTACACTCTGGTATTTCGCTTATCTTTGTAGACCCTAAAGATGGAGGCGATATGTTCCGCCGAAACATCGGTTGACTTTCAACAAACTACACTGTGTTATATCCCAGAAGACAGTACTCTTCATGATTTGTTATTTATTTGAGGATATTTTTGTAAGGATTTATTAGCTATCCTTATATTAATGTATAATTTTGTCTTGTATTCTGGCGACGAGACGTGAACGTAGGCTGCTATAATTGATTTGTTTTTCCTTTATCTCTAGGCCAACCCCTTTACTACCATCTAAAACATATATATGTATCGTTTTTGTGTTATCTATGTGAACACAGCAGAGAGACTGGGTGAACAGAAAGAGAATTTACTGTATATCTTCTGAATAAGTTACCGTATTTACGCATGTATAAGCAGCACATTTTTTGCCAAAAATTCAAGAGGAAAACTGGGGTGCGGCTTATATTCGAAATATTCGAAATCACACTTCATTTAAAAAAAATATATTCATAATTAGTAATACAGGGTGTTCTACTCCTGAAATAATATTCCAAGAAAATTATTTTTTCTATAATTTCTGTCTGAAAATTGTGCTGCGGCCTATACACGCACGCGGCCTATACATGCGTAAATACGGTATATTGCTCAAACAGATTTTTGTCTTTATGTATATCTCGTATTCACAAACCCGAAACTTCCATCAGAATTCTTACCGCCACATGCTGCTTGCTTAAGTCAAGGTTCCCTATTGCTGTGTGTGCTTTCCTTACTTATGTCAAAATAGTCAGCGGTATTTATACTTCACACATGGCGGTACTAAAGCAGTGCATTAGCACTTATCATTTCATCTAAACTCCTGGCCTTGAATTATTATAGGTTCTATGTTATCCTTCATTATTTTATGGGGCATTAGCAGCTGGTACATAAATGGGACATTTCAGAGAACTGACCTTAATAGCACTTGGAAATGTATGAGATCACATACTAATAGGCTATATCTGATAGTTGATCTTTCATTTTCGAACTTAACCTAATTCATGGGCAGAGTGTGTCATGAGAAATCGGGCGTCATTTAGCTAAGCTAGTCACGAAATTCCCTGCCTTTTATGTAACTCGAAAACTCATTGCCCTATTTCTGTAAGATCGATTATTCGTCGCTACGATTTGTCTCTGTGGGATCTGCACAATTTCCATTGTGACCGTTGCACGGCGATGGACGTAAGATAGTTCGTCACAATATTATCATTCCATCTGTACCTCAGTCTCCACAATGGTTTCTTCCGATAATGTTTTCTGACAAAATTTTCTAAGCATTTCTTGTCTCTCCTTGAGTGCTGTCTGTGACACCCATCTCATCCCCTTTCATTTGATCAGCCTGATAAGACATTGTTAAGAGCACTATTTACAATGCCCCATCAGGTAATTTTCTCCATTCTGCTGTTATTTTCTTCCTCCTAGGTTCAAATATTCTCATCAGCTCTTTGTTCTGAAACATCTTCTCTTAATGTGACGTCGTTCCCACTCATACAAAACAACAGGTAAATTATAAGTTTTTGTATTTTTTATCATTCATGTTTTTCAGTATGAGAGGAGGAGATAAACGTATTCTAATACTTAATGTTCAGCTCTTAACTTCAGTCTAAGTGACTAAGTGACGTGCCTTGTGCAGACAAGTCGCCAGGTCTGAAGGGCTGTCACAATGATATAACACACTGCAAATTAATGGATTTCTTGACATTGTTAATCGGGTGGTATTCTGAACAGAACTCAACGTTTTGGAAACTGGATATGTTTCCGTTCTCATGTGGAATGGTATGTAGGTACCTGCTGACATGAATTCATTAAGAGGAGCTGATATAAACAACGAAACAACCTTACTAAGTGAAGTAAACTTATATATAGGTAACTTGTCAACCTGAGACAAGAAGATAATTTACGTTACAAATTTTGGAGATAATCATGAAGTCTGAAATTAAGACAGAAAATGAATTAGAATACATAATTAAAAGATATAAAACCAAATCAAGGACCAAACTCAGAAGCACCGGAGCTGAAGAAACTCAACACTTGACGGTATAAATATATCCTTCTGCCTCTAGGTCCCCTATGGACGAAAATAGAGCCCCCAAAAGAAAATAAGAGAGGTAAGCATATGAATCTGAAGTTCCCACTGGACTTCCCTATAATCTTGCTACCCTATGAAGAACATTTCCAGAGTGGGTACGCTGAGAATGCGAGTAGACTCCTAAGAGACCTTTTCGTGTTTTCCGGGCCGTTTATTCTCATGAAGTTGTTAAGACCCTAATCAATGGATCATTGTGGTTACCCTTTACGGCCGAGGTCTCGTCTGAGGTTGCGAGTTTCATTAAAGATATATTGCCATTTTCAGCAAGGATGCGGCTCTGTTGTGCAGGACAACTTCACTTTGAACGTGCAAATTCAGGTTAGGGCAGCGGACTCTGTGGGTAGATTTTCCCTTCGTGCTCTATATGCATGAATCTGATGCTTGTGTCTGTTTAGTTTCGCATGCAAACGTAAGTTTCTGAAACACAACTTATTGACCCCCTTAACTGGCACATGAAAATTGGTGCAACACGGACCGTGTCATAGCTCAGGCGGTTAGTCGCCGTCTTCCAACCGCCGCGGCTTGGGTTCAGAATCTGGTCAGGTCATATGGAGTTTGTGGCGGACAAAGTGGCAGTGGGGCTGGTTCTCTCCGAATACTTTGAATTCTCCTGCCAATTCGCATTTCACCAAACGCTCCATTCTCACCTGTCATCCTTGGCTGGTACAATTGGCCAATTAGTAACCGGTGTACCAAGTAGACTCAGTCTGACCCCACCTCAAGGAATTAATTAGAGCAATACAAGACTCAAACACTGAACTCCTTTTATTTAACATTAAATTAAGGTAATAAAATACGATTGGCTATTATGTCACACATTTTCTTTCATGTTTCTTTTATACAGATTTTTATTTTTTAGATGTTTGACTATAGAAACAACAATGAAATGAAGGGTATATTTTTTTACTGTTAGCGGGTTGGCACTAAGTCCCTTGTACTGCGGCCACTTCTGGCCAATTGTATCAGCCCCAGATGATAGGTGAGGGTGATTGTGGAGCAATTGGTGGAATGAAGATTTACAGGGGAAACCGAAGTACTCGGAGAAAACCTGCCCCAGCGCCAATTTGTCCATCACAAATCCTACTTGACCATATTCGGGATTGAACCCGGGCCGTCGCGGTGGGAAGCCAGCGACTAACCGCTTGAGCTATGGCGCGGCCAAGTGAAGTTTATATAAACAGTGCTCCTCCACAGTAGGCCATTGCCCGCTCTATATTATGTTCTTACTTCAGAACACATGATCATCCCGGCGTTCTTATATTCTGAAATACAGCATGATCTCTGCTTCACTCCATTGTGTTCCAGTTTCTCGTGTCTTGGAGCGAACTGCACGAGGGTAAGTTAAACCTAAGCAAGTGAGGAGGCTGGATACACAGCGCTCCTGGTGGAGAGGAGAATCTGAAGAGAAGAAAAGTGGAGAGAACATAGTAAAATACTTATTCGAAAAATAGGCTTCAATATTTGGATTGAATCTCTATGTTTAGTTGTAAATATAATAATACAAGTCTGGCTTTTAAAAGAGCCGACAATTATTGTTTTGTAAGATTTGAGGCTTTCACGGCGGTGACTATGAAGAAAGCAGTTGTTTTACCGGTTCTCACGGTCTCTTCGCTTGCGGATTTCTTATATTTTTTCCCTTCTACCCTGAAGATGGAGGCGATACGTTCCTCCGAAACGTCGGTTAACACCACATATACACGGTGCCAAATCCCAGAAGACTGCTTTCTTCAATTATTGTTTTATCTGGTAGGAATTTTTCATGATGTCGGTTTGTTCCTTAGAGTGTTCTGCTTCACATCTTCGGGGTAACAGGAGACGGAAATAAAAGGTTCTGGATAGAATGTAGCCAGTTCGTCGTGTGCTAATATCCTTGGTCTTTTTTCTTCAGTTGTGTCGCTTTCAGCTGCTGCAAATCCTGGACAGGCGGTGAGGGGCCGCCGCAGAAAGCGCTGCCGTTACACAAGAAAATAATAGTTTTCTCTGCCTCCGTATCGATTGCTCGAGGCGTGCGGCTTTTGTTGGCGCCGAGAGACTGCAGCAATACAAGCCTTCAAGATGGCCCGTGGTTTCCTTTATATCTGCGGCATGAACTTATGAGTGGCATGTTTGCATACTGTTTCTTGCATCCCATAAGCATCGACACAAGGTATGCCGATCTCTAGCTCTATGACGTAACAGCCTTGTATGTCTGTACCCTGAACTGGAAGTACGAATCGTGACGTTGCTCATTACGCAACCCCTGCTTATCCAGAATTAGTTAATCTTTCCTTGAATGAAGTGCTTTCTTTTCGAATTTCAATTTAAATTTCAATGTTGCGTATTAACTTGAGGAAAATGTTGCTACAGGTCTGATTTACGAAACTGCAATTGAAGTGACCGTATTGCCCTCTAGTTAATGTTTTAATCGTTCCTATTAATTTATCTTTATTCGCCCTATTCTTTAATAATCCTGTTTCTCACCCCTTATTTCGCTTTCAAAATGACTGTCACTTTCGCCTATTTGAAAAAGAAAATTTTGCCACTGTGAGAAACTACAGATCAGTTTCTATTCTCAATAAGTTTTCTGAGTTGTTTGAATTCATTATTCATAATCATTTTTTGTATTAGTTTAAACTTGATCCCAATTAGCATGGCTTCGCCAGAACTAAATCTACGGTTACCAGCATGATGACGTTTCTTGACTTTTTTACTCCTGTTTTCCACTGTCAGCAGTCAAATTGATGTTGTCTCTTTTGACCTTTAAAATGATTTTTACATCCCCCCCCACAACCTGCTCTTGCATAAATTAAGCTCCTTTTGATTCTCTGTTGCTTATGTTAGCTGGTTTCGCACTTACTTAACCAACAGACAATCCCGGGTTCGCGTTTCTGGCACTCTCTTCCTGCCTTTTCATGTAACGTCCGGTGTGCTGCAAGGCTCTGTTCTGGGACCTTTTCTTTTCAACGTGTTCATTAATTATAAATGCAAATCTACTGAGTATTGTAGATTTTAATCTTTGCTGATGATCTAAAAATTTTCCGCCCCATTAACTTACCACATCATTAACTCTTACTCCAAATTGACATTAATTCCATTAGTGGCTAGTGCTATGCTAACTCTATGAGATTTATTATTGCTAAAACATATGTTATGTCATACACCAGAAAATCAAATTTGAGTCACAAGTATTAACTTTGTCGTGCTACAATTGCACACACCAGTAGAATTAAGGACATAGGTGTTTTCTTTGAATTAAAGTTGTATTTTCACAGTCACAATGATCACTTATTTTCTGAATACATAAAGCTTTTAGGCCTTATTCGCTCCCTAACTTGTAGATTCTCTTCTCCGGAGTGTTTTTATGTACCGTACTTTACTTTAACCAGATCCAAGTTGGAATATGCTTCAGTAGTTTGGAACTCTCATCACCTCGACTGATGCCAATAAGCTTTAGCACATCCAGCAGAAGTTTGCTTCCCTCTTTTTTTATCGTTTTCCCCTCATATTCCTTATACTTAGCTATACTGATGCTTCAGAGAAATTAAGTCTACAATTTTTACGTAAACGGAGACATCACCCCGATGCTCTTTTGTTTGTTTAGGTCTATCATGGTCCTAAATCCTACACTTCTCTTTTGGAAAATGTTAGCCTTCGCATTCCTCCCAGCAATCTTAGGGACATCTCATTGTTTGGTGTTTCTCCTTCTAATACACTGTCCTTCTGCTCGGTGCGTCTATGCTGCCAACGCGTTGGGTGAAGATCTCCACATATTTGCAGTCGGGGCCGTTTCTATCAATCACATTTATACTCATCGACTTCAAATTTTAATAATATTTGTTCATACTCCTATTGTTCTCTGTTATGTAGTTATTATTTATCGTGTTCTTGTTACCACTCATTATCTTCGTTTGTTTTTTGTTTACTTTTCTGTATTAATGTGCTTTTTCCTCCAGTGCTTGCCCGTAATTTGTCTTTGACTTTATGTTGTGTTTGTCCACAATATAATTACCTGTATCTGCACTGTACTGTGTCTGTAATTGGCCTTGTAGCTATTGACTCGGCACATAAATAATAAAGAATTGAATTGAATTATTAGTACTGAATGTTTTTATCGTCTTCAGCACCGTCACCGTCGCTATTTGTATTTCAACTATTATCATTATCGTCACAATGTGCAGAAATAAACTGAGTAAGGGTTCACTCGGTCGATCACAGCGTCTTCGTATTCAAGGCCATGAGCTTTTTTTCGCTCGCTCAAACACTGGGGTCGTGAGTTCGAATCCTGTGTATGTAGCCATTTTGTGTCCGGCTGATCCGCCGTCCGATGAGTCCTACCGACTCTCTATATCAGGCATGTCCAACGCTATAAGGAAATGATACGTGAAAAGAATGTAAATTCACTTGTAATATGATATGATTATATTCAGATTTTGAAAAGAAAATACCGATTAGTCATTCCTATTTTTCTGTTCTTAACGAACAAGGTAAGTCTATGAAGAAAGCAGTCTTCTGGGATTTGTCACCGTGTATATGTGGTGTTAACCGACGTTTCGGAGGAACGTATCGCCTCCTTCTTCAGGGTAGAAGAAAAAATATAAGAAATCTGCAAAGCGAAGAGACCGTGAGAACCGGTAAGCTTTCTTCATAGTCACCGACGTGAAAGCCTCAAATCTTACAAGGTAAGTCCATGCTTTCAATGTACTCGTATGTTGCTTTTACAACAAACATCATGTGTCGTGTTGTTTTTACCAATTTTTTGCTTAAAGCGAGGTACGACTATAGGAGGGGGTGGTAGATCATTGGCAGTTTTGACACTAGAAAGTCGATCGCAACCTGTTTGAAGTTGGTCATGCCTGCTCTATAAGATTAAGAAACTCTAAATAGACGCCAAGGTTCATCGTGTACTGCAGAGCTTTTAAATTATTATTAATTTTATAATTACCACACTTGTCCCTTATGAACAAATGCGTGATTAATGTTATTTATACTAAAGAAGTTCATATACAATATTAAGAAGACAATTTTAAATGTCATTACTAAGTCTGCTATTAACTTCACGGTTTTGCATAAACCAGAAGAATGCGTTTCTATTTTTAGCACTATAGAACATATGGGATTTGAGGTTCTCACAGCGGTAGTTACGAAGCCTTCTATCTTCTTCTTCAATATA
This sequence comes from Cryptotermes secundus, assembly GCF_002891405.2. Taxonomy (NCBI): domain Eukaryota; kingdom Metazoa; phylum Arthropoda; class Insecta; order Blattodea; family Kalotermitidae; genus Cryptotermes; species Cryptotermes secundus. The sequence continues at coordinate 979,224 of NW_019730583.1, read as the reverse complement.
ATGCTGTGTAGTCCGTTGTAGTCAGAGGAAAATGTCGCCTACATTTTCATGGTCGAAGGATAAGCCGAGCCTAATGTGCTTGCTAATTTCAAGCTGATTTCTAGTTTGGCTTCTCCTTTGGCCCTGAAGATGGGGGCGACATGTTGCTGCGGAACATCGGTCGCCTTTCAGTGAACCACACGGCGGCACACACCACAACACACCCGTTATTACAGTGCAGGTTTGGTGAAGCGGAGAAGTCGCAAAATGCAGCAGCCCCGACGATCTGTCCCTCCAGGCGTTGCAGTACACCATCTTATTGCCATGCCCTTCCATTCCCTCTGGTTTAACGCAAAGCACCACTGCCTCTTAGTTTCATCGTGTTGTTCCTTATGCAAGTATTTGAACTGTGTTATGGATGCAAGAGTTTAAAACACGTTATATGGAAGCATTTTATTAAAATTATGCACATGTAATTATATTTATTGAGGTCTAGGTTTTAGGTTATGAAGAGTTCTATCTTCTTGAATATGACGCCGTGTGGTCCGTTTCAAGTCAATCAAAGTGTCGTAAGTGGCAAGCAGGGTCATGATTAACACTTGCTTTCACGCTAATTTCTTGTTTGGCTTATTCTTCGACCCTGAAGATGGAAGCGACTTGAACCTCCGAAACGCTGGTTGACTTTCAACAGACTACACGGCAGTAGATCTTAGAAGATCGGATTCTTCATAATCACCGCTGTGAGAACCACAAATCCTATATACGTTTTAGGTTTATTTCGGCATATTTTATATATCGAAAAATATACATATTGTTTACTCTAATATATGCTGAGAAATATTCGTTGAAAACCCTGACTTGTAACTTTATGAAGTCACGAATTCGGGACACGCTTGCTTGCTCTTTCCATAATGATGATGATGATGATGATAATGATGATGGGTCGAGTGAAGTTTAACATTCATATGTAATGTAATAAAACATAATAATATAGTTTTTTAGAAAGTTAAAATATATTTTGAAAAATGCTTGTACGTAATAATACATATATTCGAATATAATTCAATTTCCATGAATTTCAATCCGCTGCTATCAGATGCTCTTCATTGTGACACTCTAGCAAATGCAGATGTATTTTAAAATTAGATTTATTTACCTCTTCGGATGACCTGTGGGTTCTTAGAAGCCGTAAGCTAAAGAAATAGCAGTTCTATCCTTCTCTTAGACCTTCTTGAAAGATAAACTGCAAAAGGCATTGAAATACTTCATACCAACTGTAAGATTATGAACTAGATCGTAGTCGGTTTAGTTCGTTGCACTTTGCACTTTGACCTACTAAAGAAGGGCCTTTTATTGCATGAAGCAATGGATTCGGAGCATAGGTTAAAAGGAGATGCCCAAGCAAGAAACAAACTCATGACTTCTTAAATAAGAGATGCGAAGGATGCATGAAGTATCGCAAAATTCAATAATAATAATTCCTACCCTTTTCAAGGCAGCCGAATACAATGACTCAAGTCTGTGTTACTGTACAGAAACTTTAATGGATTTGGGCAGTGTTTTGCAGGTTAATATATTTCAAGGAAAGGATGCTTGTGAATAATATCTCAAAACGGAACGTAATGAAAATTATCTGTAATTAAAATATCAGCGAATTAACGTATGAACGTGATCAGTAAGCGAGAAAGAAGTACGCCCATTGCAACTTAAACGACAGAACTGAAGAACGTTTCTGTCACTGAGCAGTTAACAAATGTACAAACAATATTCCAGGCCACGCAGCGATTTTAACTATTTGAATGAAGTAAGATATTTGGGAACAACCATAACAGATCGAAACCTGATTCAGGAGGAAATTAAGAGGAGATTGAACTCGGGAAATGCTTGCTACCATTCAGTCCAGAACCTTTTGTCTTCTCTTCTGCTCCATAAAAACGTAAGCATTAGAACATACAAAACTATAATTTTGCCTGTGGTTCTGTATGGGTGTGAAACTTGGTCTCTGACATTAAGGGAGGAACATAGACTGAGGGTATTTGAGAACAGGGTGTTGAGGAGAATATTTGGACCGAAGAGGGATGAAGTGACAGGAGGTTGGAGAAAACTGCATAATGAGGAGCTTCATAACTTGTACCCTTCTCCAAATATAATTAGAATGCCCAGATCAAGGAGGATGAGGTGGGCAGGGCATGTAGCACGAATGGGGGAGACGAATGCGTACAGGATATTGGTGGGAAAGCCAGAAGGAAAGAGACCACTGGGAAGATCAAGGTGTAGGTTGGTGGACAATATTAAAATGGATCTTAGAGACATAGGATGGGGTTGTATTGATTGGATTTATCTGGCTCAGGATAGGGACCAGTGGAGGGTTCTTGTGAACACGGTAATGAACTTCCGGGTTCCATAAAATGCTGGGAAATTCTTGAGTAGCTGCAGAATTTGCGACTCCTCCAGAAGGGCTCAGCTCCATGAGTAAGCGTTTTCACATTAAAATAGCTGACATGATCGCAAATGTACATTTCTATACCTCACAACTTGTTGGGTAGATCCATGTACGTGTAGAACAGGCTGCCTGAGCAAGGCGGCCATCTCGTGTTATTCTCTTCTGTGAGAGTTGACTTCGGGCGAGATGGGTGTTCACTGCGTGTGCAATTTTGCCTTCAGTGCTACAAAATGGAGAGACGCTTTATCTGCAACTGACGTAATTTGTATGACAAAAACTGGGTTTTCTATAATTTTATATAAGGGATGTGCAGATCTTTCAACAGAGTTTCGTATAGAATATATTAATATAAAATTTGAAAATATTATATGGATAAATAAACTGGTTAAATTTACATGGCTAAGTTTCTTTGACTGTGTTCCGTTTCGTTAACAATAATTATGGGTGGCCATTTATCCGAGCGGTCGAGGTAAAAATAAACGTACTGTGAGATTTCATGAAACTCCACATTTCAGGAAAACATATTACTAAAAATGGCATTAAAATTTTTAATATTTCATGAAAAATGCACGTATATATTGGTATTTAGAATAAGACATTACAAGCTGTAGATGTGTTATTTAAATGGCGATTTTTCTGAAGCATGTAGCCTTACACTGTTCGCCTCCGTTCTTTCATCATCATCATCATCATCAACAGAACTAATAATATTAACAAAAAAGAAGGAAAATCAAGCCTTTTCATCTTCCGATCGGCTAAGTAAAAATATTAAGACAATCTATACAGTTACGAAATGCTTGAGAATAAATTTAATAGTAAATATTTTTGGATGGCCGCGCTCATTTCTCTGTATTATACAGTACCACGGTACATTTATTGCCAATTACAGAGCGTTCTTGTCAGAAATATACAAATTCTCGGTCTAAAAGTAGATAGCGACGGTAAATGCTTGTCTGTGTGTCTACCCTTTCTTTATTGCTAGTGGGGTGGGACTAAATCCCTCGCACTGCGGCCACTTCTGGCCTATTGTACCAGCCCCAGATGATAGGTGAGTGTGATTGTGGAGCAAATGGTGCAATGAAGATTGGCAGGGGAAACCTAAGTTCTCGGAGAAAACCTGCCCCAGTGTCACTCTGTCCACCACAAATCCCACTTGACCGGAGCCGGGATCGAACCTGGGCCGCCGCGGTGGGTGTGTCTGCCCTTACTTCGACTGCAGGAAGTACGTAGCGAGCGAAACAGCAGCACAGACACGCGTGTCTGTGGTTGCGAAATGTTTGTCGATTATGCTACTAGCATTCTCAGGTGATTTCAGTGTAAATTCGTAATAAGAATAACATTAATTAAGTCCGGATATGGGTCTGCAAATGAAGACAGAAATTGTGCGCAGTACTGTACTCTGTTTACACTTTGACTTTGCAGTGACACGTATACTTTAATTTGTACAAGGAGATGATTGCGAAGATAAAGTTGTTAGTATTGTTTTAGATTATCAGATTTATGACAGCGAATATTTAAAAAACAGGCCTTGTTAGTATACATATTTCTCTCGCTTTTCATGTTAACACACATTATAAGCTATGTGAATTTCTTAATTTCATTTTATTCTACTAATTTCAGATTTTCTTTACGACTATCAAAGTGAAAAGTACTTAAGTCTTGTACATAATTTTAAGACATAAAAAATTACATTCTTATAATGAGAAATCTATGACAAAGTATATTCCTGTCCAAATATGCAGGCCTACATTCGATTCTCTACTGGGCAGTTCTAATATTCAGTTGCTTATATTTATAGCCCATTTGCTAAGTTCAACGCATTGTTTTAATCTGATGTCATTCATGTCATTTGAGCAATATGGCATGCTAACTCTTTGTGGTGCAACCATGTGTTAACTGAGTTGACATCAGTCGCTATATTTAATCCATAAAATTCAGTAGGTGTAAAATTCTAGGGCATGTGTGAATTCAACCGTATGACTACTAAACGTCTGGCCATAAAGACGTATCAATTCGGGAACAAAGAAACACAGAATATGACGCGATGGTCGTGTATAAATTTTCAGTAACAAATACAGGCCTCTCTGATAGAAATATTTGATGTTCATCCTGAGCATAAAGGTAAAAATATTTAGAATAAAAAATATTAGTACAAATGCAACTAAGTTATGAAATAGCTACAGTTTATATACCGACCTGTTATGAACAAAACACAACTCCAGCAAATTTGTATATAGCAGATTTAATCAGTAAATAACTACAGCAACATACTCGATCAAACACCGATATTCGCTCATTTGTTCAATAAATTTGACTCCTTCAGATTGGAGCCAGCAGCTCATTGTCGTGTTCATATGAGCCCATTAAGTTCAAGGTGCTATTTAATACTTGTAATACGATGGATTGTTAGTCATTCGGCCAAACCCAAAGGTGAAGGACTAGCCTTTTCAGCTCTCAGAGACTGCTTATTTGGAATAACATATTTTCAGCTAAGCTGCACGTGAACAGGAAATCTCCTCAAATTACAACTAGAGCTCGAGACATGCAATAATATCAAGGAGATATGAGTTATATCATGCCGCACTTAAATTCCTTCAGGTGTAAAAGCAGGGTCCCCTGGAATTTCGAACTCTGGACTCGATGAAATATTTTGAGAAATCAGCAGGCGTTACCAATATACTTCTCAAGGCCAGGTCAACCTACTGGCCTGAAATCTTGTTACCATGTAAGAACAAATCCATCCAGTTCTACAATGTTGTTTTCATCAATTGCGTTTTTGTATTGTCTGCTTTTATTTAAACAAGAAAGGAAAGCTTACGTCCTCCGTTTTCGAGTACGCAGGTTGTCTCGCTTATATAATTTTCATTTATTGCCTGACCCGACTTTAGCAGCGGGACAATTGCAATATGTTTCATCTTCATACTGAGATTACATACGTGTATGTACTCTCACAGATTTTGGTCTTATGTAGGAAATCTCTCAGAAGTAATATGAACCATTTTATCCCAAAGATCTTCTGCATATTATCTTCTAGTTCCTGTGTCCTACTGCTATATTTAACTGGGAAATCAGAACGCAACAGCAATCCGATCTTACATCAGGAGTGATGCTGACAGTACTGAAGATACAAACAGTATGAAACCCCGAGTCCCAGTTTTGCAGAACATAAATATTGATGTGAGGTTCCGTTTATCGTTTACTGTCATGTAGTGCCACTAGCACAAGGAAAAGCAGATCAGAACCTTCGATCTGGATCTAATATATTTTAGAATATTATTCTTATATTTAACTTGGATGAATTGGGAATGAAGACAATTCAGAAAGAAGAACGCCGTCTCTTGGGACTGGAGCCACCTACTCACGCTGGTTCATCGCCAGCGGATTTCTTATACCCTGAAGATGAAGGCAATACTTTCTTCCGAAACGTCGGATAACACAATACCTAAACGACGCCACATCCCAGAAGACGGTATTCTTCATATTCACCGTCGTGAAGACCTCAAATCTTACATTTCGGAACTGGATACTGAGAACATTTTTTGGACCTAACAGGGAGAAAGTGAAAGGAGGCTGGAGAAAACTGCGTAACGAGGAGTTCACGATTTGTGCTTTACACCGAATAATATTAGAATGATCGAGTTAAGGAGGATGAGAAGGAACGGGTATGTAGCACGCATGGGAGAGATAAGACTTTCATATAAAATATTGGTCAGATATTCTGAAGGGAAGTTGCATTGTGGAAGGCCTAGGCTTAGATTGGAGGATAATATTGAAATGAATCTTGAAGAAATAGCGTGGGTGGCTGGGTGTGGGCTGGGTAATCTCACTTAGAATGAAGACCAGTACTAAGCTGCTGTGAACACGACAATGAAATTTCTGGCCCCATAAATGGTAGGAATTTTTGATCAGCTGAGCGACTGTTAGCTTCTCAAGAAGATATGTGCTGTATGAAGATAATCAGTTACTTAGTTATAATATTTTAAATGCGTATTGTATAATGGGTGAGATGGGCCGGACGTGTAACATGCATTTGGATCAGTATACGGACTAGTTGCGGGTTCTCGAAAACAGTAATGAACCTTCAGTTTCCAAACACCAAGTAAATTTGGTCCTGTGTTTAATTAATTAAACACAAATCTATTAATACTTACAGAGGAGTGGAGGTATAGCTCCACCATTTTTCACCTCGGTACTAGATGGAGGTGAGTGGTCAGCTTCATGCCACTGCCGCTCTACGTCAGGGGAAAGAGCCCCCAATACCAATTTGATAAGAGGCTGGGTGGGCTGCAGAGTCAGTTTGAACTTTGTGGAGAAGAGAAGAACCTCATTCCCCTTCTGGGAGCCGGGAATCGAATCCCGGCCGTACAACTCTTAGTCCGTCGCTGTACAGACTAAGCGACTACCAGGTTCTCAAAAATGAATCTGTTAATACTGCAATTGCGTCATCACTATCTCTGTCGCCAGTAACTTGCTTCATCTGAACTCAAGACTCTTTCGTGAAAATGAACGTAACATTGGCCATAATGAAATAAAGATCCAGTGCAATTGGGGAAGGGGGCGGGAGTGGGGTCTATGTGACGTGAAAATTTCGATATCATTAAAAAGTGCGAACTTGCTGAAGGTTGATCTGTTCTAGAGTGTTTTCGTTATAATGAGATGGTTTTCGGTGAAGTGGGAGCTCGCTTGCGGCTGGTACAGGAGCATCTGATGGGGGAGGTTGACGGGACTTGAAGAGCCCTCGAGAAGAAGGTGTTCTCTCTACACAGTCGGACGGAAACTTGTCACTCTCTACACCGAGCAACAAGTTTCATCATCACATGAGAAATTTTTGTTGCTACAGCTTTTCCGAAGTCTGACAACCGGATCAAATAACTTAAAAAAAAATTGTTACTAGCGGCTATTTTGATGAGAGTATTTGTGGGGGTGATAAAGGAAACATACAGGTCGTCTAGATAATGACACCGTTCAGTCTGGTGGGTAATAAACACGGCTGTTATTCTGGCCCTTTACATCTTCGTGAGTTTCTCCAGAAGCTTCCGTCACTGAATGCAAAGGAAGAACAATTCCTGCTCAGTCCAGTGATTGAGACTACTCACCTGAGTAGGGCAAAGTTCTCTCTTATACCTGATGATTGTATTAGATTCAACTTCGGAACATTGTGTACAAAAGGACCCCATAAAATTCGTTTGATACCAAGAATAACAGCTATGATCATTATTACAACAATCTTTAGTAACACTTAGATTACTTTTTATTCGGAGAAAAGCTATCTCCGTTTTCAACCTGCAGATGGAAGCAGTATGTTCCTTCGAAACGTTGGTAAGTACTTATCATACTGCAAGATTCTATAACCCAGAAGATTACATCGTTGTGTTCACCGTTGTAGAAACGTGAAATCCATTAACAGGATCGTGTGTAGTCCTAAAATTATTGCTGTGCATTGACAAATGTACCCGTCTGAGTCTGGAATCAAACCAGAAATAAACTTAACCGTTCCATATGACATCTGCTTTATTCTAGTCAAAAACACATTTATCCTAATTTATCGAACGTCAATTGGTGCATTTTTGTACGTAATTACAAAATTGCCTTACATTTGAATGATTAATTCCAAGAAAAGTGTCCTCCTTGAGATGCTGTGAGTCGCTCAGCAAGTTGTAATTCCCCGCTTTTGTGGAATCCCAAATTTCACTACCGTATTCACAAGAGTTCACTATTTGACCACTATTTGACTGCTATATTGTTGTTGGCCTTCGCCAGCACAATGACTCTTGGTTCCGAGTACCGCAGGACTCATCACGTTTTAATGCCTGACGGCTTTTGGAGCCCTCATACCACTTCCCGCGCTATTTTAACTTATCCTGATTGTGAGTTACTGAGTTCAAACCGTCACATCTCATTCTGTTATATTATTCACTCATGTGGGCCAGCGTCTAGGCCCCTCTTCCTAATCTTTTACGCTTAAAATTGTATATCTTCACCCATTCTTCGTGTTTTGCCCATCTCTTACTCCAGGATTTAATCACTCTACTAATATTTGATCGAAATTTCATATAGTTCATTGTAAAGCAGGTTTCTCGAAGGTCCTACTTATGTCCTCATATTTCCCTCATAATTCCTTTCTCCATCGCCCTCAATGCATTATTGTCCCTTAGGCAAGACATCGAAGCCCTTCCCAGTTCATCATTCATCAAATCATCTTACCATTTGTAGCTATATAATCTGGATACTGACAAGACAGTAAAATAGCCAAAACCCCAAAATTATCCATTAAGAAATGACACGTTTCTATGTATGTGTATTGAGGGAGGACAAATAAAATTTCAAACTGTTCAAACAAGATTAAATTACAGTTCAGCAGTAAGTTCGGAGAGTGGTGTGAGAGGAAGGCATGATCCCATGTACCATCACCACGTGATCCATTTGGTGTAAATAAGATGTATTCTGTTGGTGCCGGAGAGCTGTTCCTGTCACAGTCAACCAACTCTGCAGGCTTACACTGCACGACGAGGACCGCATCCCCTCCCAGATGGCATGCAGAGCAAGCTTCCACAATATCGATCTGACCCCGTACGCTATCAGTTCGATATATCGAACATCAAAAGTGAATAACACTACTACTTACTGGACGGAAAAATGAAACAGAATTTCCAGATGATGAAATCCGTACTCGATTTAGATTCTGATATAATGCGTTCATTTTACTAAGACTAGTGTCTTTATGCCTTCAAATATCTTAGATTTGTTTGACATGTATGTAGGATTTTGAAGATCTAAAATATATTTATTCCTTCCAAACTAATAGCAGAAATGATCGTTAAATTATGTGAAGAGAAACGGAAATAAGAAAATATTGTAAATATCTCTTGAAATCTGTTCTAAAACGAGCAAGTTATGTATTTCTTTCTAGGCTAATATTGATCGTAATTAAGGGTGCTTAATGATTAATTTTAGATCCTATAAAATATACAATGTATTCCGGTTGATAAGGTAACCTGTTAATTTGGGCAGCCGTTTGTTTTGAAGCAAATCCTAGAGAAAAACAGGTCGAGGATGTAACCATAATTTGCTTCCTTTATATGAGACGCCATGTCGTCTAATTGGGCCGGCAGCTGCCGCATGGCGCATTTGTGATTACTACTTCCATCAGTGAACCACCGACTCAGTCCGTAGGAATGAACATAGCTACAGTTGCTCGCAGTCTTGCCGTGATTGTGCTTGTGAGTCTACTGCGGTCTACTGTGGCTACAGTTGCTCCCAGTCTTGCCGTGATTGTGCTTGTGAGTCTACTGCGGTCTACTGTGGCTACAGTTGCCCCCCGTCTTGCCGTGATTGTGCTTGTGAGTCTACTGCGGTCTACTGTGGCTACAGGTGCCCCCAGTCTTGCAGTGTTCTCGTGAGTCTACTGTGGCGTATGCAGCGGTTGTTTTCTTTATTTAAAATTTTAGATCCATAGAGAAATGCTTAGGAGAAATGTGACACTCGCTGACAAAATTGCCTTACTTGAACTAATTGAAAACCAGCCACGTAACACCAGTCATCCCCGAGACCCGAAATCTGCAATTGCAAGTGTTACACAGCAACAAGAGAAAATGGGAGATGAGTGGACATTATGTCACGCATAGCAGGGAACTTCACGCAGGTAAGGATCCAGATGTTGAAGAAGCCCTCAATCAGTGGTTCTCTGTCGTAACTGGATGAGATGTACGTGTCAGTTGTCCAGTGTTGAAAATGAAGTCAGAGGAGCTAGCTAAAAAGCTGGGTCATAAATATTTCAAAGCAACAGATGGTTCATGGTCTAGATGGAAATGCAGACAATTTTGCTTGCTGCAAGGCCTATAACTTTTTATTTTCCCTACTTCATTGTTAACCATGTTAAATGGGTCCCTTTTCGCCTCCACACGAATCGTCTCGAGGTGGGGAAGGAGACGGCGTCCAGATATGAAGGACAGCAGAAGCTAAAATTAAATTGATTAAAGCCATGTCTTGCGATGAGTTCGGTATATCCGCAAAGACAGAAAACTAGTACAGACCTGGAGTATATGAAAGCTGGAAAGGAGGCTTGATGTGGCCCAAAAATATTTTCAAACCTTCCGGCGGAAACATACTATGCTTTCTACAAAACACTCCAGGACTATAGTTTTTTTTTGCCTATACTTCCATTGTAAATATAACTTAATTAGTTATGAGGCTAAAATAATATTAAGGAAAGAAATATGTTTGGGTTGTATTTTCTTTTGATGAATTTAATCAGTTTAAACTCATATTAATTATATATCTCTTATGATATGTGTGCAAAAGGTGGCGGTCATGCCCCATCTCAGGCAGTCAGTCACCCGGCTTCCCATCTTAGCAACCCGGCTTTATTCCAGGTCAGGGCATGTGGGACTGGGGGTAGAAAATTCGGTACTGGGACAGGCTTTTTCCTAGTACTTAATTTCCCAAAGTAAATTTTCATTTTACCAACTACTAAACATTCATTAATCATATTATCATCGACGTCACAGATCCTTAGTGCTCAGAACGGCGTTAAATAAACAGTTGAAATAAAATAAATGAATAAAATATTTACAATTCTATATCAATAAGGATGCGTGGCCAGTAAATCTTATGTAGGCGGACAGCGTGGGCGGGTAACAAATGTATTGAGCTTTCCATTTGATTGAGATACTGAGACACAACTGGAGCCAGGGCCATGAAATTAAGTTGAAAGTAGAGCAAAAGCATATTTAACGTCTGTATGAAATGTTGTTTATAAGTGAACAATTACGCGACGATTTGAAAATATGTCCAACATAGACAAAATGTGTACTTCAGTAGCTGAGTTCTACCCAAACAGGAAATACACCATAGCTGCTGCTACTATTATTACTACCAGTATCACTATTACCACAACCACTACTACTGATGCTGCTACTACTATCACTACTACTACCACCACTACTACCATTATTACTATATTGCTTTTGCTACTACTAATATTTTTTACATTTTCAGCATTTCAGGCAACGAAATTTTCTGATTTCACCAGAGTCGAAGTTGGAGCCTGGGCCAGGCCTCATGATATTCCGGCGAGAAAATTGGAGCTTATTCCGGAATTTGATTCTGGGCCTGGTACCTAACCGAGGAGGGTGGGCTCTCGTGAACAGGGTACTAAACCTTCTAGGTCCATGATTTTGGGAAATTTCACGATTACACAAGAGTCTACTGCCTTTTCAAGCAAGACTCAACTTTATGGAACTAACATACATGTACAGGATACGCGTATCTCGTAATATTCAAAAGGAGGTTGCATTGGACTTCATGCCTTGTCGATTAAAATTCTAAGGTATATAAATTTGAGGCAGCGTTTTGGGGGAAACATTTCTCATATGTTTGTCTGTAGGAGGGACACTAACTGGCTATATGCTGTGAACTTTAATGAGAAAATGATGTTCGTACAGGTATCTACACAGGAGCTATATCGGGAGAAAATTTGGGGTTTATAATTACAGATGGAAGCAGTGAAGTGTATGTTAGCCTGAGTGTCGCGCAGGGAAGGAATACACTTTGAATTAATTGATAATTTAGGAGGGTCGCGCAGCGAGCACAAATTGCTGCATTCCTGCTACTGCCATAGTTTTCTTGTGAGTGGGGCTCTGAAAAGTTACTAAAAGCTGTGCTGCTTGTTGTAAGACTTCTCGATTCTTTCAATTCGATTTCATTCACTGAATCCACGTTAATTACTTCAACAGCTAACAGAATATGTTTGGATTTGAGGTTCTCTCTAACTGTCCCTGTAGTCGGTAGAATTTCATTGATGTTTCGGAGAAATGCACTGCTTCCGTATTAAGAAATAAAGAGATGCTAATCAAGCAAGTGGACACGAAGGAAGCAGAAAGTGCCCTTCTGTTTACTTCTTGTTCGTTGCTTGCTTGGCATATCTTCGGCCCTGAAGACAGAGACATTACATTTCTTCGAAATTTCGGTGAACTACCGGACGACTCCATGTGACATTCCGCGAGATAATATTTCACATTAATGTTATTCGTTAAACTGTAACTCTGGTAGTAGAATGACTGACTTATGGGACTTCTCTTCAGTGCCATACCAGGGCTCGCTCTGGCTTCTATAAAATGGGTACCATAAGCTACGTCACCGGGTTTAATGTGGCCGGAGTATGAAGCTTACCAGTAGCGTGAATCTACTGCCGAGATTAAGAATCTGTTGAGGTTTATCTCCAAGCCCCGTACTACTTTAATTATCGCTTCTAATATACTGAGACAATCCTTCCTCCTTTTTAAATTTAATATTTACAAAATTATCTTCCCTAAAAGAATCATGGGCTGTTTCATACCTTGAGTCCAATACATGGAATATTTAGGGACACAATATTTAATAAACTAGCCCAAAATCTTTGTCGTAAATACAAGGAATAGGTCGTAACTGGTTAGAAATTGCGACATAAAGCCGATATCACTCTATTCACGTTGCATTTATTGTTCAAATCGGTGTTATGTATGACGGCATTAAACGAAATTTATCCCCCTATTAGTTAATCACGCCGGTCATGGTAGGCGAGCGGCCTAAGGCATGCACTGTCTTCGCTCTCTCGGAAGCCGGGATCGTGGTTTCGAATCCCACTCAGGGCATGGATGTTTGTGTGCGTTTTTCTCTGTTTGTCTACAGGTAGAGGCCTTGCGACGAGCTGATCACTCGCCCAAGGAGTCCTACTGTATGTGTAAGATCTAGTAAACCGAAGTGAAACGGAGAGTTTCATGGAGGTAGGCCTAGGCCCAAATTGGGGCTGTAGCGCCACAGGAAAAAAAAATAGTTAATCACAGCCTGGCGCGTCCTGAGTTTGCGAATGATGAAGAAGGTCCCTAGATATGAAGGCTAAATGAGAACACCTTGAATAAGTAGTTGCGGACAGACGATAAAAAAGGATGTCTTGAATCTTTTGGATTGTTCTGTTTGTAGGGGAAGCTAGATCCTTCACCCTATAAAATAACATCACGTTTCGGGTTATTGGATGGGTTGTCTGACTTAGGTGGCTTTTGTGAACACGGCAATCAATCTTCAGTTTCTATAAAAGGCTGATAATTACTCAACCGACTGAGTGAATATTAGAGTTCTATTCCGCGGAGTTAGTTCAGTTTCTTGCCAACTACAAAGCAGCAGATAGACGTAAATCGGAAAGACGCAATTTAAATAATTTAAATAGAAAGTTGGACCATTTTACAGTACAATAATAAACTGCTTTAGCGACGTATTTTGTTGAAAGAACGATACAAATATTCATACTCCGTGGCCTTTAGTCCGCAAGCGAACTATACCGACCCAGCTACCGCCGCCTGTCGGCGAAGATAGTGCCAACTTTTGCTGATAGAGGGTGTCGCGTGGTCAGCGAAACGGATCTCTACTCCCGCTAATCTTGGGTTTCTAAACCGGAGCCGCTACTTTTCCATTCAAGTAGCTCTTCTGTTATCCTCACGAGGCTGAATGGACTCCGTTCCAGACCCACAACTTCACATAAAATCTGGTAGCGCCAGGAATCACACCCGGGACCTCTGAATTTGTGGCCAGGTATTCCGAACACTAGACCACAGCGGCGGTGCAAATATTCGCAGCATAGACAATTAGGATTTCTTCTTCCATTTCACTAAGGACAGTGGAACTTCGTTAATATGAAGTGACTTTCTGGAACACTCCGCTCAAAAGAAGTCATCTCAGAAAATTACAGATATAAATCTAGTTGCTTCAGTTCATCTCAGAAAAATGAATTAATGGATCTGAGGCTGTAGAGGGTGACAAATATATATACTGGTTACCGTTTGCTTCGAACCCGGCTTGTAGTCCAACATCGCAGTGTATCTTTCCAGTTTTTAATGTATAAATTGCACCTGTAAACCTTGAATAAATTATTTTACCAAAAATTTCGAATTTTTGTTTGAAATCCAGCAATCCTAAAAGTTCGATATTCCGAAGACACCACTGTTTAACTTAGTTCTATATTTGTAACACCTGATAGTGACAAGAGTTGACAAAAAGGCAAAATCAGTGGAGCACAGTCATTCTTGAGTAGCTACTGGTCACTAACCAAGGCAAGAAATCGTCCCCTTTTTATGGAACCTCAAGTTTCTTAATATTTTCATATTTACAACTGAACCATATCTCGATCCAGTTGAATAAAGCACATAAATTAATACCCTATTACATAAGATCAATTTTTATATTATTTTTTCTTATATGCCTAGGACTACCAAATGGTCTCTCCGCTTCAATTTTCCTACCAAAATGTTGTGTGCATTTTTATTTTCCCCCGTAGGCGTTACACCTCTCGTTAATTTAATTCTTCTTGATTTTTAATTAGAATATTTGATGAAGAATATGAAGTGGTCGTTGTCATCCTAAGTTTAAGTTCAGCACTCAGGATGAGAGAAGAAGTTCTTCAAATCCGCACTAAGTCACAAAGGAACTAAAGGAAATATTGTTAGGATTTGAAGAGTTCTGCCTTCTGGGATATAACGCCATACTTTTTGCTGAAAATCAACGGATATTTCGGAGAAAAATATCTGCTTGCTACCTGCTTTATCCTGATTTCTTGCTTCGTTTATCTTTAAACCACGAAGATGGAGGAGATATATTCCTATGAAACGTCGGTTGACTTCCAGCGGACTACACGGCGTCGTATCTTATCATAAACGCCGCTGTGATAAACTGAAATCCTACATTGTTAGAATGTATTTGTCATTCATTGTGGAGTAGTCCCTTACTTGTTAGTGCTGTAATTTCATTTCGATGTCTGAAATGTCGGTAGGAATGTCTTTGTACAGGATGAAACGTTCGGCGGCAAAGCCTAGAAAGACGATTTAAATTGATGCTGATCTTTGATTTCATTAATAATACTCCACTGCTTCACTGCGTAGAGGAAATGCAGAGAATTTCTGAAAAGGAAATTGTGTTGTTTCCAAGAAACACAATTCTGCCATATTACAGGGGCAATGAATGATTTATAGCATGAGCGCCAGGGAATAAAGTTACGGGACTAATTCGTCATAACAGTATTATAAGTTAGCTGTCAAGGCTTATGACAAGTGTACGAATTACCATAGTGCTGCATGAAGCAGCCGATATATAAAGCTACTGAACTGAAATATTGTTATTAAATAAAAGAATTATTGGAACAATTACTTATTTATGTAACTCAGGAAGTAACAATGGCGCAGTCTGTGCCATCGGAATACTGAAGTCTATATATCCACATACACGTGTCTATGCAGAAAATAAATATTATTGCATCTTGTTCATCAACGTGACAACAAAATCCCTGCGACTACTCTGCTGTATCTATTCACACTATTTTGAAACTCTTCTCTTATCTGAGTGCCGGCCTCTCAGGAAATCTTCATTTACGTTTTCCCACTGTATATCTTGTTTGGGGGGGGGGAACGCGGTATCATATTTGATTGATACACCATACTACAATCCGAAAGGTCGCGGTTTCGATTTCCGATGAGGTCACCGAATTTTTCAATTGATCTAATCCTTCCAGCCGCACTATGACCCTTGTGTCAACTCAGTCTATAACAGAAATGAGTAGCAGGAATATCCCTGGGGGGTAAAGGGGGGGCCGGCGGGTAAGGCTGACAACCTCACCGCCATTTGTTAGCAGATTTTTTAGAAAATGTGGGTGCTTCGATGTCTCAAAACCCTATGGGTCTCCATGGCCTTGTTCAAGGGTAGCTTTACCTTTTATACCTTGTTTTTGTTTCTTCGTGTACAAGCCTCTCAATCTCCTCCAATAGTCGCACAGACAATGTTAGACGACTATTCTAAATATTGGATAAAATGGAAAAGGGCGTATGTCCTTTAGCATCTGAAATTCCTACTCATTCTTTTGACTGGTCTTCAGGAAATATTAAAATGATTGAGTGTATACTCCAGCGAGTACATACAAATTCGAAATGCACCTTTGTAATTTCGCGTAACTAACTGGAAGAGAGCTTAGCAGTGTACGGTGAAAATACAAAGGAAGTAAAAATGCGTTCTCCTTCTTTTATTAATTATGAACTATATCTTAAATACAATGAATAGAATTTGTCTCTCTACAGAGCAATGATAACCATGTGTAGCGCTTGCTTTAACATTAAATATCTTGGCATTTCGAACAAGGAATGGATTTGTTTGTATCTCATAACAAAGAGCGATTTCCCTTGTAAATATCATTAACCGACTGATTTTTGTGACTGTGGTGTGGTCTTGTTTTATGTAAGATTGAGGTTTTCACGGGGGTGACTATGAGGAATGCCGTCTTCTGGGATCTGGTTGCGGTCACCTGTTCATTCTGGTTCCTCGCTCCCGTATTTTTCTGCCATAAAAATGGAGGCGATATGCGCCTCCGAAACGTCGGTTTACACAATTTCTACACTGGCCCACATCCCAGAATAAGATATTCTTCTTTTACTTTTTTTTATTCGGAAGGGAGAAAGAGCGGGCTTTTAAAATATTCTTTTTATGAGGGCCACCTTTCGAGGGTTCATGAAATCTAGGACGTCTGCTAATGCATTATACGGCAAGCCGGCCATAATAACATACAGTGTATGAAGTACGATTTGAGCTTCATGTTAAGCAGATGCTTGATGCTATATCGTCTCGATACTGGAAGCCTCTGAATACTCCACGCAAAGAACAGCCATAACGGCAAATCAATACGAACCAGAGTTAATTTTACACGACAAATTTCAATGTAGATCCTTAATGCCAAATTTAATCGAATCGTATTCAGTAGTTTCAGAACGGAGACATACGGGTTGAGAGGACCTCTCTATTATGTGTTTATTTAGTATTTCATAGGAGGAAGGAGTAATTCAAGGCTGCACTTAACTTATCTACTCACTCATGGAGCTGAGCCCTTCTTGAGGAGCTGCTAATTCTGCAGCTACTCAAGAATTTCCAAGCATTTTCTGGAACCTGAAGGTTCACTACCGTGTTCACAAGAGCCCTCCACTGGTCCCTATCCTGAGCCAGATCAATCCATTCCATCCCATTCTCTCTCTCTAAGATCCATTTTAATACTGGCCACCCACCTACGCTTTGGCCTTGATAGTGGTCTCTTTCCTTTTGGCTTTCCCGCCAATATCCTCTATGTAATACAAGGCTGTAGAGTGACGAAACGTACATGTTTAGACAAGTCTTTATTATAGTGAATTCCTGCGCAAGAATTCTTGACTAAAGCTACGTTTAATAATTAAATTATTTGCATTTTTATTTGTTATTATTATTATTATCATCATCATCATCATCTCTTGTCACAGGTTTATTTCCTGGTATTCCTTTTCTTGAACCAGTGATGCACCTCACCACTCAGGCTTCAAGCTTCGCACTGTAGCACTTTCTGTAGTGTGTGATGTTCCCAGGATAGCTGTTTTTTGCAGTGAATCTATGGAGTGCTTAACCAGGAATTAGTTCCAAACATTTCCTCAACACTCTCGTGACTGTACCCGTGGCTCCAATAATTACTGGTATCACAAAACATTTCATGTTCCACATTCGCTGAATTTCGATGCTTAAATTTTTATATTTTAATTTCTTCTCTGCTTCATTTTGTACTACATTCCTATCCGACGGTACTGATACATCTATAAGTATGCAAGTTTTATTATTATTATTATTATTATTATTATTATTATTATTATTATTATTATTATTATTATTATTGTTATTACTGTTTTTCGGAGGGGGTGGGTTACCCCATGCACTGCGACCATTTATTACATCAACAACGTTCTCAGTAGTTCAGACTACAAGGAATCAAGCGAAAGGATGGCTAGCGAATAAAGAATTGGAACGGAAGAGGAAGAAGCGATTATGGCTTAATTTGAAATACTGAGTAAAACAGCGAATACTTCAGGACATCTTTTATCCTATCCAAGATATGAACTCGGAATTTCTAGAATACGAAGCCGGAGTGCAGCTTACTAGACCTCAATGTTCATTAGTAACATATTCCAGGGCTATAACACGGTACAGTGAACTGTATATTCAGTCAGTTAATCCTTTGATGTAAGTTGGTAAAGTGGGTTCCATTGTTTCTTATTCTTGCCTAGTTGCCTGGGGGCAGTCCCATGGTTGTGGTGGGGTACAGGTCGTGCCTGGCGCTACAGGGGATCGAACTCATATGTGACGTCACGGCACACCCCACGAGTGTCGCAGTGGTGACAACCAAAGCACGAAGCTAATGTGAAACCTCCCCGCCCGGCACAGTTTTTATCCACAATAAATACCGCCGGATATACCCACTACAATAGCAGCTTCACATCATCTGCTAGCATTCCTTGCTTCGTATCCATCTGGTATTTTGTTCTCCTGCTTTGCTATTCTGCTGATATGCCTATCCGCACACTCAAGGTTACGTACTATGTGTGGGTTCAGGTTATACCGTTCGAAACAGTCAAATGAGTTTATCAATTTAATTTTAAATGAGGCATTTCAGCCGTTAGGTTTTATGTTTATAATGAAGCACTAACACAATCAAGTGTAACATATGGTCAATAACACTGAACAGGAAGTTACTACCTCTATCTTCAGGTTACACGTTTAGGATACCGTGTATATTTGTACTTGCTTACCAATATTTCGCAACATGACACTAGCTCTGTCTTCTGGGCAGAACAGTGTCATAAACCAGTAGAAAAACAACATGTATCATACTGATATATTGGATTTTTGGACTTTATCCATTGTCCTGGTTTTTAAGATAACTAATAAAAAGACGACGTTTCGGAAACTGGATCTGTTTCCGTCCTCAGGTGAAGGAAAACACCTATTCTGTTGAGTCCGTTAGAAAGAGCTAGCCCAACAGAATAGGTGTTTTCCTTCACCTGAGGACGGAAACAGATCCAGTTTCCGAAACGTCGTGTTTTTATTAGTTATCTTAAAAACCAGGACGATGGATAAAGTCCAAAAATCCAATATATCAGTGTGTTATACACCATCGTCAGAATCCTATAGTAACTACTAATATGTATCATTGTTGTGTTTTAATTCTAACTGTAAAAAGTGTTTCATGTAAAGTGCATATGCTCCCTCACGATAGGAGCTGGGATAGTTCTGTCGTCATAGCGACAGCATACCTGTCTATCTATCTATCTATCTATAGCCATTGTGGACCTTGGCCGTTTTTTCAGTTTCATAATATATAGACAGACGGTAGGACCCGTTGGACAGGGGACGAGCCCGTCGCAAGGCCGCTGCCTACATACAGAACAACGGTCTCTATCTATCTATCTATCTATCTATCTATCTATCTGTCTGTCTATCTATTTCTGTTCCTGTTATTCCCACTTTGAGCATAGGGCATCCGTGAAAAATTATTTCACTTCAGTTTCTTAATCTTAGACAGTCGGTAGGACTCCCAGGACGGGGGATCAGCTAGTTGCAAGGCCGCTATCTACACAGGACAACACAAACACACAAGAAACGCAGGCACAAATCCATGCCGTGACTGGGATTCAAACCCACGATCCCAGCGTTCGAGGACACTGTGATCAGCGTTTTAAGTGTAAAAAAGGAATATTTCTAAAAATGAGGGACGTTTTACGGTTTCAATCCCTGCAACTGTTTCTTTCGTGAAATATTTAGGCGACACGTGAATTGTCTTTTTACGTTAAAATATATTGTAATAAAATTACAAGGTTTTATTTCTGAATAATTTTTATTTTATGAATGAATGTCGGAATGCACACGTCTTCCTTGGTAAATTTGAAATATCCTCAAAACAGAATCACAACTACACTTCTACCAGAAAGAAAATGTATTTGTATAGACATTGCAGATGATCTGTACTCCAGTTTCATGAAGAAAGTTACCGGAGAATTTTCGTCATTGAACATTTTATGACCATCTTTAATGTATGAATACTATAATAACTTAGAATATAGATCGGCGATGTCTGAGAACAGGGATCCAGTGAGAATATTTGGATCTAAGGGAGATTAAGTTACAAGAGAATGGAAACAAAATTCATAACGAAAAAATCTAAACCTCACTAAAAATGCTAAGGTATAAGCTTAAAATGGTATATTTGACGAGATTATTTCTTGGAGCAAACATTGTCCTGATTCTTGGAAAAGTAATTTATTAAATTGCAGCCTAATTATGCAATTAACTTACACGATATATTTATGCTTATTGGAGCTTAGTGTACAATAAATAGTTATTAAATTGTACATCAACCAGCACATTGACTTATGGATTGTACAATCTGATTGTCGGACATTAGTATGCTTGCACCTGCTCTCACTGTTTCTTCGCTTGCGGATGTTCTTATTTTTCCTTCCACCCTGAAGATGGAGGCAATATGTTCCTCCGAAACATCAGTTAACACCGCATCTACACGGCGACACATACCAGAAGACTGCTTTCTTCATAGTCACAATTGTCAAAACCTCAAATATCACTCACTACTGACTGTACTGCCCCTGCCGAACTGGACTAAATGGAGCCAGTGTCACCCACTGTTATATAGCCTCGGGGCGAACTTCATAGAACACACGTCCATTGCTTAGCAATGGACGCGTACTGTTATCCGGAACGCGCGTCTACCGTTCCGTTACCTAGCAATTAATGTCTTATTGCGGGAATGTGTTTAGCGAGCCGTTGCCTAGTAGTGGGCTTATGCATCACAATATTTTGCAAGTAGAGAATACTGTCTTCTGTGAGTTAACGCAATGTAATCTGATAGAAGCTTAAAATGTTTTGGAACAAGGTACTTCTTTAATTTTAAGGTTGTAAACGTAAGCCCAGCAAGCGACGTGTAAGTAACAAGTTGCAGTTGCTTGCTTGACTTATTCTTCGACCTTGAAAATTGAGGCAATAGGTCATTCCGAAACGTTGCTTAACTTCTACCATACGCCACAGTGTCACGTGAGAGTAGAAAGTAGGGCCAATTCTATACAATCACCGTTGTGAGAACCTCCGATCGAGCAATGATTCACGTGCATCTTCTCCGTTTCTATACTAAACAGTGCCGCGTGTAGGAACAGTAGCAAAAACCCTTTGACATCCGGGGAATTGGATGTATAGACCCACATTTTCTTGACCTCGTCAGTAGTTTGAGATGAGTGGTCAGCTTCACTCCGCGGCCGGTTCACTCCCGGGGGAAGAGCCCCCGGTACCCATTGTATAGGAGACTGGGTGGACCTTAGAACCGGTCTGGACGACATGAAGGAAAGAAAATTCTTGACCTTACCGGGCCTTGAACTCCGAACCCTCGGTCGTCCAGCCCCTAGCCAGTCGCTTGTAGTCACGAAATCTAGTGATGATATGTACGTACGAATTTGTAACAGACGATTAGCAGGATACCCTGGAATATCTGAAAGAACTGCCAAAGCATTCATCTGACGCTCTGCAAGGAGAATGGGTTGGAGATCAGTGTATTTGGTATGCACATAAGGTCGAAACTTGAACATGAATCGAGGTTGGAGGAACTGTTCGCTTTTCTGTCTCTGTCTTCATTTTAAATAGATCAATCGCGTAAGTTGGGAGTGTCGCATAGGTACCCGGCGCACACGGTGCACAGCAGTCCCTCATTTGTCATTTGGCAGTGATTATTCTCTGATAGGAGTAAGAAAAACTGCCCCCTTATGTCGTTAGTGCGTGATTTTAAAAACGATGTTAACCGTTCTGTGTGAAATATGATTGGAGATTTTCTTTCTTTGCAAATGAAGTAGCATTATGATAATGTCTTGGTAGTGTCTCGGTAACCGTGGAGTTCCGTCTTTTCACACTGCTGTATGTGAGACGACCTAAGATCCGTGGTTTGGTCATTGCAGTCTTTCAGCAACCTGCCGTAACATCTAGGCCGATCGGATGTTCTGCGCAGCTTTGTGTTCCAGCAGCTTCTCTATTTATACGTCATCTCGCTTGTAGTCAGCAGAGACATTAACAGATCAGTTATGTAATAAGACTCTGTTCACTTGTTCCCCTTCTGGATAGTTTGGATACCTCCAAATGCTGTTTCCGTACGAGTCATGGCTATTTCCTTATCACCCTTCAAATTTATCACATATTCGCAGTGATTGCATCGTTCGATGTTGTCAACAAGCGCGGTTGAAGCAATACCTTTAAGTAAATGGGGAATTCGATTGTGATCTTGTGAGTTGTGACACTGTGTGGTCTTGTATGCAGATACCAGAGTTTTGGAGGAACATGTTGCGTCCATCTCCAGGGTAGAAGTGAACGCGGTAAGCAAACAAGAAATCAGGAAAATGGAATGCGGCTAGATTAGATGTACAGGTAGCAGATGGAGGTCACTTTGACCCGGGAGGAAAGACACAGTCCGGCAAGGGTCGATAGGAGGTAAGAACAGGAACAAAAGTCTCACCAAAATCACATCGACCCTGAAGAAGAACGCAACATATTCCTCCGAATCTCTGTTACCCAGCTACAAGACTACACTGTATCTCAACCCAGAAAATGCCACTCTGAACCCCATCTGCCGTCAAATCGTCAAAACTTATAAACCGAAAAGTTTCAAAATTGTGCTTACAGAGAGCAGCACTGAACAGATACTGTGTTGTTGTGCTGGCAAGTTCCTGTTACTACAACACGAGAAATATAAACAAATGATACCCCTTGCTGATGTACAATAAGTTTAGAGGAATGAATGATTCAGTTATATATCTGCATGTCTCGTGATCGAACTTGTGTATTGAATTTATATTGTGTTTTCCTTCATATCGCAATATATTCTCGGCTCTTATAACTTTATTCTTATGAATCATGCACAATATTGTAGTCTGTACCATACTCCCTCCAGCCAGCATCAAACAGTATCTAACAGCAATGGTGTATAGCACAGAAAACCGAAATAACTCGATCAAGAAAAAAAAAAAGGAATAACAAGAAAAACACCGCCACATAAAATTCCAACTCCAGCCTTAAAAATCACAAGACATCAATTTTAATTTCAATCTTAATCTCAAACTTCATTTGAATATTTTCATCTCATTACCAGCTCTCAGATACACAGTTTACCAGTATACAGTTATGCATTGAATTAACGTGCCTGATGACGGTCATGTTGTTGAAACAAAATATTTAATATCAACATAGTACTAATTAAACTAGAACAGAAGAGAATGTTGCAACACAGAACTGTACAAGGAAAGCTGGCCCGACCTCTCTGCTCAACACAGAGCAGTGTAAAATGGAACATGAACTACAGTGTGGCCGAATAAAGACTGTGCCCAAATTCTGTGACATTTTCTTCTCGCTGTAATTTTTCATTGTGACAAGACTGAACTAAGACTTAACGCCGTTGTCACTGATAAAAATGTCCTGAAGTAGACGACAGTTTTAATGTATCAGCTAAATGGAAGGAATTTTTGAATTTACGGCAATTAAAGTAGTGTAGGCAACTTCTCTGAGGATTATTTAAGAGACAAAGTTTTACCCAAGTCAATAAGTAATGCAATTGCTCGTAGATTCTGTGCAACTTGACTTATCCTCCCCAAAATTTCCACCACCACTTGAATTAATAAAAATTTGTTTTCTTTTCTGTGCTAAGCTTTGTAGCTTGTTGCGCCCTTCACTCTTCCTGCTTGACAGCAGTCTTCCGCCTCATTTGTTGGGCTTCCCAATTTCCTCTTCTTCTTTGTTATCAAAACTCTCCATTTTTCCTATTTCTCAGCGGTTCTCTATTCAACGAATACTCGTACGTTCATTCCGTTTTGTTCTTCTGTTATTAATCCCTTCATTTATAAGTTAAATTTCTCAGTCTTGTCTTATAATAAAACATCTAAAGCCATTCCTTTATGATACGATGATATTTTCATCTTCATGGTTTCACTGATTTGCTGAGTCTCTTGCGTTTCAGCTCTGCTTCCAAAGCGGTATATCAGTACAGACCTCACCACTGATTTACCAGAATATGTTATTCTTTTCTTTCCCTTCCTTCAGTCCCTGTTGCTTCGAATGGCTCTGTATTAGCGTCCTGCTCAAGGGCCGCGCCATAGCTCAAGCGGTTAGTCGCTGGCTTCCCACCGCGGCGGCCCGGGTCCGGTCAAGTGGGATTTATGGTGGACAAAGTGGCGCTGGAGCAGTTTTTCTCCGAGTACTTCGGTTTGCAAATCTTCATTCCACCAATTGCTCCACAATCACCCTCACCTATCATCTGGAGCTGGTACAACAGGCTAGAAGTGGCCACATTACAGGGGACTTAGTCCCACCCCACTAGCAATAACAAAATAGCGTCCTGCTCTCCTGCTGGCATTATTTGCTTGATTTATAATTTCGCCAACTTATCTATTGCTGCTGTTTGTCTCTGTTCCTATATATTTTAATTTCATTTTCTCTTCAATTAGTTTTTCTCATATTTCTAGTTTCTCTCTTATGGATCTAATTTTGGAAGTCAGCAGTGAAGATAAAGGACGCCATGAAGGCGTATGAGGGAGTGGATATATAGATCCATATTTTCTTGACAGCCCCCGGTATCCATTGTATAGAAGGTGGGATGGACCTCAGAGCCGGTCTGGACGACGTGGATAAGTGAAAGTTGTTGACCCTGCCGGGACTCGAACTCCGATTCCTTGGTTGTCCATCCAGTAAACAATGAGAATTAAAATGGATGTTGTCTTCATTCTACTCGTATGAGTCGTTATTTTAAGATATATATTACAAGTGCTTAAATTTCTTTTCCAAATTCAAATACATCTGATAACAATATATATATATATTTTATTTCAGCATCATATTGCACTAACTTATTACTTATACACATATATGTTTCCGTCTCAAATGAACTTTATTTTTCATGTACCCCTCCTCACACTCAACCAATTCAACACTGTAGAAACATAAAAACCAATGGAGAATTTCATAACAACGATAATAACATTACAAAAATACTCGCAAAACCTACACTGAACAACATGTCATGCAGGTACCGCGGGAGGAAAACAGCACGAGGAAACATAACAACGAATAGCGCACTCGGATAAATATTTTATGAACGGATGACGGCAAATGGAACGACATTGACCTATTTTAATTTGGAACTAATTCATTTGAAATGCATCATCTGTCGAATGCAAAATATCTGACGAGTGGTTAATCTGTTGCTTCGGAATCCACATTCATCATTCTCAGTAATGTTGCCTACCTATGGAGTTACTCTTCAGAAATTAACTTTGATATATTTCTGTATGATGCTGCTAAAAGTTATTTGTCTCGATAAATACTATAGTAAGTTTTGTCACCCTCTTTATCAGTAGGTGCTGCTGGGGCAAATCTTCCTTATTCTGGTTGAAATTTATAAGGTAATAATAATAATAATAATAGCATTGAGAAAAATAACACAGAAAATTGTTCAACAGTTTCTGCTCTTTATTATTTAGGGAGACAGCAGTTCTTGGAACAAAATGCGTTATTGAAACAAATGAGAATAAGTGTAATATATGTAAGATTTGAGGCTTTCACGGCGGTGACTATGAAGAAAGCAGTCTTCTGGGATTTGGCACCGTGTATATGTGGTGTTAACCGACGTTTCGGAGGAACGTATCACCCCCATCTTCAGGGTAGAAGAAAAAGTATAAGAAATCTGCAAGCGACAACACCGGTGTTGTCGCTTGCAGATTTCTTATACTTTTTCTTCTACCCTGAAGATGGGGGTGATACGTTCCTCCGAAACGTCGGTTAACACCACATATACACGGTGCCAAATCCCAGAAGACTGCTTTCTTCAGGTGTAATATAGTTTCGATTAAGATATTTCAGTAATATCGCACTAAAGGGTACATTGATAGGATGATATCATTAAAATATACTTTAAGGAAATAGGTAGTAAGGATTTGAATTTGATTGAATTGGCTCGACAAAGGTATTAATGATGGGCTTTTGTGTAAAGCTGAGTTGATGGAAGTTGGGGTTTCATAATTTCTTGAATAATTGAACAACTATTGGATACTCAGGGAACTCTCTGTGTCAAGGCGAAACTTTGTTCCGTAATTATACAGTTAAACTTCACGGTTTATAGTTCTTCTTTAGAAGGTTATAGCTACTCATCTGGCTAATATATCCCACTTCTATAATGGAACCTGAAGGTTCATTACCGTACTTAAAAGAGCCCCCCCCCCAGTGGTGCCTTATCCCGATCGAGAATAATCAAGTCCACACCCTCACAGCCTATTTTAAAGACCCTTTCTCCAACTTACGTCAGAGCCTCCGTAATAATAATCGTCCTTAGATTTTCCGAGAAATACTGTTGACCCATTTCTGGTTTGCCCATGCGTTCCTCATAGTCCTGATAACTTATTCTCCTCGATATATTTGTTATAATATTTGGGTTAAAGCGAATGGGTTTTGAAATTATATATATTGATGAGGTCTGCATATCGCATCCTGAAGGTCTCCTATTGAAATCTTGGCGAAGAGAGAGGCTACTGTGACAACAAAACTGTTCCTATTTTGTGTACATCCAATCTGTATTTCAACAGTTGCACCCGCGATCCAGGGTATCATAAGCAAACGTAGCTCTAGATTTCAGAATTTCATGGTTGTGCAGCCACCTGTTCACGCTGGTTCCTCGCTCGGGGATTTTTATACCCTGAAGATGGAGGCGATACTTTACTCCGAAACGTCGGTTCACACAAGATCTACACTGTGCCACATCCCAGAAGATGACATTGTTCAAATGCATCTGTAGATTTCAGTAATAAAGGAAAGTCACCTCCGATAACTGAGATTTGCATTTTGTTTTACATTTCCCTCTTGTAAGAAACACATTATTTGTTTTCTGTTTCATCATCGGTCGCAACTGAACTACGGATGACAGTGAACTGAATTTCAACGTTCCAAAATAAGATTTTCAGTAATGATATGTGTATACATGCGTGTATATTTGTGCGTTTGATATTAATTGGTTGAATATCGAGCAAGTATTTCAGGCACTGATGCTTCTGGCTTTCGTTCTAGCTGCGTTAAGCTCAAATCTCGGCCAGAACACCAAATATATACACTGAGGTTGTTCATGGGTTTCCTTAGTCCCTCCAGGAGAATATCTAGATAGTATCTTGAAATTGCACACAGATATTTTCCACATTTTTTTCAGTTAATCGTTCATTTATTATCCTAATATTCGACATTAGAACTAGAAAGTTTGAATTGCTGGCAGAGCTGCTAAATTAATGACAGCTAAATATAACTAGTTGGACTGGATTACAAGATGTCTATCGGAACTTCAGGTTAACA
The DNA here is from genome assembly GCF_002891405.2 of Cryptotermes secundus. Lineage (NCBI taxonomy): Eukaryota > Metazoa > Arthropoda > Insecta > Blattodea > Kalotermitidae > Cryptotermes > Cryptotermes secundus. The sequence continues at coordinate 951,572 of NW_019730583.1, read as the reverse complement.
TTCTTCCACAGTCTTTTCGAAAATTATACTCAACATTAAAAGTACTTTAGATATGAAATTATGTCTTTTATAGTCTATAATTTCCATTGACGTAAAGTTTCTGAGTAGACTTATTTAATGAATAGAACAATTTCTATGAAGTAAGAATTCCAAGACACGGACATCAAATAAGTGTTCTTCTTTAGACAAGCTTCATGCAGCCAACGCTTTTATATCCTTGAAGGAGTTCCTGAAATGAAAGTTGAGAATCGACCATATACCTGACATTCCTATTGAGCGTTTAGTTTATTTTGTGAGTAGAACATTCCTCATTCTCTAAAAGTGTAACATTTTATTCAGTTATTCGGAGGAAAGTGGATGATAAATACGTTATTCTAAATGAAATGTCAGCAGTATTGTTCTGTTCCAATTTTATTATGAATCTCAAATCGTATTTGTTATTTTTCCTAAGAGGGATGATGTGACAGGAGGTTGGAGAAAACTGCATAATGAGCAGCTTCATAAATTGTACTCTTCTCCAAGTATAATTAGAATGATCAAGTCAAGGAAGATGAGGCGGGCAGGGCATGTAGCACGAATGGAGGAGAGGAGGAATGCAAAAAGGATATCGGTGGGAAAGACGGAAAGCTGGAGACCACGGGAAACACCAAGACGTAGGAGGGTGGACAATATTAAAATGGATCTTAGAGAGATAGGATGGGATGGTATGGATTTGATTGATCTGGCTCTGGATATAGACCAGTGGGGGCTCTTGTGAACACGGTAATGAACCTGTGGGTTCCATAAAATGCGGGGAAATCCTTAAGTTGTTGCAGATTTGGCAGCTCCTCAAGAAGGGCTCAGCTCTGTAAGTAAGTAATTTGTTATTCTTATTTATTTGTTGATAGTTACGTATATCTCTGTGACTATTAAAAATAATTGACATTAATTCTATGGCATTTGCTTTAAGGGTCTCGGGGTACCTGCAATGTCAGTGCTAAATGAACACCATCTCGGGCTCTAAACCTGGAATAATCAAGGTGTGTTTGGGAATGTGTCCTTTTAACCTTTTCTTGCTTCAAAAGATCACGTTCGCTCCTTAAATTGAATTACGAAAGTCAGCAATATCGTAAAATGTCCACACAGAAAGCCAAATGTCAAGAATCTGAATCATAAATGCTCTTCTCTTGGCTTTAAAATGTATTTTCATGATCCCAGATTGCGTTCCTTTGAAGGATGGTATGATCTTTGAATGGGTACTTGCAGCGAATGTATGAGGACAATTTTAACTATCAGACTGACAATTACCTTAAGAGATTAAGAATTAAGGGTGTTATTATTGAACTTAAATCCTTAATCAGTTGAGCTTATTCTACACTCCATTGCTCTTACATTTGTTTTAATATTGTTAATATTAATTAAAATATTAAAAAAGCAGCATATGTTTTGGGAGTGGTTTCAATGCACTTAACTCATTTTTACACCAAAAAATATTACGAGGAAGGGAAGATTTATTTACTGATAGAAATAAAAGAATGAGAAATCTTTTCATCTTCTGCTTGAATGGCATTTCGATTTGATTCGATCCTGCAGATAGCGAAGAAGCCCGCTAGAAGTGGGTTGATGGTTCTCTACTTGACTGCATGAATGTTTGAAGAGCAAATAACCAGCTGTAGAACATTTCGGTCGATGGTGTTATCAAGAAAATTGTGGTTCTTTATCGCGTGTATTGTGAAGTGGATCGAAAGGGAAATACCTTCAAATTTGCAATTCCATCTCGCAAATTTAAATACATTATGGAAGGAAACCATTTGGATGTTATCCATTTTCAAGAAAAAAGAATACACATTATATTTCAGATTTAGGTTCCCTCTTCGTCCCTACTTAGAAGAAATATGTATTTTATGGAGCTCTATAGACAAACGAAGTAAGATAACTTTACGTAGCCGTCTCCACAGAGTAGATAAATCCTGCCATTTCTCTCTGCGTAAAGACTGTAGATCGAGTATCTTAAATGTATCAGGTGGTTTCTATTCGAATCAAGGCAAGTGTCCAAACAAACTTTACCTACATTATTACTAGACCGAGATTAGGTAACTGTTTTCCTGTACTGGGCAGTTAAAATGCTTTTATAGTCCACAGCGGGCACGTTATCAATCTACATGTGAAAACATGGGAATTCAAATAACTAAATTTTAATTAATTTTGAAACTTGTGTTATCATCTCAAAATATTTTTCAAGACATTTTTTTTTGCATACCTGGAAGGCTAATTGGATTGGTCATGTTTTACTCAGAAACTGCCTTCTAAAAGAAGTTATTGAAGGAAAGATAGAGGGGCGGATAGAAGTGACAAGAAGACGTAAGAAGATGCTGGATGACCTTGGGGACAGAAGAGGATACTGTCATTTGAAGGAGAAAGCTCTAGATCGCATTAAGTGGAGGAATTGTTTTGGAAGAGACTGTGGACCTGTCGTCTTGACAGATTACTGACGATGATGATGATGTTTTTTGCATGCCTAATAGCAAAAAAGAATCGTAATGAATACTAGGTAATATCCTCGGAAAATTTCACCATTGCTTACATCAATACCTTCAGTTAATGGCACCTGAACACAATCTAAACATTTTGAACCCCTCGGCGCTCTACAGACATTCGATTCATGCAGCATAAATGGCACGTGCTTTTCTATCATCATCAAACAGTTGCAGTATTATTATAGCACATGTAGGATTGTCCCTATGCTTAGTTTAGCATCAAGCGATGAAGAAGCGTGCAGGAATAGCTCGATGGATTCACGTATTCTTAACTTAGGCATTACATGGGATGAATTTCTGAAAAACTTGTTGCCGTCTAAAATCTCTTTTTTAGGTTAACAAGTTGCCCAGGGCCTTTGTTTGGTGATGTTTGGAGCTGTGTTTCAGTAAGAGAAAGAATAGAGGAGGGCGCACTATTGTACCGTAATTTTGCTTGATTATTTTGTCTTTCCCGTCATTTCGGGCTTCAGTCTCACAAGCGCACTTCAGAGAGGGACGGGAAGCAGTTCTTGTGCGCTCCTTGTCTGTCTGTCCCCCCGAAAGCTTTAACTCGAGAACAGTTGGACGAGTATTGATAACGTTTGGTATGGATATTATGACATTGGCGGCTACGGCAGTATCCTACTTTTAAATTTCCTGCAATTCGTAATACAAAATGTCAGGCACACTAACTTTTAATACATACGTAGCACTGCTGACATATGATATAAGGTCTTGAAATTATGTACGCTATGGCAAAAAAAAAATCTTTGGAAAATATTGGATGTTTGTATTGATTTTTATTTTTGTAAAATTTAAGATAATTCTCTGACTTTGTTTCGTTCAAAATAGGAGTTTATTTGGATCGATGGACAGAAAAAAGCAACAGCTACATTATGCGTTATTCTTATATACTGTATGCAATGAAAGCGCCCTATTAAGAAAACTTTGAAGAAAGCAGTCTTCTGGGATTTTGCACCGTGTATATGNCTGAAGATGGGGGCGATACGTTCCTCCGAAACGTCGGTTAACACCACATATACACGGTGCCAAATCCCAGAAGACTGCTTTCTTCATAGTCACCGCCGTGAAAGCCTCAAATCTTACATAAGAAAACTTTGGTCTATAACTTTGTGTATATATCCCTATTATAGCTGTGTTTCTGAAACATTGGGTACATTGTTTTTTTGCAGTTGGCAAATCGATGAAAGAAGTTGAATACTTACATCGAAAGCAGTAAGTCTAGCGCTCATTATTTAACTCTAAAAAAATCGGCTAATCTATAAGTGAATAAATAGCATGTCGAAACACAGTCTCCTAACATCTGTCAAATATTAAATTAGCATAGTGTAATATGAAGGTTCGTATGACTGGCTGAGAATATTTCCCGTTTACAGTAACGTCATAAAATCTGGTCCCACTGCGGCGGCCCGGATTCGATCCCGCGTCTGGTCAAGTGAGATTTGTGGTGGACAAAGTGGCGCTGGGGCAGGTTTTCTCCGAGTACTTCCGTTTCCCCTGCCAATCTTCATTTCACCAATTGCTCCGCAATCACCCTCACCTATCATCTTGGGCTGGTACAATAGGTCAGAAGTGGCTGCAGTACAAGGGACTTAGTCCCACCCCACTAGCGATAAAAAAATACACACAAAACCATATCCAAATTTGATTCCAAAAATTGTTCGAGGAGAATGGAAACCCATGAAAATTGTCTTTGTGTAAATTTCAAGGGCAAACTATTTTCGGTGAATGATTCCTTTCATTCAGTTAAGAAACATTTGTCTTCCTGTCTCCTGCCTACAAACGTAAAAATTAAAATATAAAAATATATACCTTTACCTGTAATTTTGTGATTGTATCCAATTCGATCTCTCACATTTAGGGATGAACATATGTAAGCCAGAAGGTAGCGGGTTCAAGTCCCGATGAGGTCATTGGATTCTTTTCAATTGACCTAATCCTTCTAGCCGCACTATGGCCCTGGGGTCGACTCAGCCTCTAACAGAAATGAGTACCAGGAATTAATTAAATAATTTTCCTGAAGAGTAAAGTGCGGCAGACGCGTAGGGCTGACAACCTTACCGACATCTTTGAGCCGATTGTCTAGATGAAGTGGAGCCTCAACATCTCACAACCCTACGGGCCTTCACGGCCTGTTACAGGGGTACCTTTACTTTTTTACATATGTTACTGGCAAAGGCAGGAATATATCTGGATCTAATAGAGAAGACAAGACACGAGAGGCTTGATAAAGTTGCTTAATGAGACACTTCCTAAGTTGTCTGTCTCACCAGGCAATAGTAGGATGATCCAAGTAAGAAGGGTGAGACGGTAGCACATGAAGCACAAACGGAAGGGATGACGGATGCATACAGATTCTCTGGCGGGAATTCTGAAGCGAAAAGGCCACTTGGATGGTATCCTAATATTAATGTTGGTCTTAAAGCAATATGTCGGTTGCAGACTGTATTCATGTGGTTCATGAGAGGCACTGGCTTTAGTTCACCTGTAATACACTTTCGTTTTCTGCAAAACGTGGCCTAGTTTACTGAATAAGTGAGCGACTATTAGCTTCTCCGGAAGGACTTTACTTCATGGAATTATGTCATTAGAGAGAAGAGGGCTTCACGAGGAGCTACTAACCACACTGTTATGTTCAGTTCTCCGTTGTGCCCTGTGGTCATATCAACACGGTGTGTGTGTGTATATATATATATTTTTTTATATATATTTGCTTTTGCTTTTACTTTAATTTTCACGTTATTATTAATATTCTACTGGCAATATACTGATAATTTAGGTCATCATTTGTGTAACACTAAATATCATTCATATTTTTATAAGTGATTTTAGGCAGATCATCTCCTATATGATGCAATATGTACGCAGTCTGGTCTCATGAAGCCCCTTTCATTATCACTCAGTACAAATATCAAAATCTGTAAATTTAAGGGTGTGCCCCCCAACAGCCTTTTTCGTTGGCGCATCGTTAAAGAATATATGTGACGTCATTACCTTGCTTCCTATTGTCACACGCTCTTTGCTGTACATCTCGAATCGTTTTATCAGCGTCACCCCATTTTTTTCCCCCACTCTGTGTTCTGCATTATTTCATTACGAGTAACAGCATAAACATCGAATTCCTCTGCAGCAATTACTTGTACGAATTTAAATAATAGTTGGATTTCAGAACAAACATGGCGGTTGGTATGTAAATACGGACTTAACCATTTGTGATGTAAGAGGAGGAGGGGAACATCTGGCCCACCACCCACCCGTACTTTTACCACACGTGCGGGGGTGTTTCGATAACACTAACGATCAACATGAGATAGACGAATTACATTGTCTGTACCCCACGCTACACCTGAGGTAGAGAACACAGCTGGAAATGGCATTATTATTATTATTATTATTATTATTATTATCATCATCATCATCATCATAATCTTTATTTTAACGCTTACCACGCTGTCATTAATATTGTATTCACAAATACATGCCAAGCGAATATGAACACAAATACCTTAATATTACACAGTGCTTGACAGTTGGAATTAGAGGTGCATATATATTGATTCTATGAAACTCTGTGCGAAATTAGATATACTAAATTATTTACGGAAAATGACAGTAGGCCCAGAATGTAGCTCTGAATGTTTTAGAAAATTTAGTCGAATCTTTTTAACTCTACTAAAATCCCGATATTGACAATACATGTAAAACTGAGCGCACATTCTCTTTTGTTTACACCTCAAATTTTATGATGTATGGTAAATTTGATAATCACCGAAATTATTTAACACGACCCCTTTTACGTCTGTTTTCTGGTCCTGTAAGGTAACATATTACCGAGTTCTTGTAACAGAGATCAACATACAGGTACAGACTTCTCTTATTGTGACTTGCTACAAATGCACAGGACTGGCGCATTGTTAAACCTAACTTAGGCTTATTTGAGATGCTTTTCACTTTTGATACATGTACTGGATATTCTACTACATTTTTGCCATTATTTGTCACTGTCAATGGCATATGTACCGCCTTGTCTGTCATGCTGAAAGTAAATGATCGATAAGCGGCAGAATGTGAACTTCTGATTACATCAGAGCTGGAACCATGACGTCTCACAATAAAACAAACATTTGCTTCCTTCGGGGCTGACCTGTCTACAACTGCGAGCATGCTACGGATCGCATTCCAGGATTAGTTATGTACTTACGCTGCTTGAGCGAAGGGCCCGGGACTGCCGGGCCGAAGAATCGCTGACGTGACCGCCAGCATGATGACACCCCAGGAGGCGGGTACGTCTTGAATCACTGTGACGCCTCGCATCTTTGTGTTCTTCGTCTCCTAAAATGTGGCGAACGCGCGTATGTGTGTATGTATGTATGTATGTAGGTACAGTCTAGACGACAACAATGAGGAGCACTGCACACGGCTGTGGCGGACGCTGCGACACCGAGCCCGCACACCTCCGTCCCGTCATCTTGCGACAAGGTAGGCTATCAGCACGGACGGTTCATATCACAGCAACCGCGCTGGCTGTGTTCTCACCATCACTGTCCCGCTGGCAAGCAGTTCCTTCTGCATTGGAAGCGATGACCAGGAGTGGTGCGATTGGGCCCCACAAGCTGAATACCCAGGGCCAGTTGAGGTTCACGGGTAACGGCTTCTCCTCTCTTCTTCTTCTTCGGGCCTCTCGACGTCAGTGTGCCATCAGGACCGTCGTACCTTTCCCTCCCTCCCAGTTTCGGCCCTGCGCATAGAGCTGACTTGGGCTGGGGCTCAGAACGCACCCCCAGTTACAGTTAGCCTGTCTGGTCCCAGCCCAGCCCTCGCAAGCTCGAAGTATTGATCCCCTGTTTGCAGACCACCCGCCTAACACCGCCCCGGCCAGAAAGAGACGGAGCGTGGAGCCGGCACTGCTGTTGCTGACGATGATGTAGCGGCCGGGGCAAGGGACGGGGTGGAACATACGCACGCACGCATGCACACACACACACACACACACACAAAACAAGGGGAGGGTGTATATATATGTCGCAAGGATGGACACCAGCCTGCTTGGAGCCCAATCATGCCCTACTGTAGCAAACACACGCATTCAAATCCCATCGCACTTAAATACAGGAGGTAGTGACGTCATGGCTTCAGTGTGATCACAACCACTTCTGCTGCCAACAGTCCTGCCAAACATACAGCCATCGGCACCGTTTCCCCTGTAATATTGCGCTGCAAAGCGTTCATCCTGTAAAGTCTCAGCACGTTTCAGATGTGCCATGGAAGAAATAACCACAATTTGTGTACAGTTATTGTTATCTCTTGCAGTAACATAGACACACTAGAACTAACGCCTTAATAATTATACATTTTAACATTAATAACGAGTTGGAACCGGGATTACTCAGCCAGTAGGGGGCAACGTCTCCGAGGAGTGAAGTTGACCACTCAGTTACAGATAGAATTAAGGTTAAGAATGTATGGAGTTTTGCCTTCATTCATTCATTCAGATTTGTTCATGGAATTGTGCTGAATTAAGCAACGTGAAACCGTTTCCCTTACCCTTATCATTAATGGATTAGTTTGTAGTATTCATTAAACAGATTATTTTAAGTGTTTCCTTCCCGCGGACTGGATGCGGTTCGTCTGTTCTGTTCCGTGTCTCCTCTCATGCCACAGTCGCACACATTCAATTAATCATCTTGTGCAGGGGCCTCAAGTTAAGAATGCACGCCGCTGGAGCGACGGGCCGTTTATTACAGGGCAAAGAGGAACGTCCCCTCTCCCCCTTTGTTAGGAACCTAGATGGCCCCAGAATCAGCCAAAAGCAGCATCTTTCTTATGGAGCAGAAGATTTATATTAAATTAATTCTCTGCAAGCTACAGAACACATCTGGCATTAATACACAAAGAGAAGTGGTGTTAAATCACTGGAACCTGTGTAAAAATTGTGTTAAATTTCCTGCTTACATTCCTTTCCTCTTAACTGATCGGCACACTACTTGATCTTGTAATTCCGAACAGCATTAATTAGTCAGTCAGTAAATCTTGGTGTCGAGCTCCATCTGGGGCTCATGGCGAGATATAATCTCTGACGAGAGGACGGGTCTCTCTTTTATATATGTTGCTGGTCCTTGCCATCGCAGTCTTTCTCGGGTCTGAGTCCCTTTGGACTCGCGATCATATTTTGCCGTCTCAGATTTGAGAATTCCCTTATCGTCACCTCCTAGAACTCGCAGGGTCACAGCGGAAATATTCGACCCCAACTCCACACGGGTTTCTGACTTAATCTTAAACAGATATTCGTTATGGGCGCCGCAAGGAAAACACAGAAAGCAAGTCGCACGATATTTAGCACTGTTTCAGTGTCACGTCATTGCGCCTTCGCGGAAGTCCCTTTACTGAGCCGTTGCCTAGAAGCGGGTTGCTTAATCTCTTTGTTCCATTATTGCGAGCGTGTATCGCGTGTGTTTACCAGTCCGTTACCTAGCAACACTCTGGCCATCCACCTTACAATATAAAACTATTATGGCATGTAGACACCCGTCTAGGCACACGGCTTTAGGAGTTGATTTGGCCTCGCATGGTGGTTAGTGAAATGCCTGTAAGAGCCAAGATGCCTTTCTCTTTCCGCCATATGAAACATTTACTTAGTACTATAAGATATCCATGCTTTGTTTATGTTCAGTGCATAAGACCAAATTATGGGAAGTTGGTCCAGAGCTAACCAGAATAACGCAAATATAAACGTAGCACGTGATCGGATAATTTGTTTGAGTGACTGAGGTTAGCTCTTTCTAATGGACCCAACAGAGTGGTTGTGTTTCCCCTCACCTGAGGACGGAAACAGATCCAGTTACCGAAATGTTGTGTTTTCTAACTTTTAGAATACCGAACAATGGGCAAAGACCAAAAAACCAGCAATTCAGATGTAATTTGTTGTATAATATTACTGTCTTTTAAGTAAACAGTAGACAGAGACCTCACATTCATTCTGCTTTAGAATTCCAATATTATGTTTCCAATACTGGTGCCTCATCCATGTTGAGGTCTCCCCTTATGTTCTGAAAAGAAAAGATAGAGAATAAATAATATTTGAAGAAATGTAAGAAGCAATTCTTAAGCAATATTACTGAATATGCTATTATTTAGTTTGAAACTGATTAATAATATGAAAAAGTCTAGTATAGTATATATGCTCAAATAATTTAATCTTTGCTTTTAGTACATTCTGACTACTACATTATTAATGAAGTCATTAAACATTTATTACTTACTTACTTACTCATGGAGCTGAGCCCTTCTGGAGGAGCCGCCAATTCTGCAGCTATTCAAGAATTTCCCAGCATATTATGGAACCCGAAGGTTCATCACCGTGTTCACAAGAGCCCTCCACTGGTCCCTATCCTAAGCCAGACCATTCCAATCCATACCATCCCATCCTATCTCTCTAAGATCTATTCTAATATTGTCCACCCACCTACGCCTTGGTCTTCCGTGTGGTCTCTTTCCTTCTGGCTTTCCCACCAATATCCTATACGCATTCCTCATCTCTCCCATTCGTGCTACATGAATATTTAGGAGTTCAATGATGGTGACTCTACGTTCTCGGACTTCGCAGTCGAGTTAACGCTATTCTTGCATCATAGATGGAAGATCCCATGTTGAAATCTCTACCCAAAGATCGCGTACTATGATTGTAGTTCTTGGTACTTCTGAATTCAGCCGGTAAAATTCTGTGCCAATACCTCAATTTGGGCCAAGGTCTCCAAAATTTTCCAACTCGTTCTTCACTGAAAATCCCACCACTGAAGCCCTGTGTATGATATGAGCTACTGCCAGTACCATTAAGAAAAAAGAAATGTATAAAGTTATCCCTGTGCTTAACTAATTAAGCACATCATGAAGGCGTATGTGGGAGTGGATATATAGATCGCATTTTCTTTGTCTCAGCACTAGTTGGAGGTGCCCCGGCCGCTTTACACCCTGAGAAAGAGCCCCAGAGTCGGTCTGGATGACGTGGAAAAAAGAAAGTACTTGAACCTATCGGGACCCGAACTCTGACCTTTCAGTGATCCAGCCCTTAGCCAGTCGCTGTACTGACTACAGAGTATTCACAATTTATTCACCACGTTCAAGTACACATATACGAGATAAAGATAATTAGTTTGCTTTACTTAAAAAAACTCATCAAGTTGAATATATCTCACTGTGAGAGCCATTTGTAGCTCGCAGAATGTCCAGGCGGTACTCGATTTCACGCCTCGTGCTTTCCATCTTCTGGGATGTCGCAGAAGCAACTGCACTGTTGATTCGGGCACGAAGTTCAACGACATTAGCAACCGTTTGACGTAATACCCAATCCTTTACACAGACTCAATAGAAAAAATCCAAGGGATTGTCCGTCTCACCCAGTCCATCCGTTCTTAAAAGTCTTATTCAGACTCTCTCACTGTAAGGGCCCAGTGTGTGTGTGTGGGGGGTGGGGGCACTGTATTATTGAAAGTGTGCCGTCTGCGGGCTACACTGAAAAGTTTATGGGGCTATCTCAACTGTTAGCGTCTACTAAAGACCTGCTTACGCCCTTCTTATGCAGATATCACCTGTCTCTTGAAACTGTTCCAGCCACCGCTTGATGGACTGTCTTCAAGGCTCTTACTGGCCAGATTCCAGACGGTAACTTCTTTGCACTTGAATAACTGATTTTATTTCCCAGTACCACAACATACATATGACCGTTTGCGGGGAGAAAACTGCCATTTTGCGTTCGTCAGCTGCGTACCCTTCAGCAGCGCCAATATTGGCAGCAAAATCAATTATCACGAAATTTTCAGCGGTTCTTTCGAAAAATGCAATCCATTTCCAGATATCTCTATAATTTTGTGATTTATATAAATTTTAATTAAGGTTAAAAATGATGGCCATTGTATATTTTCTTCTAAAACACAATTTGAGTTTCTATTTTTTTTGTATCAGATTTGAGGAATAGTACTAGAGTGTAAGTGATCTGTATCCAGTACTCACTGAAATGTCGGTAATTTCACACCATATTTTATAAGCGATTTCACTGAGTGTTCACCTTTATGTTATAAGTTTTATACATCATTTCTTAGCCTCGAAGATCATGAGTATGAACCCAGAGTCAGAAATATTTGCTATAAAGAGTTGAAATTTATAGGCCAAATTATTACCTCCTGCACTCTCTTCTCAAAAGTCCTCTGTTTACTTGTTCCCTAGGCCTAAAAATTAAGAACACGTGTTTTGATTCTATTGTTATGTACGTGTATATTATAATTTCTGAGTCTCTAATGAAAAACATTATATTTCTCGTAAGAGTTGAGGTTTTCACGGCGGTGACTATGAAGAAAGCACTCTTCTTGGATGTGGCGCCGTGTAGATATTGTGTTAACCGACGTTTCGGAGGAACGTATCGCCTCCATATTCAGGATGGAAGAAAAGGAAAAGAAGAACTTCGTGAGCGAACCTCCTGCTCACGCTAGTTATAGACAGCCACAGCTGAAACTTCAAGAATTTATATTTTTCAGAGAAAATTAAAAAAAAAAAAAAAGGAGTCCTAACGGATCCTGGACACCTTGTATACTACCATAGTCAATAAGTTCGTGAAATGGTCGTTGCAGTGCACTACAGCGGATAGGTTGAGGCACGATATGATGCCCTGTCAGTTCATCTCTCGTCACAGCATGAGACAGTTGTGTGCAAACAGTGTAAGCAGAACTACTGCCTCTATTGTGAATTGCAGTTAAATGCGAGTGGCGAAAATCGAAAATGTGGCAGTTTGAACAACGGGCAGACATTAAGTTCTGCCAAAAACTAGGCAAATCCCTTAGCGAAACATTAAACGTATGAAGAATTGGCTGTTGCTGCACGACAACGCCCCTGCACATCGCTCTATTCTTGTCCAAGAGGAACTGGCAAGGCAACAGGTCACCGTTTTGCCACACCCTCCGCACTCACCTGATCTCGCACAATGCGTTTTCTGTCTCTTTCACCATGTGAAAGCAAAGATACGTGGTCATAGATTTCAGTCGTCCGAGGAGGTGGTCAATGCCATAAGAGACGCCGTACGGGAATTTCCCGCCAATATGTTTCAGCAATGTTTTCGGCAGCTATGCAGACTTGCATAGCGGCCAACGGCAATAATTTGAGGGCCGATGTGGATNGAAACATTAAACGTATGAAGAATTGGCTGTTGCTGCACGACAACGCCTCTGCACATCGCTCTATTCTTGTCCAAGAGGAACTGGCAAGGCAACAGGTCACCGTTTTGCCACACCCTCCGCACTCACCTGATCTCGCACAATGCGTTTTCTGTCTCTTTCACCATGTGAAAGCAAAGATACGTGGTCATAGATTTCAGTCGTCCGAGGAGGTGGTCAATGCCATAAGAGACGCCGTACGGGAATTTCCCGCCAATATGTTTCAGCAATGTTTTCGGCAGCTATGCAGACTTGCATAGCGGCCAACGGCAATAATTTGAGGGCCGATGTGGATCTGTGTAAGTGTATGTGAATACCTTATAATATGTTGCGATAAAACCACAGTCCACGAACTTAATGACTGTACCACATATAAATAATACATACATGCACACATACATATATTGTCCCATTTATTAGTGACTTATAGACGGAGTTTGGATTGGTGAGTCGATCTATTGGATACTCACTAACCGTAACTACTAGCAATTTTAACACTCACATATAACAAATGAAGTAACATCTTCAACTTTTCGACTATTCAGCTGTCTTCTGAATTANAATGCCATAAGAGACGCCGTACGGGAATTTCCCGCCAATATGTTTCAGCGATGTTTTCGGCAGCTATGCAGACTTGCATAGCGGCCAGCGGCAATAATTTGAGGGCCGATGTGGATCTGTGTAAGTGTATGTGAATACCTTATAATATGATGCGATTAAACCACAGTCCACGAACTTAATGACTGTACCACATATAAATAATACATACATGCACACATACACATATTGTCCCATTTATTAGTGACTTATAGACGGAGTTTGGATTGGATACTCACTAACCGTAACTACTAGCAATTTTAACACTAGCTATAACAAATGAAGTAACGTCTTCAACTTTTCGACTATTCAGCTGTCTTCTGAATTCTCTTCGACTGACGGCTTCTCAGCTGCGACTGAATGTCTCGCACGTAACTCAACCCCTCTTCAAGCTGCTCTGCCTGTTCTGGCCTGATCTGACCTCCCTTCATACCTTCGGGAGAACCGAACAGCGAACGCTGCCTGTAAGTGTTCCAGTTCTGAGTTTTTCAAATGCGTTGTACTGGATTCACTTGTAATTACCGCGGTAATCAAATCTGCTGCCCAGCACGGTGATACTTGGAACGTGTTCAGCCAACCGTTACCTAGCAATGGCCGTCATTTCTGGTTTCACTATTCCCACCTTCAGGTGTCATGCAACAATATATATACAAACATATATACATACATACATACACACATACAATACGTGTTTATCGACTCATGCAGCCCTACACGTTTCTGCACTTTCTGTTTTAAAGTCCACATTATTTGCTTTATCGTTTACAGAAGCTCTGAAGCTGTTTGTGCTGTAAGATTCTACGCTTTGGTGAGAGGTAATGTTTCATATTACAGGGAGAACTCGTAAAAGGACTTGTGAATCGGGAATCGAAAACTGAACTCCTCCATTGAAATGCTAAATGACACTAAAAGTGGCGCTTCTGTAGAAGTACTGCATTCTGGACGCCAATCTTTGGGCCTAGTTATTTTCTACACTCCGGTATCAATCAAGAAGTTAAATATAATTTAATGAAATATTTAATAGATAATATTTCTATACATGTTCTTGGATATGAACAGTGAAAGACGGAATACTGATTCCAGAAAACTTACATTTAGCCATCAGTTGCAACTGTTATGGCGACATATTTCCAAAATATATAACAGACTCCGTACAGAGGAGAACATTTCGAAATAGCAATGTACTTCCTTACAATTTTTTTTTATTTTCAAAACTTCTTGCTCTCTAATATTAATTTACAACATTCCTTAGGTGACACAACAAAGTTTAGTCAAATCCTTTAGATATTTTTTTCTTTGTAGTTCAAAATATATATTTCTCCTTCTCCAACAAAAACCCGTAAAGATTAAAATATATAAAATAATAATTTTAGCTCTTATTTTCCATATGTTGTAAAATATATAAAATAATAATTTTAGCTCTTATTTTCCATATGTGTAAAATTTATTCTCCGACTGTGGGGGAAGAAAAATATTTAGGATGCTGAGAATAATGTGAACATTGGAGACAGGAAGTGAGAGGAGACTGCATAATTACATGTTTCAATATTTCCTTAAATTCTAATGTAAAATTGTTCCTGTGCTTAATTAATTAAGCACTATGTCTTGAAGACATATGTAGGAGCGGAATTATAGCTCCACCATTCTTGACCGCGGCACTAGATGGAGATGAATCGTCAGCGTCACGTTCTAGCCTCTTTACCCCTGTTACCCATTGGACAGTAGGCTGGGCGTACTCTAAACTTCAGAAATTTCTAGAGTGATGAAATCAAACAGAATGACTTGGGAAGACTGTGTAGCACACGCTGGAGTGATGAGAAATGCAAGCAAAAATTTAGTCGGAAAACTAGAAGAAAGGAAACAGCTTGGGAGCCCTAGGCGTAAGTTGGAGTATGATACTGAAATGGGCCTGAAAGAAATAAGACATGAGACTGTGGAAAGGAATTAACGGATTAGAACTGGGTCGTGTGGCAAGCTCCTCCAAGTAGGACACTGAACCTTCTCGGAATTTCTTGACTGGCTGATAACTGCTTCGTGGAGTCAGTTTAACTAATTTTACCCCTTTGAAGTATTATAGAAATTTTCCAGTAATTGTAGGCCAATGTTGCATGTTTGAGGCGGTTTGTTTCTATTGGTAGCGTGCAACAGCATTACCACGCCTGTGTGAAGTAACTCACTGCTACTGGCGTCATGATGGTGCCTACTTTTGCTGATCCACTTCGCTGACTGATGGAATAACATGTCATGCCTTCAATCTATTTATTCTGTTAAAAATCATGTTATGTTCCATATTTAGTCTTTTGCCACAGCGGATCCCCAGGTGGTGGATAGAGGAGACGGCACACAGATGTGGAGTGCGGCTGCGAGTGTAGTGACTAAGCCTTCGAGGTCACTCAGTAGGTTGTGGCCCTCCAAGAGTCCTCTCTTCTGGGATATAACGGTACTTAATTAGTTGAAATTCAACCATAGTTTCGCCTCCATATTGAGGGTAGAAAACATTAGCTAAGAAAGAAACCAGCATGAAGCAGGTAGAAAGTAGAGCCTGTTAACTCTTCCTTGCTTCACTCATTCTTCGATCCTGAAGCTGGAGGCTACATGTAGAGAGCAGGGCCTGCTGCTTGCGAGTACTAAGAGGCGATGAAAAGGGAAGTCTCGAGTCTGAGACCGTAAAATATGGTCGCGAGTCCCACGGAACTCGGACCCGAGAATGACTGTGCGGGCGAGGGCCAGCAGTAATTCAGCAATTGTAAACGATAGACCCGTCGTCTCTTTAGAGAGACAGACCCACATCAACAAACCCGTAAATGTCTGACAGTGATAAAAATCTGGTCGTAAGCCCCAGGTGGGTGCTTTATTCCAAGACAAGCTGACCGACTCACTGTCGGTCGTAATATAACTTTGATTTTGACTTTGGAATTCAGTTGTCAGTTGTCGGTAGGAGATAGCCACGGGAAGTTCGTAGCTGAAGAAGAATTATTCATAGAAGTTGGCCTGTGAAGGCTTAGTGTGTGATTAGAAGATATAGTCACAGTAAGAATCTTTTAATTCCGTTACCAGGAGGCGACTAGAGAAGATTGAGAATCCTAGTGCTTGCGTAACATTAAACTGTAAATTGTGTAAATCAGCGATAGCGCTCTATTGACTGTAATTAAGAGAGCTTGTAACCGAAGTGTCAGTAAATCCAATCATCAGATCTAGAACTCGTTATTCGTCACGTGTACCCCCTACACGTGAAAATATTATTGCATCCTGCTACATTTAGGTTTCAGAACTCTTCTCTTTCCTTTGGCTTTTCCGACAAATAGTTTACATCGTTATATATTTCTCATTTATCTGATGCGTGCTACATGTTACGTTCATCTCACTATCCTTTACCTAATCATTCCCGTAATATTAGGCAAAGAGAACAAATTGTGATGGTCCTTATTACGCGTTTTTATAAATTCTCCTGTTAAAAGTCCCTTATTGGACCCAAATATACTCCTCAGCCTAGTGTACTCAAAATTCATCAACTTGAGAATTCTCTTAGTGTGAGGTTCGAGCCCATATAAAAGATGCGACATTTTTATGTTCCAATATTTGGATTTTTAGACGATAAATAATAATATGATGTAAATGATAACAGGCATTCGAAGTATTTAACCTAATTTTAACGTCATAAATGTAATTTTTTTTTTTGATCTTGTTCACAAGTCTTATGGCAGCGCGGTCTAAGGCATGAAATATGTTCCGTCTCTGGAACGTTAGAATCATGGATTCGATTCCCACTCGATGAAATTTTGTCTGTCTGCGTTCATATTATATTGGTGTTGTCCTGCATAGGTAGCGGTCTTACGGGATGTTCTTCCATTAAAGGACTACCAAATCTCTGTTTAGGGTTTAAGATTCATAATTTCAAATTAATTATGAATGGGAACAGAGCAGAGAGCATGATCCATCGATGTAGAAGTTCTCAAGTATTTATGCAGTGTCAGAATATGAAATAACCTAGATTTAAAATTTGTGTCGATGATACATTATTACAAATATTATGTTTCTGGACATTAATAATCATCCTATTTTTATGTAAAATACAGTCATATTTTTACTTAAAAGCACAATGTTTCTGAAACAGGATTCTGTAGGTTTTGCCTGAAGACGGAGACAGAATCCAGTCTCCGAAACTTTGCTTTTTAAATAGGAACAGGGCGGTGATTTAGATAAAAACAGGATTATAGCAGAGAATGTCCATAAACATATTATTTGTCTAAAATAACCACTTGAATGCAATTTGGCATCTTTGTTCTAGAGGAATTCATATTTTGAATTAGAATTATTTGTAAAAAAAAAAGTTTGACATTAGGTTACTTGAGTGTGCTCGTGGCACTTGAGCAAGGGATAAACTATGGCTGCGCCGTAGCTAAAGCGGTTAGTCCCTGACTTCCCACCGAGGCGGCCCTGGTTCGATCCCGGGTCTGATCAAGTGGGATTTATGGTGGACAAATTGGCGCTAGGGTGGGTTTACTCCGACTACTTCGGTTTCCCCTGACAATCTTCATTCCACCAAATTCTCCAATCAGTAGCCGCCGTACCGGGTGGACCCAGTTGGCTTCCACCCCCCAATAAGCGAAAAGGGTAAACTATATGAAACTATCGATTTGCTCACCCAGAAAATTTGGTTTCTATCTACCAACGGGGCAGAACTGTTGTAGCCTTGTTCCAACGAATCCTTTACTAATGCCCAGGTCTGACTGAAGGCCCGACCGGGAATACTCTTGGTTTGCCACATACCCGTCCCAAACATCGGTGTTTCTATTTTCCACATCGTTGGTTTACTGATGATGACCGCAGATCAGAAATATACAAGTTGTACCGACCACCAGGGTCTCTTCACACTGTAACTGGACATGTGACTGTCCATGCGGGAATTCACATGATGTACTCACATCTACAAATGCCAAATATTTTCATAATTATTTTTTCTGTCCGTTTAGCACGTTCAGTTTTAGAACAGACGGTGCCCAGTTGGAAGGAGACAAAGGTTGAACATACTTCACCAAGTGATGTGCTTAGCAAGAAGACTTAACCAATTATACAAGCCTATACATTTTGGGATGACTTTTATATTACGCAGTATCAGTCTTAAGTTTCTCAATATCGATAATAATTTAAAAATAAGTTGACATATTTCTCCACCTTAATTTACTTACCTTATATTGAATAAATATTAACCGTTTATGTGGCAGTGGTAAGTAAGTGTACCACTTTAAAGTTACGTGTAGATAACGTTACGTTCCTTGCAAAGAATTTACTTGCGTGTTTTATTTAGTTCTCAGAAAAAGACATTGATTTTTTCCCATAAACGTCATTAGTTGACTGATGTTTGTGTTGAAGCTGCCCGGGTTGTTGTTCACGGTAACTACCTACATACACCTAACGTCTCTAGACTCCTCGTACTTCATAGGCACTCGGCAGGTTTCCGAACGCACATAGAAACAAATGCGCGGAAGATCAGTCCATTTTGCCTCGTGGCTTGAAAGAATTCGAGAAACGCTGGAAGATTTTCATGTAATCTGCATTTAAAGGAATCGATTACCAGAGTGAGTTTCTAAATTTATACCCTTCTCCATATTTTGCCTATATATTGTAATATATCAACACATTGCCAATCGACAGCTCGATAAACACCCTGCAATAAGGGCACACAACAATAGGAAGAACGTTTATAGCTTTTTGCTAGGCAACAGCGCACCAATGGACTGGTCAGATTGCTATCATGTGACTTGATTTCTGTGTGGTCTGTGATACTCAACAATAGAACTGTGTTTTCTGTGCGTGGTCCGTGCCGAGAGAATATGAGAGAATATTGGAATTGACTTCACTTGAGTTCCGAAGTTCCAAGGGAACAGCAGTGTTGCTAGAAGAAGAATTAGAAAACTCAGTGTGTGGCGTTTCTGGTACTATAGTTGCAGTAATCTTGAGTGTGTAAGAACTAATTGTAGTGAGGATGAGTGAAGATCCAATAAACCGATTCACCAATCCAAACCCGCGTCTTAGTCACTGAGACACGTCACAATATTTTTGTACTGTGTACATTTTGAAACTTTTTCAGTAGTCGAAAAGCATTTCCATAATTTTACGTCTTCTCGTTTTTTGGGTTCTTATCAAGGCCCTCGTGTAAAGCCTATTTTCGATGCGTAAGTTCGTTGCTTTTACCAAAATTCGGACTTTCGTGGCTTCGTTATATATAATTTGATTTTAATACGGGTTGTAGCGCTGAACACTGAAACCTCATTAATACAGTATATATTTTTGTCTTCTCGCCAATCTGAGCAAGCACTATCTAACTATATAACTATCTTGAGAAGCTGCACAATTTGCAGCTTCTAAAGAAGGGCTCAGCTCCATGAGTGGGGGATTGAGTGGCAAGCACTATTAATGGAAGTAACGAACAGAAGTGCGTTAATAAATTGTAGAACTGCTAACAAATCGACTGTTACACTCGTCTACTCGTACAGACTAAAGCAACGGAATTAAGCTTGTGCGCACGTGCTGAATCGAGATTGTTCTGCTGTTACGATGGCTCTTCTGATAGTACAGCGGTGCTGTCTTAACAGAATTGGTGCTAAGACTAGTCAGTGGCCTTAGAGAATTGTAACCGTCCTTCGGTTCTGCTAGCTCCGGTAGAGCAATTCGACTCCTCTCAGGGCGTGTTGACTGGCCACTACTTGGATGATTAGTGGGGCTTTAGGCGTAGGGAAGTCATCTCAACACCAATTAACTGTTTGAAGTCTTTATTCAACCTGCACTATTTGTACGGAAACAGCACCGTAGTGACACTTCACAGAGTTGTGGATGTAGGCTTCCTTACTGTTCTGAGACGCACACTGAATAGTCACCACAGGGGGTGTTTAAGGGGATCAGAACACGTGTACCCCCGGTGAAGGTAAATTTCAGAGTTCTTCTTGCCAAGCACCCTCTGAATGGTAATATTTGCACTGGTTACCCAAAATTCGGGCAAAGAACCTCCCACTTCAGACGACGATTGGCTGGACCAGGCAGACTGGGAGGTTGGTTATCATTCTCCTCCAATTAGAAAAGCGAATATCCACTAGTGTAAAGTTTAGGGGTGAACTTTGCCACCTGCTGCGTGGCTGTCAAACTGAGATTCTGGGGTAGCAGGAAACGACGCTGCAAATAGTGCACTATTCCAAAACGTGCCTTCAGTCAGGAAAGTTATTTATTTCAGTGAAGGCACTAGAAGGGAATAGAAGAAAAAAAGAATCTTTCCAATTTATCATCACTATGAAGACTTTGGACTTGAAGCAGAATGGAACTTCTTTGCCACTTCGCACGGGAAGAATTCCTGTGACGGCATTGGCAGAACCACGAAGAGGCAAGCAGCGAAAGCCAGTCTTCAAGAACTCATTTTAATCAAATCATGTGCCCGCTAGAACTGTAAATATTCTGCACAGAAAATATCCCAGGAATAGTTTACTTTTTTGTGCCAAAAGAGGAAGATGCAAGAAATGAAATCATTCTAAAAAGCATGTTCCAAAAGTGCAAAGCTGTGCTCCACACAAGAGAAAAACACCGGGTCGTCCATCTGGAGAAAAACACGGTCAGGTGTTATAAAACATCCAAGTCCGATGATTTCGAAGAATTTGTGATAGTGGACACTTACTGAACTACGTGTACTTTCAAACAAACTGGAAAATATTCGTCGGAGTACACAAAGAACTAATACCATTGGATGCAGGTAAGCCAGTTGTTGAGGTATTGGGTTTTTTTTTTGGTAAAACTCAAAGTGCCCAGAACTTCCCTAGTAGTTGAATATAATAGTTGTAATTTTAACTTCAAGTTGCTCTAGAATAGTGAACAATTTGCTATGAATTTCAAAAGATTTCGGAGCTTCTCCACCGGAGATATGAGATGTTAAAAATAGCCGATTTCGGGCCCAGAGCAAAGTTTGGAAGCTCCTGGAAAATTTTAGAAAATAGGTATAGTGTTCAAAACTATGTGATGATATTCTTCATGTAGGAGAAAAGAAAGGGCAGAAACCACAGATCTGATATTTC